>NC_050101.1:18509736-18835570 GCF_902167145.1 Zea mays | reverse complement strand
CGTTGAACCTGATGATGACTGGTTGAAGAGCATTGAAAATTTAAGTGATGAGCTACTCGGGACCTACTCGAAGGCTGAAGATAATGCAATGTCAGCAGCCTTCGGAGGCCGAAAAAAGAAGAGACTGAATCGGGTGTTCGATGCCATTGGGTTTGTCTACCCTGACTATCGTTATCCCACTCGAGGGCAGAAAAGAAAGAACACAACCTCTGTAGAAGAGGAAGCTGCAACTGCTCCTAGCGAGTCAGAATCAAGGAGAAAGAGGATAAAAGTCCTCACACACCGGCCACGCTATATTGAACCAGCTTCGGTGCCTGAGTTCACCGGAGAAGCTTCTTCGGCCACCGAAGCTGAACAGCCAACCTTGTTGCCAGAAACTGCAGAGATGGCCGAAGCACCATCCACAGAAAAAATGGAAGAAGCGAAAAAGCCGACTAAGGAAAAAACATTAGAAGTTTTGAGTCCTGCAGTAAATATTGAAACAGCAAAAAACCAAAAGGGGCCATCAGTGACCCCAAAAAGGAAAAGAATGGTAAATGTACTAGACGTCTTGGAGACAATTAAGTCTTCAAGCACAATTCCAAAAAAGAGTGTTGAAATTGCTGAAGCTTCTACTGAAGCTTCGGCTCAACAAGCTAAAGCTGAAGCTGGGCCTTCAGAGCCCTGCAAGGAGCAACCTTTTGAAGCCGAAGCAATAAAAATTCCAGAACCAGTATTAGTTGAAGAAACTGACACCGCCATCCCCGAAGCACCTGCCAGCATGCGTGATTACATGATACGACATGCTTCGGGGAAGAAGCTATCTGAAGAAGAAACTCATGAAGCCATCCATTATGCAAAGGAACTAAAATATCCGAAGGGGGCAGTAATATTCAATGGAACGAATGAAGATGACTTCTTATACTGCCTGCCTGACAACAAAGAGCTATCTGTCTGCCGAGAAATGGCCAGAAGTATTGGTTTCCCGAAGCTTGAATCTGGATTAAGCGCCATGACGAAAGAAGATCTCGCAGACAGTCTTGCGTACAACAGCCTGAAGGTATAGGAATTAAACACTTGAAAAATCCCCTTATTTTTACGCAACTCATTCCTTTTTTCTTATATGAATTCTTTTTCGTATAGGGCCTGATCCTAAGCAACGCACTAAGAGCCCAAAAGAGCGCCGAAGATGAAAGCTATGAAATTGCGTTTAATAATTTACGCTCCGAAGTTATCAGACTGAGAAACGAAGCTTTGGAAAAAGATAAAATTCTGCTTACACTGGTAGATAAAGTGAAAAAAGACGAAGCTGCTTCAAAGGCCCAGGCCGAAGCTCAAAAACGCGAGATTAAAGATCTTCAGAAACAGCTGGCTAGAGCTAAAGAGGAGCGCGCGCTTGAGGAAACGAAACGAGAACTTAGTGATTTTATGGTCAGCAAATTGGAATCAAAAGTTAAGGAGCTTCGCACATCTCAGGGGAAATGCTATGTCAAATCTGTAGAATGTGTGAATAAAATTAAATCCAGCTTCGCCAGCGTAGGCGCCTTTTCCAGCGAAGAGAATTTCTCTCGAGGCAATCCCGAAGGTCCGCTGGAATGGATTAGCCACGAAGCAGAGGCCTTCGAAGAGATTCTGAACAGTCGTGGCGACATATGCGCTTTTTCGGGCGCCAGAGGAATTGCTTGTGTCTTAGAGAAGAAAGGTTGCGAACATGTAAAATTTTTAGCTCAATCCGAAGCTACCTTATCTTCCGAAGACATCAAGGACCCCTCGGCCGAAGCGAGCGCAGTTGGAGGCAAATTTTTTACTGATATCTGGAACGACGGCGGCCGAGGAATGGCGCGAGAGATCATTGAAAGAAGCGAAAAAGGCATTCACGATGCTAGAAGAGTAGCAGATGCTGCCGAAAGGAGTAGGGAGCCCGGAAGACAGTTAGGTACCAACTAGTCGTTCTTGTTGCGTTGTAATTTTCATTTTAAACTTTGCTCGCGATTTGTAAAAGTACTGAAGAAGTGTTCTCTTCGCTCAGAAACTGTTGGACGATCTGCCGTCCCCCACACAAAAGGGGATGAAGAAATTAATCAAATGGCCGAAACTATCATGGACAAGGTTGTTGACCAACTTCTGAATGAAGCCGCCGAAGCAGTATTGAGGGAAGATTAGATGCTATTTGGAAAAAACATTTAAAGTGTAATCTATGCAACACTTTGTACATTTGAATGTAATATACAAGTCTCCTTTCATTATTGAATTCTTTACGATGCATGAAACATTAAATACATACCATTTTTGAGCCTTTGGCGAAAAAACACCTTCCCTTCTTTTCATGCTTCGTGAAGAAGGTATTCTCCGTTAAAATTATTCTGATGAATCACATCCATGCTTCGTCAAAACCTTCTTCGAAGCTATACTCCGAAGCTATACAACTTCGATATTGATCTGATAAAGCTCGCCCATGTTTCGTAAAAATATTCTCCGAAGCTGTATTCCGAAGCTGTACAATTTCGATGTCACTTTCTCAAAGCATCCTTTCGAAGGTTGAGAGTATCTCCTTCTCTTGCCAAATGCAATATGATGTATGATGCTTATGCCATGCAAAATGATGTGATGATGTTATGTTATGCATGTGACATTTGTTCCGGAGATACACATAAAATATATTCGTAAGCTCTGCATTCCCTTGGGAACGTCTTTGGAGCTTCTTCGTCTTTTTCTTAGACGGTATCAGCGTTGACTTTTCGCTGTAAGCCTCCCTTAGGAGCTTCTTCGCCTTTTACTTAGGCGGTATCAGCGTTGACTTTTCGCTGTAAGCCTCCCTTAGGAGCTTCTTCGCCTTTTACTTAGGCGGTATCAGCGTTGACTTTTCGCTGTAGGCTCTGCATTCCTTTAGGAACGACTTCTGAGCAGAAAACTTACGCTGCGCTCCCTTTGGAACGACTTTTTGTGACTTCATAAACTTACTCTGCGTTCCTTAGAACGACTTTCTGTTACTCCGAAGGATTTTTAATCCGAAGGTCCTCCTTGGTAACGGAAAAAGTTTTAGGCTTCAGCAACTTGGGCCTGTGGAGCAAATAGATTTTCCTCGTGGGAAACAACGAAATTATTACATGAAAACTATCAATGTTTTTTGCTTCACAGAAAATAAAACTGAATAGAAAAGACTGCTATCAAAGGTAGGATATGTCAATAAATGTGCTTCGACTCTGGCACAGTGCTGTTGACTGTGCGAGCTTCGGACTGTTCTCTGAAGTCCCTCTGATGTGGAGCGTATTGACTCCCTTCTGGCTGTTGACCTTGCTGCAATGGAGGTGGAGGCGGAAGCTGCTGCCAGGAAGCTTGAGGTTGACTTGCCGAAGCTACAGAAGCCGCAGGGTGGTTGTCTATGTATTGTGGGACATAAGGCGGATGAAACGAAGCAGTATGCATAACCTGCTTCGACTGAGCTTGTTGAGATGCAGCTTCGGCTAGTTCCTTTTGCTTCTGGATTGTAACATGGCACGTCCTAGTGGTGTGGCCCTTGCCCTCTCCACAGAATAGGCAAAACAGTCTCCTTGGCTGATCTCCGAATCTTCCGCCGAAGCCCCTGGCGCCTCTGCCTCTTGGAGCTGGTGGCCGAAAGAAAGTTTGTTGTTGCCCCGAAGCCTGTGAGGAGCACTGCGGCCTGTTTTGCTGACTCCCCTTATCATCATTCTGAGTGTTGTGAATGGAACGGACATGCCTCGGGTAGTATCTTCCTCCGAAGCCCCTGGTCATCTCAGAAAATCTGAAGGCCTCCTCCCTTCTTTGGCGAAAGTCATTGTCAGCACGAATGTACTCATCCATCTTTTGGAGCAATTTCTGCAAGGTCTGAGGAGGCTTCCGAGCAAAGTATTGAGCTGCAGGTCCAGGACGGAGCCCCTTGATCATGGCTTCGATAACGATTTCATTGGGCACCGTTGGTGCCTGCGCCCTCAATCGTAAGAACCTTCGGACATACGCCTGAAGGTATTCTTCGTGATCCTGAATACACTGGAAGAGGGCTTGAGCTGTAACCGGTTTCGTTTGAAATCCTTGAAAGCTGGTCAGTAACATATCCTTCAGCTTCTGCCATGAAGTGATTGTTCCTGGCCGAAGGGAGGAATACCAGGTCTGAGCAACATTCCTGACGGCCATGACGAAAGACTTCGCCATGATTGCAGCGTTGCCCCCGTACGAAGACACTGTTGCTTCGTAGCTCATCAAGAATTGCTTCGGGTCAGAGTGGCCGTCAAACATGGGGAGCTGGGGTGGCTTATAGGATGGAGGCCAAGGTGTAGCCTGCAGCTCAGCAGACAGAGGAGAAGCATCATCAAAAACAAAATTTCCCTGATGGAAATTATCATACCAGTCGTCTTCGTTGACGAAGCCCTCCTGATGAAGGTCTTTCTGATGAGGCCTTCTGTTCTGCTCATCGTGAGTGAGATGGCGAACTTCCTCAGAAGCTTCGTCAATTTGCCTTTGCAACTCAGCTAGGCGGGCCATCTTCTCCTTCTTCCTCTGCACTTGTTGATGTAGCATCTCCATCTCTCTGATTTCTTGGTCTAGCTCTTCTTCCTCAAGCGTCGGGCTGACGGCTTTTCTCTTCTGGCTTCGGGCCTCCCGAAGAGAGACGGTCTCCTGGTTGTGGTCCAGCGGTTGTAGTGGTGCTGCCTCAGTCGCTGAAGCTTTCTTCGGCGCCATAGCGAAGGTCTATAGCTTCCGAAGGTGTTCACGAAGACTCGAAGTGGAAGTGAGTTCACCGGAGGTGGGCGCCAATGTTGGGGACTTGTTCTCAAGTGCTAAGAGTTAAGAACAAGGCAACATAAAAAGTGTTAAGTGTTAAAATCCTTCGTCCTTCGAAGCATTATGTTCCTTCGGGAAATAATGAGTCTCGGACGAAGGTCATGAGAGACATACCTTCGTAAACATAACAAGTAATGACGAAGGACTCACATAAAGCATGAAATATGATATAAGCATTACCATAGAATCATTTCTATTTTATTAACATGGAAAAACAGAAATGATTCCAAATTACAAATGTACCTTCGGTCCTGAGAGAAGGTGTAAAGTACGAGCGTGATGCCAAAAGCAAATGCCAAGTCAGCGTGAACAGTACGGGAGTACTGTTCATCTATTTATAGACGCGGGACGCAGCCCACGTAAAATTACATCCATGTCCATTACATTTGTTAACGGCTTATGGAAATCTGTCGAGGCCCCCGAAGTCTTTTCATCTTTGAGTCGGTTCCCCCTTCTGCCATCGCGCCGAAGCTTCCCTGCGCACAGCTTCGGCTACACTCGACCTTCGTCTGGTTCAGGCTTCGTCCTGGCCGTGCTCCATATTCATAATTCTGGATCCGAAAATACCTGTTCACATAATCCACTCGGAAAACATTGTCAAATCATGTTTTTGAGGACCTTCGGAGGACGAAGGCCCCCAACAGACGACGAGGGACTCACCGCCTCCGCCTTCAACAAGTCTTCTCTCTTCCCCAACGAGCGACACACATGCCTCATGGCTAAGGAGAAGAAGGTACATACTCGTGATACTCCAAAATATACTTCTTCCAGTGATGAGGACTCCGATGATGATGTTGTTGATTATAGAGATCTTTTCAAGGATTTAGATAGACCTAAAGTTGATAAAATCAATGAATTGATTGATGCTATTAATGAAAAGGATAATTTGTTAGAAAAGCAAGAGGATATTCTCTATGAGGAACATGATAAGTTGGTCAATGTTGAAAAATCCCTTGCTTTAGAAATCAAGAAGAATGAAATGCTTGCTTTTGAGTTATCTTCTTGCCATGATTCTATTTCTAGTCTCAAGAGTTTAAATGTTGATTTAAATGCTAGAATAGAGAAATTAAATGTTGCTAGTTCATCTTTGGAGCATGTATCTATTTGCAATAGATGTAAGGATTTTGATGTTGATGCTTGCAATAATCATGCTTCTACTATTTCCAAGTTGAGTGATGAAATTGTCAATCTTCATGCTCAACTTAAAATTTGCAAAGATGAATGTGATAAAATAAAATTTGCTAGGGATGCCTACACCATTGGTAGACATCCCTCCATTAAGGATGGACTTGGTTTCCAAAAGGGAACCAAGGACACCAAGAGCCAAAAGGCCCCCAGCTTTGTAAAGGAGAAGGGAAAACCACCTATGACTAGTAGCTCGCATTCTTTTCATGAGAAGAAGAATCATGCTTATTTGTATGCTCATGCTAAGAATGTTTCTCATAATGCTCATAATGTTCATCATGATGCTAGTATTGTTTCTGCTGTTTTGCCTGTGCATCATGATGCTGTTTTTACTCCTTTTACCATGAATGCTTCTTCTAGTAGACCTCATGCTCATGGTAGGAGTAGACCTAGGCGCCATGCTTATAATGTTGTTTCTCATGCGACTAGGAAAACATCTCATAGTCCTAGCATGCTTTACCATACTTATGATACCTCTTATGTGCTGTTTTGTAAATCTGGTAAAGTATGTGCTAAAAATGTGGGACCTAAATGCAAGAGAGGTAAGACTTGCATTTGGGTACCAAAATCCTATGTGACTAACCTTGTAGGACCCAACAAGAGTTGGGTACCTAAATCCCAAGCCTAAATTGCCTTGCAGGTTTATGCATCCGGGGGCTCAAGCTGGATCATCGATAGCGGATGCACAAACCACATGACGGGGGAGAAGAAGATGTTCACCTCCTACGTCAAGAACAAGGATTCCCAAGACATGATTATCTTTGGAGATGGGAACCAAGGCAAAGTCAAAGGTTTGGGTAAAATAGCGATTACTACCGAGCATTCCATTTCTAATGTGTTTTTAGTAGAATCGCTTGGTTATAATTTGCTTTCTGTTAGTCAATTATGTCATATGGGCTATAATTGTCTTTTTACAAATATAGATGTATCTGTCTTTAGAAGAAGTGATGGTTCATTAGCATTTAAAGGTGTATTAGACGGCAAACTTTATTTAGTTGATTTTACTAAAGAGAATGCCGATCTTGATACATGTTTAATTGCTAAGACCAACTTGGGCTGTCTCTGGCATCGCCGTCTAGCACATGTTGGAATGAAGAACCTTCAGAAGCTTCTAAAGGGAAAACATGTGTTAGGACTAACCAATGTCTGTTTTGAGAAAGACAGACCTTGTGCAGCGTGCCAAGCAGGGAAGCAAGTAGGAACAAGTCATCCAAGCAAGAACGTGATGACGACATCAAGACCACTAGAGCTTCTTCATATGGATCTCTTCGAACCCGTTGCTTACCTTAGCATCGGGAGAAGTAAGTATGGTCTTGTAATTGTTGATGACTTTTCCCGCTTCACTTGGGTATTCTTTTTACAGGATAAATCCGAAACCCAAGGCACTTTAAAGCGCTTCCTAAAGCGAGCTCAAAATGAGTTCGAGCTCAAGGTGAAGAAGATCAGGAGCGACAATGGATCGGAATTCAAGAACCTTCAAGTAGAGGAATATCTTGAGGAGGAGGGCATCAAGCATGAGTTCTTCGCTCCCTACACTCCACAACAAAATGGTGTAGTGGAGAGGAAGAACCGGACGCTCATCGATATGGCAAGGACGATGCTGGGAGAATACAAGATGCCGGAGTGGTTTTGGTCAGAAGCCGTGAATACGGCTTGCCATGCCATAAACCGCCTCTACCTTCATCGCCTCCTCAAGAAGACGGCATACGAGCTCCTAACCGGTAACAAACCCAATGTTTCGTACTTTCGTGTATTTGGGAGCAAATGCTACATTCTGGTTAAGAGAGGTAGACATTCAAAGTTTGCTCCCAAAGCCGTAGAAGGGTTTTTACTAGGTTATGATTCAAATACAAAGGCATATAGGGTCTTCAACAAATCTTCGGGTTTAGTTGAAGTCACTAGTGACGTTGTATTTGATGAGACTAATGGCTCTCCAAGAGAGCAAGTTGATCTTGATGATGTAGATGAGAATGAAGTTCCGACGGCCGCAATGAGGACTATGGCGATAGGTGATGTGCGACCGCAGGAACAACGAGAACAGGATCAACCTTCTTCCTCAACCATGGTGGAACCCCCAACTCAAGATGAGGAACAGGTACCTCAAGATGAAGGCATGGATCAAGGGGGAGCACATGAAGAAAAGGATAAGGAGGAAGAAGAAGTACCCCAGGCACCTCCAACTCAAGTCCGAGCCACCATTCAAAAGAATCATCCGGTGGATCAAATCCTAGGTGACATCAGCAAGGGAGTAACAACTCGTTCACGTATTGCTAACTTTTGTGAGCACTACTCCTTTGTTTCTTCTATTGAGCCTTTCAGGGTAGAAGAAGCCTTGCAGGATCCGGACTGGGTAATGGCCATGCAGGAGGAGCTCAACAACTTCAAGAGAAATGAAGTGTGGAGTTTGGTGCCACGTCCGAAGCAAAACGTTGTGGGAACCAAGTGGGTGTTCCGCAACAAACAAGACGAGTACGGAGTGGTGACAAGAAACAAGGCTCGACTTGTGGCAAAGGGATATGCCCAAGTCGCAGGTTTGGATTTTGAGGAGACTTTTGCTCCTGTAGCTAGGCTTGAGTCTATTCGCATTTTATTGGCCTATGCTACTCACCACTCTTTTAAGTTGTTTCAAATGGACGTGAAGAGCGCTTTTCTCAATGGGCCAATCAAGGAGGAGGTGTACGTGGAGCAACCCCCTGGCTTCGAGGATGACAGGTATCCCGACCATGTGTATAAGCTCTCTAAGGTGCTCTATGGGCTTAAGCAAGCACCAAGAGCATGGTATGAATGCCTTAGAGATTTCCTTATTTCTAATGCTTTCAAGGTCGGGAAAGCTGATCCAACTCTTTTTACTAAGACTTGCAATGGTGATTTGTTTGTATGCCAAATATATGTCGATGACATAATATTTGGTTCTACTAATCAAAAGTCTTGTGAAGAGTTTAGCAGGGTGATGCAACAGAAATTCGAGATGTCCATGATAGGAGAATTAACATACTTCCTCGGATTTCAAGTAAAGCAACATAAAGACGGGACGTTCATCTCTCAAACGAAGTACACGCAAGACTTGCTCAAGAAGTTTGGGATGAAGGACGCAAAGCCCGCTAAAACGCCGATGGGAACCGATGGACATTTGGACCTCGACAAGGGAGGTAAGTCTGTTGATCAAAAGGCATACCGATCTATGATAGGCTCTTTGCTTTATCTTTGTGTTAGTAGACCGGATATAATGCTTAGCGTATGCATGTGTGCTAGATTTCAATCCGACCCCAAGGAATGTCACCTTGTGGCTGTGAAGCGTATTCTTAGATATTTAGTTCATACGCCTTGCTTCGGGATCTGGTATCCTAAAGGGTCTACCTTTGACTTGATTGGATATTCAGATTCCGACTATGCCGGATGCAAGGTTGATAGGAAGAGCACATCAGGGACTTGTCAGTTTCTGGGAAGGTCCCTGGTGTCTTGGAGCTCAAAGAAACAAACATCTGTTGCCCTATCCACCGCCGAGGCCGAGTATGTTGCTGTGGGTCAGTGTTGCGCGCAACTACTTTGGATGAGGCAAACCCTCCGGGACTTTGGCTACAATCTGAGCAAAGTCCCACTCCTATGTGATAATGAGAGTGCAATCCGCTTGGCGGATAATCCCGTTGAACACAGCCGCACTAAGCACATAGACATCCGACATCACTTTTTGAGAGACCACCAGTAAAGGGGAGATATCGATGTTTCTCATATCAGCACCGATCACCAGCTAGCCGATATCTTCACCAAGCCTTTAGATGAGAAAAGGTTTTGCAGGCTGCGTAGTGAGCTAAATGTCTTAGATTCGCGGAACTTGAATTGATCTATAGCATACATGTGTTTTTATGCATTTGATCATATTTTTGAGCTTTATTGTTTACTCTTATGCTCAAGTTGTAGAATATCATCCCCGGACCTCACAAGTCCTTGTGCAAATGATGCTTATGTTTAGGGGGAGGATATGCTACAACTTGACCCTTTGAAACTAATGTGTTTGTTGAGTTATGATGATGTAGTCTCAAAGATGCATTGAAAGGGAACATGTGAACTTGGACAAAGAAAAAGGCTTCCACTGCATTACGGTATCAATGTATTTTGTTCCAAGTTGCCCTTATGTTTTCTCATTGCTTTCGATGTTTACTTGCAATTTTTGGAGAGGCAATGGGGTTAAAAGGCCACTAAGTTCTCCGTTTTGGTGCTTAATGCCAAAGGGGGAGAAATTAAGGCCAAAGCAACTGGATCAACCGCCACTTGTGAATTTCAAAATTTTTGAACTTGTCTATTTGATCAAAACCCTCTTGATAGCAAAGAGGAGCTCTCTAATTATAAAACTATTCTCTTTTGGGGGAGAAAGCTTTTTAAGAGAAAAAGGGGGAGCTTTGAGTGTTTGATCAAATCTAGTCTTTGAAAATGGTTTGTTTTGCAAAAATAAAGTGATTTGACTTAGAAGTAAGAAAAATGAATTTGTTTTGCAAAAATAAACCAAGTGGTAGCAAAATGATCCAAATATGGCAAATCCTGTGATATTTCAAGTGGTTTTATGTTTGACTTCAATTTGCACTTTTTGGCTCACATTTGGTTTTGTTAGTGCATTTTGAGTTGCTTTTGATGTGTTGGCATAAATCACCAAAAAGGGGGAGATTGAAAGGGAAATGTGCCCTTGGGCCATTTCTAAGTGCTTTGGTGATTAAGTGCCCAACACATCACTTTGAACTAACATGCCTTCTATGAGTATGAACACAGGTATAAAGAAAGCAAATTGAAGTGATCAAGTCCAAAAGAGGTGAAATGAAGGACTAAAATGCAACTTGTTCAAAACCAACATGGAAATGTGGTTTGAGTATCTGGATAAGTTACATACACCCTCACCTATATTTTTCAGCACTTTGTTTTGGCTACTGACCTTGTTGTGCAAAGAAAGTGCATTTTGGACTTGAGATGGAGCATATTGCAAAACCTTTGGAGAGATGGATAAAGGTAACTCAACAAGTCGAGCAAAATTGAAGAAAACAAGTTTGCCAAAGGTTGGCCAAACTTGGCCAAGTCTGGGCAGCACCGGACAGTCCGGTGTGCACCGGACTGTCCGGTGCCCTGCCCGGTCAATGGTCAACTCGAGGGTCGACTCAGCGGCCGTATTGGCCGCTCTCGGGAAAAGAGCCAGGCGACGTGGCTATAATTCACCGGACTGTCCGGTGTGCACCGGACTGTCCGGTGAGCCAGCCGGCCAACGGCTCTTGCCAGCGCCAACGGTCGGGCGCAATCAACGACGGCCACGTGGCGGGCGCGTCGCCAGCGCCAACGGTCAGCAGGTTGCACCGGACATGTCTGGTGTACACCGGACTGTCCGGTGTGCCAGGCGCGGCTCGGCTGCCAACGGTCGGCTCGTCCCAGTATGGAAGGAAATCGGCACTGTGCAGTGTCCGGTGGTGCACCGGACTGTCCGGTGCACCACTGCGCAGAAGGCAAACAGAGGCCTTCCAATTGGAGGAGCAACGGCTCCTTGGCCCCTTGGGGCTATAAAAGAGGCCCCTAGGCGCCTCTACCTGATATCCAAGCACACTTTGAGCACACAACAACTTCGAGACTCCGCAACCACGCTGTTGAATTGCTAGAGAGAGATTTGAGCGCGTTCTTGAGTTGTAACTCTGTCGTTTTCATTCGTGCGCTCTTTCTCTTCGCTTGTGTGCGTGGTGTTGCTGCATTTGTGCTTTTGTGTGCGTTGCTACTCCCTCCTTACTCTTGTGTTGATCGAGATCATTTGTGTAAGGGTGAGAGACTCCAATTTGTGGAGATTCCTCACAAATGGGATTAAACTATAAGGAAGATAACCGTGGTACTCAAGTTTGATCTTTGGATCACTTGAGAGGGGTTGAGTGCAACCCTTGACCAAAGGAGGTTACCACAACGTGGATGTAGGCATTGGCCGAACCACGGGATAAATCGCTTTGTCACTTTGTCCATTTACTTTATTGCGATTATTGTTCTTCCTAGCTCTTTACTTCACTTCAATATTGCTCTAAGTTTAATACTCACCTTGTGAGAGCAATTAAGTGAAGAAGTCATCTTTCTCCTCTCACTCTTCTCATTCGAACTTGGTTTTGAAGCGATTTTGAAGCGCTTGATCACAAGCGCCATTTCCTCCTCATTAAGGCCAGTAGCCTCAATTTGCGCCACCTTGTCGGGGAGTGCCTCCTTGCTTGTCGTCGCCTTGAGAGCCACAGGTTGCGGCTCATAGTGTGGAAGAGGTCTGTTGGCGATGTCGTCGACGTACCTCGCCTCCTTTGCCATCATACGCCCGCTTACGAATTTCCCAAGAATTTCTTCGGGCGTCATTCTCGTGTACCTGGGGTTCTCACGAATGAGGTTTACAAGGTTAGGATCAATAACGGTAAATGACCTCAACATTAGCCGCACGACGTCATGATCCGTCCATCTTGTACTCCCATAGCTTCGGATCTTGTTCACCAGGGTCTTGAGTAGGGATGGCAGCGGGTCGGGTTGTGTTCGGGTCTAATAATACTCGACCCGATATCATACCCGACCCTTATACAAATATCCATACCCACCAAGTCAATCGGGTAAAAAAATGGACCCGTACCCGTACCCACCGGGTATCCGTCAGGTATCGGGTATCCGGTGGATATGGTACTGTAAAATATAAATCTGCATGCAAATTGTTGAACAACACAGTTTATGACAGATGTGAGTTAATAAACAACATCACAACATGTGAAATATATAAGCAACATCACCAATTTACAAACCATAGATTCATAGTACAGTTCATGACTAGTACACGTCCAGTCGCAGTCGCAGCTTGGGGACGCCGGTCAGGCCTAGGACTCAGGGACGCCGCAGGTTGGGGACGGTCGTCGGTCGCAGTCGCAGCTTGGGGACGGTCGTCGGTCGCAGCCGCGCAGGCGTAGCTCGACCGCTCGGGGCAGCGTCGCAGCGGGGCAGCGGGCTGAAGCCTGAAGACTGGCCGACTGGTGGCCGTCCTGGGCAGCGGGGCAGCGGGCTGCTGTCCGCTGGGCGAGGGCGCGGGGCTGGGGCCTGGGGCCTGGCCGCCGCCTAGGAGCCTGGGCGGGGGCACGCGGCTGGGGGCCTGGCCACCTGGGACTGCCGCAGTGCCGCATGCCGGCGTGGCCGCATGGGGCGCTAGGGTCCTGGCCTCCAGGGAAGGCTGGGACGACTGGGAGTGGCGGGCTGGCGGCTGGGGTAGTGGGGTGGGCGGCCGGGACGACTGGGAAGGGAAGGGAGTAGGGAATTTAGGGAGTTAGGGTTAGCGGTTCAGTGATTTAACCTTTGGGCTTCTTTTTCATGGGACACAAAAACACAATTCGGGTATCCAGTGGATATCCATGGGTAAAACATAATATCCGTACCCTACCCGACGTATTTCGGGTACCCGACACGATAGTATCCACGGGTAAAATTTTAAACCCGAATCCATGTCCACCGGGTACGAAACCCGTGGGTATCCATACCCACGGGTCAAATTGCCATCCCTAGTCTTGAGCCTGTTGTACGTGTCTGTTGGCTCTTCACCCCTCTTCATGGCGAACCTCCCCAGCTCGCCTTCCACCAACTCCATCTTGGTGATCATCGTGGCGTTGCTTCCCTCATGAGCGATCTTGAGGGTGTCCCATATCTCCTTAGCATTGTCCAAGCCACTGACTTTGTTGTATTCATCCCTGCATAGAGATGCTAGAAGCAGAGTAGTAGCTTGGGCATTTTTATGAATTTGCTCATTAATAAAAATAGTATTATCACTACTATCAAAATGCATTCCATTCTCCACTATTTCCCAAATGCTAGGATGAAGAGAAAAAAGATGATTGCGCATTTTATGGCTCCAAAAAGAATAATCTTCCCCATCAAAATGAGGGGGTTTGCCAAGAGGAATAGATAGAACATGAGCATTGGAGTTGTATGGAAAACGAGAGTAATCAAAAGACGTTTTAGAGTAGTTTGGTTTAACCGTCTTTTGCTTGAAGGAAGAGTCGTCGTCGTCGTCTTCCTTTGGTGAAGAAGAAGAGTCGTCGCTGTCGTAGTAGACTATTTTCTTGATGCGCCTCTTCTTCTTCCCGTCCTTCTTCTTGTTGTTTGAGCCTGAGTCGGTGGGCTTTTCACCTTTTGGCTCGTTGTCGTTGACGGTCTCCTTCTCCTTCTCGTCGATCACGATCCCCTTGCCTTTAGGATCCATCTCCTCGAGCGATTAGTCCCTTAATGAAGAGAACGGTTCTGATACCAATTGAGAGCACCTAGAGGGGGGGGGGGTGAATAGGTGATCCTGTAAAAACAGCTCTAAACAAACAAACTTGGTCCAAATATGGATTAGTGAAATCTAAAAACCAAGTTCGAATGAGAAGAGTGAGAGGAGAAAGAGGACTTCTTCACTTAATTGCTCTCACAAGGTGAGTATTAAACTTAGAGCAATATTAAAGTGAAGTAAAGAGCTAGGAAGAACAATAATCGCAATAAAGTAAATAGACAAAGACACAAAGCGATTTATCCCGTGGTTCGGCCAATGCCTACATCCACGTTGTGGTGACCTCCTTTGGTCAAGGGTTGCACTCAACCCCTCTCAAGTGATCCAAAGATCAAACTTGAGTACCACGGTATTCTTCCTTATAGTATAATCCCGTTTGTGAGGAATCTCCACAAATTGGAGTCTCTCACACCTTACACAAATGATCTCGATCAACACAAGAGTAAGGGAGGGAATAGCAACGCACACAAGAGCACAATCACAGCAACAACACGCACACAAAACAAGAAGAGAGCGCAAGAAACAAAACGACAGAGTCACAGCTCAAGAACGCGCTCAATTCTCTCTCTAATGAACGAGCTCTTTGTGTTCTTGGTTCCCCTTTGGAAACCAAGTCCATCCTTAATGGAGGGATGTCTACCAATGGTGTAGGCATCCCTAGCAAATTTTATTTTATCACATTCATCTTTGCAAATTTTAAGTTGAGCATGAAGATTTGCAATTTCATCATTCAACTTGGAAATAGTAGAGACATGATTATTGCACACACTAACATCAATATCCTTACATCTATTGCAAATAGAAACATGCTCCAAAGATGAACTAGTAATGCTTAACTTCTCCATTTTAGCATTTAAATCAACATTCATACTCTTAAGGCTAGAAATAGAATCATGGCATGAAGTCAATTCAAAAGCAAGCATTTCATTCTTCTTAATCTCTAAAGCAAGGGATTTTTCAACATTGACAAATTTATCATGTTCCTCATAAAGAATATCCTCTTGCTTTTCTAGAAGTCTATCCTTTTCATTAAGAGCATCAATCAATTTATTAATTTTATCAATTTTAGATCTATCCAAGTCCTTAAAGAGATCACTATAGTCTAGATCATCATCAGAATCCTCATCGCCAGAAGAAGTATACTTGGGAGTATCTCGTACCTTCTTCTCCTTAGCCATGAGGCTTGTGTGTCGCTCGTTGGGGAAGAGGGAGGATTTGTTGAAGGCAGAGGCGGCAAGTCCTTCGTCGTTAGAGTCGGAAGAAGAGCAGTCCGAGTCCCATTCCTTTCCTAGATGCGCCTCGCCTTTCTTGTTCTTGTAGAACTTCTTCTTCTCCTTCTTCCCTTTCTTCTCTTGGTCCTGGTCATTTTCATTATCGGGACATTGTGCAATAAAATGATCGGACTTACCGCACTTGAAGCATGTACGCTTGCCCCTTGATTTGTTCTTGTTGGGGTAGTCCTTGCGTCCCTTCAAAGCGGTTTTGAAGCGCTTGATCACAAGCGCCATTTCCTCCTCATTAAGGCCAGTAGCCTCAATTTGCGCCACCTTGTCGGGGAGTGCCTCCTTGCTTGTCGTCGCCTTGAGAGCCACAGGTTGCGGCTCATAGTGTGGAAGAGGTCCGTTGGCGATGTCGTCGACGTACCTCGCCTCCTTTGCCATCATACGCCCGCTTACGAATTTCCCAAGAATTTCTTCAAGCGTCATTCTCGTGTACCTGAGGTTCTCACGAATGAGGTTTACAAGGTTAGGATCAATAACGGTAAATGACCTCAACATTAGCCGCACGACGTCATGATCCGTCCATCTTGTACTCCCATAGCTTCGGATCTTGTTCACCAGGGTCTTGAGCCTGTTGTACGTGTCTGTTGGCTCTTCACCCCTCTTCATGGCGAACCTTTCCAGCTCGCCTTCCACCAACTCCATCTTGGTGATCATCGTGGCGTTGTTTCCCTCATGAGCGATCTTGAGGGTGTTCCATATCTCCTTAGCATTGTCCAAGCCACTGACTTTGTTGTATTCATCCTTGCATAGAGATGCTAGAAGCACAGTAGTAGCTTGGGCATTTTTATGAATTTGCTCATTAATAAAAATAGTATTATCACTACTATCAAAATGCATTCCATTCTCCACTATTTCCCAAATGCTAGGATGAAGAGAAAAAAGATGATTGCGCATTTTATGGCTCCAAAAAGAATAATCTTCCCCATCAAAATGAGGGGGTTTGCCAAGAGGAATAGATAGAACATGAGCATTGGAGTTGTATGGAAAACGAGAGTAATCAAAAGACGTTTTAGAGTAGTTTGGTTTAACCGTCTTTTGCTTGAAGGAAGAGTCGTCGTCGTCGTCTTCCTTTGGTGAAGAAGAAGAGTCGTCGCTGTCGTAGTAGACTATTTTCTTGATGCGCCTCTTGTTCTTCCCGTCCTTCTTCTTGTTGTTTGAGCCTGAGTCGGTGGGCTTTTCACCTTTTGGCTCGTTGTCATTGACGGTCTCCTTCTCCTTCTCGTCGATCACGATCCCCTTGCCTTTAGGATCCATCTCCTCGGGCGATTAGTCCCTTAATGAAGAGAACGGTTCTGATACCAATTGAGAGCACCTAGAGGGGGGGGGGGGTGAATAGGTGATCCTATAAAAACAGCTCTAAACAAACAAACTTGGTCCAAATATGGATTAGTGAAATCTAAAAACCAAGTTCGAATGAGAAGAGTGAAAGGAGAAAGAGGACTTCTTCACTTAATTGCTCTCACAAGGTGAGTATTAAACTTAGAGCAATATTAAAGTGAAGTAAAGAGCTAGGAAGAACAATAATCGCAATAAAGTAAATAGACAAAGACACAAAGCGATTTATCCCGTGGTTCGGCCAATGCCTACATCCACGTTGTGGTGACCTCCTTTGGTCAAGGGTTGCACTCAACCCCTCTCAAGTGATCCAAAGATCAAACTTGAGTACCACAGTTTTCTTCCTTATAGTATAATCCCGTTTGTGAGGAATCTCCACAAATTGGAGTCTCTCACACCTTACACAAATGATCTCGATCAACACAAGAGTAAGGGAGGGAATAGCAACGCACACAAGAGCACAATCACAGCAACAACACGCACACAAAACAAGAAGAGAGCGCAAGAAACAAAACGACAGAGTCACAGCTCAAGAACGCGCTCAATTCTCTCTCTAATGAATCAAAAAGGCGTGGTCGCGGAGTCTCGGAGTTGTAGTGTGCTCAAAGTATGCTTGGATATCTGGTAGAGGCGCCTAGGGGCCTCTTTTATAGCCCCAAGGGGCCAAGGAGCCGTTGCTCCTTCATTTTGGAAGGCCTCTGTTTGCCTTCTGCGCAGTGGTGCACCGGACAGTCCGGTGCCCCACCGGACACTCTACAGTGTCGATCTCCTTCCATACAGGGCCGAGCCGACCGTTGTCAGCCGAGCCCCGCCTGGCGCACCGGACAGTCCGGTGCGACTTCCTGACCGTTGGCGCCGCGGGCGTGGCTGTAAGACCCAAAATTAGTAGAAAAAATATATAAATAAAGTATCATAATGCTTTGGAAATTAGGGAATAAGAAAATGATGAGAAAAGAATTTTTCTTTTAAAGGAAACCATTCATACATCCCATGAAATAAATAACACGGAGAATAAACTTAAATTAGTAATATTAAAATAGTATGGTTTATATTCACCTTTGGGTTTCAATTGATACATTTGAAAAATCTGAAAACTAAAATAGAAGTATAAATTTGAATTTGGAATAGAAAATAGAAAATAAAAGAGAAGGGAAGAACTAAGAAAAATACTACATAAAATAAAATAAAAATCAGAATAAACATCCTTCACACTTATATTATTAAATTATACCATTCAAACTGAGGACAAGTTATTCACAAAGTTTGAATTTAAACTTGAACTCAAATTGGATTTGAAAATGGAGAAAAGAAAATAGAAAATAAAAAGAAAAAGAATAAAAGCCAGATGGGCCGACCTCTACTCATTTCGGCCCACCTGAGGACTCCACGCGCAGCCCACCTGCTCACGAGCGCGTGCCGACATGCGGGCCCCGCATGTCAGCCGCTCTTACCTCGCACGCACTGGCACTCTCTGTCACTGCGGTCTGGGCCCACCCGTCAGACTTCATCCCGCGCGCTCTGACTGCCATGCGGACCCCACCCATCAGGTGCCCTCGCGCGCGCTTCTTTCACCGCTCGCTGGCGCATGGACCCGGTGCCGCGATTCCGTTCCACGTCGCTGCTCGGTGGGCCGTGGCTGTCAGTCCTATCCCCTTCCCAAGTCCGTAGCTCAACGAACTCGCCGCAACAACCGCGCGCGCGGTCCGCCATGATCGTCGCCGGGAATCTTGGGATCCTCCCTTCCTCGCCAACCGATTGTCCTCGGCGCGGACACCTTCCCATGCGTATAAATGCGGACCCGCTGCAACTCTCCCCTACTCCATTGAATCTCGAGAGCCGCCGTCTGTGGGGATCCGCCGCCGCCACCGGCATTACTTGCCACGTCGCCGCTGGGTACCCGATTGGGGAGCCTGTGACCTTCGCAAACACACACCGCGCATAACCGGGTGCTCCCCGTGTAGGATTAGTGCACGAGATTCGGGTAATCGCTCACCGTCGTTCGAGCACCGCCGCGAATCCGCTCTCCTCCGTGGGCGGGATTGCAACCTCTTCAATCGCCGGTGAGTCCTGGACGTCCACGTTCGCCTATTCTTCCTCTTTCGATTGCGCCAGGTAATTTCCATCATACTTCGTTGTTCCGCGGGATTGCGTTTCACCGGTGTGCTCCGCCGTGGGGAGGAGTTCGCGCCGCCGCCGTCGGGTGTCTCTGTTGGGGGAAGAAGATAACACATGTCGCGACCGTCGGATCGCGCACGGGCGGTCAGGATTAGAACGGCGTGTACCCCTTCGCCGCATTCGTTCGGGCCGTCGGATCCAATCGGACGGATCTGGGCGGATCCGGGGTATTTAAATCTACGCTGTTGATTTCCAATCTGACGCGTAGCAGTGCGTACCGGTTCACGGGAACCCAGATCTAATCTGAGCCCTCCGTTTCTGATCGGACGGCTCAGCCCATCCGATACCCCTTCGCCTCGGCTAAATTGATAAAGAGCCCTCGGTAACTTCAAAATAAACCCGCAGTCCACACTGTGGGAATCCTGAGTCTTAGAAAATTTAATTTTTAGCCCCTGGACTTTCTGATAATTGACGCCTAGTCCAGAGTTGTTTAAAAAACCAGAAAAATACATTTAAAAATGAATTTTTAGTATTAATTAAATGCCAGAATTTGTATAATTCATAGTAAATTCATTTTAGCTCCAAATTGAGTCATTCCAATTCCTAAAATTTTGTAATAATATTCTCTATCATTTAGAATCACTGTTTTGACATGAACTCTGTTAGAAAATTAATTTATCATCTAATCCTATTATAATCACCTTAAATCTTAGTAAATTCATAACTTGAATTCTATAACTCCAAATTTAGTGATTCTTGTTCCTATGACCTTATTTTAATATGTATATTAATAATGTGTATTTTGTTCTTATGTTTGGTGTAATGTTAATTTTGCCTATACCATGTTTGTTTGAATTGCTACGACTAGCAGTGAGGTCACGAGTCATCTGAAGATCATCCTGGTACCTGGAATCTCAAGGCCCAGGCAAGTTGTGCCCTTGATCACTTCTTTTTACCCAGCCATGTTCTGATTAATCATAATGATCTGCATAGGTTAATTTTGATGGGACCCAATAGGTTACCCTAGTTTGATTATCTTTATACCTTGTTTACCACTGAACTTTTTGGGTAGTACTTGCTAGTGCTTTATGTGGTTTTGGGTATAAAGATACATTATTCATGATCACACTTTTATTATCTGTTTATTATCACTGTTCATGATAAGATCATTATGTTAATTGGAACATGGAGCGACCACCCGGGAAAACAGTGCTACCACAAGGGTATAATGGGACGCCCTTGGCTGATTAATTAGGAAAGCTAGTGGAGGACTACCTTACCCGAAAGGGGCAAGGGCAGTAGGGGAGTGGTCAGTGTAGGGAGGCCCTCGGGAGGATTTTGCTGCGATGGCGGTCCTGCAAGGGATTCCTGCATTGGAGCTTCCTATAAACTGTAGCGGGTTTTCTGAAGCTAGTGGAACTTTGTAAAGGCCTCGTAGTGTTACCCTGCCTCGCCTCCTCGGTAGAGGTGTATGGGAAGTCGCGATCCCTTGGCAGATGGGTAACATGACTTGTGGGTAAAGATGCGCAACCTCTGCAGAGTGTAAAACTGGTATACTAGCCGTGCTCACGGTCATGAGCAGCTCGGACCCTCACATGATTAACTTATGGAACTTAAATTCAATTTGTCATATGCATTGCATCGCAGGTGATGTTGTTACTTCTGTTCTACAATTTAATTGGGTTGGTATTTACTTATACTTAGTAACTGCTAATAAAATTTTGACCAACTTTAAAAGCAATGCTCAGCTCTAACCATCCTCTTTGGTAAGCCTTACACTTCACATGAACTCCCACCTTTGGCGAGTTCATTCACATTATTCCTCACAACTTGTTGAGCGATGAACGTATGTGAGCTCACTCTTGCTGTCTCACACCCCCCCACAGGTCAAGAACAGGTACCACAGGATGAGGCGCATGGAGGATGCTGCGATGTGTTCGTGAGAGGTCTAGGCCGTCGTCTCCCAGTCAACTTTGGGTTGCTGGATCGTTTCCTCATATGATGTAATTATTTACTTATTTTTGTACAGAACTCCTGTTATATAGTAAAAGATGTGACATTCGATCCTGTGCCACTATGCATCATATGTGTGAGACTTGGTCCCAGCACACCTGGTGTTTATGTTCGCGCCCGGGTTTTGGACCCCTAAAATCCGGGTGTGACAGAAGTGGTATCAGAGGAATGTTGACTGTAGGACGAAACCTAGATAGAACTGGACAACCATTATCTACTTACCTTTGCTACTCTGATTCTTTCTAAACTTTTCTTAATCTTTTCTCATCTATTTCCGCCTTACTCTGATTATTCTTACCTTTTCCTTCTAAAGACAAATGTGGATTTCACACTTTGAAATCCTGTACCTAAAGTGACCTTTAGAAATAGGAGACCTAATCTTAGGAACAAAAGCAAAACTATTTTTGTAGATATTGGTATGCTTGAATGTTTGTTCTTATGATACTTGTATGATTTGGATCTTTGATTGAGTGTGATGGGTTGTGGAGTAATGTCCACAATTGTATCTGCATATACACGTAGACATAAGGGAAAATATTTATAAATAGACAACACATTCCCCATTAAAAACATATCTAGTTTAATAGATTCATCTTATCTTGAAAAGATGTAATCTTATCCTAATAGATCTAATTGACCTCATATCTTAACCGATCTAATCTAGATCCCATCTAATCTAATATGATCCAATCAAAAGTAAGTTAATAACAGGTTAGTTAATCTGGTGATATGGGTTAGACTTTGCTTCAACAAACATAATCTAACCTAAATTAATATCTTATACCAACTCATCCATAAACAACAATATAACCTACATCACACGCTGCCTAGTCCATTTGTTCCAAAAGCAAAATACAACTCTGTTCAAACCTACCTACCTCGTATACCCTGGCTATCCTAACTATATGTCCTCAACTCGGATGGCAACTCCAAGAAGAAAGGCCAAAGAAGACCAACCACATCAAAGAGGATAAACATCAACTCAAGTCTTCAAAGATCAAGTTGAATCGCCAGCGGAATCAAGATCCACAATCTTGGATGGAGTCTTTCCTTACCCTACTCTTTCTTACCCAAATCTATCTACGCTTTAAAGACACCTTTTATCCTGCATAGTAGATGGCTTGATACCCAGGCTTTCCTAATCCTTTTGGTATTAAAACCAATTAGAAACTAGCACATAGACTGCAAACAATTCTTTTTGCATCCCCTTTTATTACTAATCTCGAGGACGAGATTATTTTTAAGGGGGTAGGATTTGTAAGACCCAAAATTAGTAGAAAAAATATATAAATAAAGTATCATAATGCTTTGGAAATTAGGGAATAAGAAAATGATGAGAAAAGAATTTTTCTTTTAAAGGAAACCATTCATACATCCCATGAAATAAATAACACGGAGAATAAACTTAAATTAGTAATATTAAAATAGTATGGTTTATATTCACCTTTGGGTTTCAATTGATACATTTGAAAAATCTGAAAACTAAAATAGAAGTATAAATTTGAATTTGGAATAGAAAATAGAAAATAAAAGAGAAGGGAAGAACTAAGAAAAATACTACATAAAATAAAATAAAAATCAGAATAAACATCCTTCACACTTATATTATTAAATTATACCATTCAAACTGAGGACAAGTTATTCACAAAGTTTGAATTTAAACTTGAACTCAAATTGGATTTGAAAATGGAGAAAAGAAAATAGAAAATAAAAAGAAAAAGAATAAAAGCCAGATGGGCCGACCTCTACTCATTTCGGCCCACCTGAGGACTCCACGCGCAGCCCACCTGCTCACGAGCGCGTGCCGACATGCGGGCCCCGCATGTCAGCCGCTCTTACCTCGCACGCACTGGCACTCTCTGTCACTGCGGTCTGGGCCCACCCGTCAGACTTCATCCCGCGCGCTCTGACTGCCATGCGGACCCCACCCATCAGGTGCCCTCGCGCGCGCTTCTTTCACCGCTCGCTGGCGCATGGACCCAGTGCCGCGATTCCGTTCCACGTCGCTGCTCGGTGGGCCGTGGCTGTCAGTCCTATCCCCTTCCCAAGTCCGTAGCTCAACGAACTCGCCGCAACAACCGCGCGCGCGGTCCGCCATGATCGTCGCCGGGAATCTTGGGATCCTCCCTTCCCCGCCAACCGATTGTCCTCGGCGCGGACACCTTCCCATGCGTATAAATGCGGACCCGCTGCAACTCTCCCCTACTCCATTGAATCTCGAGAGCCGCCGTCTGTGGGGATCCGCCGCCGCCACCGGCATTACTTGCCACGTCGCCGCTGGGTACCCGATTGGGGAGCCTGTGACCTTCGCAAACACACACCGCGCATAACCGGGTGCTCCCCGTGTAGGATTAGTGCACGAGATTCGGGTAATCGCTCACCGTCGTTCGAGCACCGCCGCGAATCCGCTCTCCTCCGTGGGCGGGATTGCAACCTCTTCAATCGCCGGTGAGTCCTGGACGTCCACGTTCGCCTATTCTTCCTCTTTCGATTGCGCCAGGTAATTTCCATCATACTTCGTTGTTCCGCGGGATTGCGTTTCACCGGTGTGCTCCGCCGTGGGGAGGAGTTCGCGCCGCCGCCGTCGGGTGTCTCTGTTGGGGGAAGAAGATAACACATGTCGCGACCGTCGGATCGCGCACGGGCGGTCAGGATTAGAACGGCGTGTACCCCTTCGCCGCATTCGTTCGGGCCGTCGGATCCAATCGGACGAATCTGGGCGGATCCGGGGTATTTAAATCTACGCCGTTGATTTCCAATCTGACGCGTAGCAGTGCGTACCGGTTCACGGGAACCCAGATCTAATCTGAGCCCTCCGTTTCTGATCGGACGGCTCAGCCCATCCGATACCCCTTCGCCTCGGCTAAATTGATAAAGAGCCCTCGGTAACTTCAAAATAAACCCGCAGTCCACACTGTGGGAATCCTGAGTCTTAGAAAATTTACGTGTTAGCCCCTGGACTTTCTGATAATTGACGCCTAGTCCAGAGTTGTTTAAAAACCAGAAAAATACATTTAAAAATGAATTTTTAGTATTAATTAAATGCCAGAATTTGTATAATTCATAGTAAATTCATTTTAGCTCCAAATTGAGTCATTCCAATTCCTAAAATTTTGTAATAATATTCTCTATCATTTAGAATCACTGTTTTGACATGAACTCTGTTAGAAAATTAATTTATCATCTAATCCTATTATAATCACCTTAAATCTTAGTAAATTCATAACTTGAATTCTATAACTCCAAATTTAGTGATTCTTGTTCCTATGACCTTATTTTAATATGTATATTAATAATGTGTATTTTGTTCTTATGTTTGGTGTAATGTTAATTTTGCCTATACCATGTTTGTTTGAATTGCTACGACTAGCAGTGAGGTCACGAGTCATCTGAAGATCATCCTGGTACCTGGAATCTCAAGGCCCAGGCAAGTTGTGCCCTTGATCACTTCTTTTTACCCAGCCATGTTCTGATTAATCATAATGATCTGCATAGGTTAATTTTGATGGGACCCAATAGGTTACCCTAGTTTGATTATCTTTATACCTTGTTTACCACTGAACTTTTTGGGTAGTACTTGCTAGTGCTTTATGTGGTTTTGGGTATGAAGATACATTATTCATGATCACACTTTTATTATCTGTTTATTATCACTGTTCATGATAAGATCATTATGTTAATTGGAACATGGAGCGACCACCCGGGAAAACAGTGCTACCACAAGGGTATAATGGGACGCCCTTGGCTGATTAATTAGGAAAGCTAGTGGAGGACTACCTTACTCGAAAGGGGCAAGGGCAGTAGGGGAGTGGTCAGTGTAGGGAGGCCCTCGGGAGGATTTTGCTGCGATGGCGGTCCTGCAAGGGATTCCTGCATTGGAGCTTCCTATAAACTGTAGCGGGTTTTCTGAAGCTAGTGGAACTTTGTAAAGGCCTCGTAGTGTTGCCCTGCCTCGCCTCCTCGGTAGAGGTGTATGGGAAGTCGCGATCCCTTGGCAGATGGGTAACATGACTTGTGGGTAAAGATGCGCAACCTCTGCAGAGTGTAAAACTGGTATACTAGCCGTGCTCACGGTCATGAGCAGCTCGAACCCTCACATGATTAACTTATGGAACTTAAATTCAATTTGTCATATGCATTGCATCGCAGGTGATGTTGTTACTTCTGTTCTACAATTTAATTGGGTTGGTATTTACTTATACTTAGTAACTGCTAATAAAATTTTGACCAACTTTAAAAGCAATGCTCAGCTCTAACCATCCTCTTTGGTAAGCCTTACACTTCACATGAACTCCCACCTTTGGCGAGTTCATTCACATTATTCCCCACAACTTGTTGAGCGATGAACGTATGTGAGCTCACTCTTGCTGTCTCACACCCCCCCACAGGTCAAGAACAGGTACCACAGGATGAGGCGCATGGAGGATGCTGCGATGTGTTCGTGAGAGGTCTAGGCCGTCGTCTCCCAGTCAACTTTGGGTTGCTGGATCGTTTCCTCATATGATGTAATTATTTACTTATTTTTGTACAGAACTCCTGTTATATAGTAAAAGATGTGACATTCGATCCTGTGCCACTATGCATCATATGTGTGAGACTTGGTCCCAGCACACCTGGTGTTTATGTTCGCGCCCGGGTTTTGGACCCCTAAAATCCGGGTGTGACAGTGGCCGCCACGTGGCCGCCGCAGATTGCGCGCCGACCGTTGGCGCGGGCGAGAGCCGCTGGCCGGCTCGCTCATCGGACAATCCGGTGCACACCGGACAGTCCGATGAATTATAGCCAGCGAGCCTAGCTCTTTTCCCGAGAACAGCCAGTTTGGCCACCGAAGGCCGTGGAGAGTTGACCCGTTGACCAGGCCAGGCACCGGACAGTTCGGTGCACACCGGACAGTCCGGTGTGCCCCAGACTGGCCCAACCATGGCCATTTTTAGTCATTCTTCTTTTCTCCAATTTTGCTCGACTTGAGGTGTTTCCTAGTACTTAGAGGAACATAGTTAGCAACTAAAACAATTGACTAAGTACTAGAAACATACCTTTATCCATTTCTCCAAAAAGATTTGCAATGTGCTCCTTCTCAAGTCCAAAATGCACTTTCTTTGAATAACTAGGCTAGTGACCAAAACAAAGTGCTCAATACAAAGGTGAGGGAATATGCAACTTATCAAACACTCAAACCATAGTTCCATCTTGGCTTTGAACAAGTTGCACTTTGGTCCTCCAATTCACTTCATTTGGACTTGATCACTTCAATTTGCTTTTCTTATTCCCGTGCTTACACTCATAGAAGGCATGTTAGTTCATGGTGATGTGTTGGGCACTTAATCACCAAAACACTTAGAAATGGCCCAAGGGCACATTTCCCTTTCAATCTCCCCCTTTTTGGTGATTTATGCCAACACATCAAAAGCAGCTCAAAAAGCACTAACATAACCAAATGTGAGCCAGAAAGTGCAAATTGAAGTCAAACTTAAAACCACTTGAAATATCACAGGATTTGGCATATTTGGATCATTTTGCCACCACTTGGTTTATTTTTGTAAAACAAATTCATTTTTCTTACTTCTAAGTCAAATCACTTTATTTTTGCAAAACAAACCATTTTCAAAGACTAGATTTGATCAAACACTTAAAGCTCCCCCTTTTTCTCTTAAAAAGCTTTCTCCCCCAAAAGAGAATAGTTTTATAATTAGAGAGGTCCTCTTTGCTATTAAGAGGGTTTTGATCAAATAGACAAGTTCAAAATACAAAAATTTTGAAATTCACAAGTGGCGGTTGATCCAGTTGTTTTGGCCTTTATTTCTCCCCCTTTGGCATTAAGCACCAAAACGGAGAACTTAGTGGCCTTTTAACCCCATTGCCTCACCAAAAATTGCAAATAAACATCGAAAGCAATGAGAAAACATAAGGGCAACTTGGAACAAGATACATTGATACCGTAATGCAGTGGAAGCCTTTTTCTTTGTCCAAGTTCACATGTTCCCTTTCAATGCACCTTTGAGACTACATCATCATAACTCAACAAACGCATTAGTCTCAAAGGGTCAAGTTGTAGCATACCCTTCCCCTAAACATATGCATCATTTGCACAAGGACTTGTGAGGTCCGGGGATGACATTCTACAACTTGAGCTCAAAAATAAGCAATAAAGCTCAAATATATGATCAAAGGCATAAAAACACATGTATGCTATAGATCAATCCAAGTTCCGCGAATCTAAGACATTTAGCTCACTACGTAGCCTGCAAAACCTTTTCTCATCTAAAGGCTTGGTGAAGATATCGGCTAGCTGGTGATCGGTGCTAATATGACAAACATCGATATCTCCCCTTTGCTGGTGGTCTCTCAAAAAGTGATGCCGGATGTCTATGTGCTTAGTGCGGCTGTGTTCATCGGGATTGTCCGCCAAGCGGATTGCACTCTCATTATCACATAGGAGTGGGACTTTGCTCAGATTGCAGCCAAAGTCTCGGAGGGTTTGCCTCATCCAAAGTAGTTGCGCGCAACACTGACCCATAGCAACATACTCGGCCTCGGCGGTGGATAGGGCAACGGATGTTTGTTTCTTTGAGCTCCAAGACACCAGGGACCTTCCCAGAAACTGACAAGTCCCTGATGTGCTCTTCCTATCAACCTTGCATCTGGCATAGTCGGAATCTGAATATCCAATCAAGTCAAAGGTAGACCCCTTAGGATACCAGATCCCGAAGCAAGGCGTATGAACTAAATATCTAAGAATACGCTTCACAGCCACAAGGTGACATTCCTTAGGGTCGGATTGAAATCTAGCACACATGCATACGCTGAGCATTATATCCGGTTTACTAGCACAAAGATAAAGCAAAGAACCTATCATAGACCGGTATGTCTTTTGATCAACGGACTTACCTCCCTTGTCGAGGTCCAAATGTCCGTCAGTTCCCATCAGCGTTTTAGCGGGCTTAGCGTCCTTCATCCCAAACTTCTTGAGCAAGTCTTGTGTGTACTTTGTTTGAGAGATGAACGTCCCGTCTTTATGTTGCTTTACTTGAAATCCGAGGAAGTATGTTAATTCTCCCATCATGGACATCTCGAATTTCTGTTGCATCACCCTGCTAAACTCCTCACAAGACTTTTGATTAGTAGAACCAAATATTATGTCATCGACATATATTTGGCATACAAACAAATCACCATTGCAAGTCTTAGTAAAAAGAGTTGGATCAGCTTTCCCGACTTTGAAAGCATTAGAAATAAGGAAATCTCTAAGGCATTCATACCATGCTCTTGGTGCTTGCTTAAGCCCATAGAGCGCCTTAGAGAGCTTGTACACATGGTCGGGATACCTGTCATCCTCGAAGCCAGGGGGTTGCTCCACGTACACCTCCTCCTTGATTGGCCCATTGAGGAAGGCGCTCTTCACGTCCATTTGAAACAACTTAAAAGAGTGGTGAGTAGCATAGGCCAATAAAATGCGAATAGACTCAAGCCTAGCTACAGGAGCAAAAGTCTCCTCAAAATCCAAACCTACGACTTGGGCATATCCCTTTGCCACAAGTCGAGCCTTGTTTCTTGTCACCACCCCGTACTCGTCTTGTTTGTTGCGGAACACCCACTTGGTTCCCACAACGTTTTGCTTCGGACGTGGCACCAAACTCCACACTTCATTTCTCTTGAAGTTGTTGAGCTCCTCCTACATGGCCATCACCCAGTCCGGATCCTACAAGGCTTCTTCTACCCTGAAAGGCTCAATAGAAGAAACAAAGGAGTAGTGCTCACAAAAGTTAGCAATACGTGAACGAGTTGTTACTCCCTTGTTGATGTCACCTAGGATTTGATCCACCGGATGATTCCTTTGAATGGTGGCTCGGACTTGAGTTGGAGGTGCCTGGGGTACTTCTTCTTCCTCCTTATCCTTTTCATCATGTGCTCCCCCTTGATCCATGCCTTTATCTTGAGGTACCTGTTCCTCATCTTGAGTTGGGGGTTCCACCATGGTTGAGGAAGAAGGTTGATCCTGTTCTTGTTGTTCCTGCGGTCACACATCACCTATCGCCATAGTCCTCATTGCGGCCGTCGGAACTTCATTCTCATCTACATCATCAAGATCAACTTGCTCTCTTGGAGAGCCATTAGTCTCATCAAATACAACGTCACTAGTGACTTCAACTAAACCCGAAGATTTGTTGAAGACCCTATATGCCTTTGTATTTGAATCATAACCTAGTAAAAACCCTTCTACGGCTTTGGGAGCAAACTTTGAATGTCTACCTCTCTTTACAAGAATGTAGCATTTGCTCCCAAATACACGAAAGTATGAAACATTGGGTTTGTTACCGGTTAGGAGCTCGTATGCCGTCTTCTTGAGGAGGCGATGAAGGTAGAGGCGGTTTATGGCATGGCAAGCCGTATTCACGGCTTCCGACCAAAACCGTTCCGGCGTCTTGTTCTTCCTCTCCACTACACCATTTTGTTGTGGAGTGTAGGGAGCGGAGAACTCATGCTTGATGCCCTCCTCCTCAAGATATTCCTCTACTTGAAGGTTCTTGAATTCCGATCCATTGTCGCTCCTAATCTTCTTCACCTTGAGCTCGAACTCATTTTGAGCTCGCTTTAGGAAGCGCTTTAAAGTGCCTTGGGTTTCGGATTTATCCTGTAAAAAGAATACCCAAGTGAAGCCGGAAAAGTCATCAACAATTACAAGACCATACTTACTTCCCCTGATGCTAAGGTAAGCAACGGGTCCGAAGAGATCCATATGAAGAAGCTCCAGTGGTTTTGATGTCGTCATCACGTTCTTGCTTGGATGACTTTGTTCCTACTTGCTTCCCTGCTTGGCATGCTGCACAAGGTCTGTCTTTCTCAAAACAGACATTGGTTAGTCCTAACACATGTTCTCCCTTTAGAAGCTTATGAAGGTTCTTCATTCCAACATGTGCTAGACGGCGATGCCAGAGCCAGCCCAAGTTGGTCTTAGCAATTAAACATGCATCTAGATCGGCATTCTCTTTAGTAAAATCAACTAAATAGAGCTTGCCATCTAATACACCTTTAAAAGCTAATGAACCATCACCTCTTCTAAAGACAGATACATCTATGTTGGTAAAAAGACAATTATAGCCCATATGACATAATTGACTAACAGAAAGCAAATTATAACCAAGCGATTCTACTAAAAACACATTGGAAATGGAATGCCCGGTAGTAATCGCTATTTTACCCAAACCTTTGACTTTGCCTTGGTTCCCATCTCCAAAGATGATCATGTCTTGGGAATCTTTGTTCTTGACGTAGGAGGTGAACATCTTCTTCTCCCCCGTCATATGGTTCGTGCATCCGCTATCGATGATCCAGCTTGAACCCCCGGATGCATAAACCTGCAAGGCAATTTAGGCTTGGGATTTAGGTACCCAACTCTTGTTGGGTCCTACAAGGTTAGTCACAAAGGTTTTTGGTACCCAAATGCAAGTCTTACCACTCTTGCATTTAGGCCCCACAATTTTAGCATATACTTTACCATATTTGCAATGAAGCACATAAGAGGTATCATAAGTATGGTAAAGCATGCTAGATGTGTTCCTAGGCGCATGAGAAACAACATTAAAAGCCCGACGCCTAGGTCTACTTCTACCATGAGCATGAGATGAACTAGAAGAAGCATTCATGGCACGAGGAGCAAAAACAGCATCATGACGTGTATGTAAAATAGCATGATCATTACGAACATCATGATGAGCAACATGAGAAACATTAGAAGCATTCTTCAAATGAGCATATAAATAAGCATGGTTCTTCTTATCATGCAAAGAATGAGAACTACTAGCCAAAGGTGCTTTCCCCTTCTCCTTTACAAAGCTGGGGGCCTTTTGGCTCTTTGTGTTCATGGTTCCCCTTTGGAAACCAAGTCCATCCTTAATGGAGGGATGTCTACCAATGGTGTAGGCATCCCTAGCAAATTTTATTTTATCACATTCATCTTTGCAAATTTTAAGTTGAGCATGAAGATTTGCAATTTCATCATTCAACTTGGAAATAGTAGAGACATGATTATTGCACACACTAACATCAATATCCTTACATCTATTGCAAATAGAAACATGCTCCAAAGATGAACTAGTAATGCTTAACTTCTCCATTTTAGCATTTAAATCAACATTCATACTCTTAAGGCTAGAAATAGAATCATGGCATGAAGTCAATTCAAAAGCAAGCATTTCATTCTTCTTAATCTCTAAAGCAAGGGATTTTTCAACATTGACAAATTTATCATGTTCCTCATAAAGAATATCCTCTTGCTTTTCTAGAAGTCTATCCTTTTCATTAAGAGCATCAATCAATTTATTAATTTTATCAATTTTAGATCTATCCAAGTCCTTAAAGAGATCACTATAGTCTAGATCATCATCAGAATCCTCATCGCTAGAAGAAGTATACTTGGGAGTATCTCGTACCTTCTTCTCCTTAGCCATGAGGCTTGTGTGTCGCTCGTTGGGGAAGAGGGAGGATTTGTTGAAGGCAGAGGCGGCAAGTCCTTCGTCGTCGGAGTCGGAAGAAGAGCAGTCCGAGTCCCATTCCTTTCCTAGATGCGCCTCGCCTTTCTTGTTCTTGTAGAACTTCTTCTTCTCCTTCTTCCCTTTCTTCTCTTGGTCCTGGTCATTTTCATTATCGGGACATTGTGCAATAAAATGATCGGACTTACCGCACTTGAAGCATGTACGCTTGCCCCTTGATTTGTTCTTGTTGGGGTAGTCCTTGCGTCCCTTCAAAGCGGTTTTGAAGCGCTTGATCACAAGCGACATTTCCTGCTCATTAAGGCCAGTAGCCTCAATTTGCGCCACCTTGTCGGGGAGTGCCTCCTTGCTTGTCGTCGCCTTGAGAGCCACAGGTTGCGGCTCATAGTGTGGAAGAGGTCAATTGGCGATGTCGTCGACATACCTCGCCTCCTTTGCCATCATACGCCTGCTTACAAATTTCCCAAGAATTTCTTCGGGCGTCATTCTCGTGTACCTGGGGTTCTCACGAATGAGGTTTACAAGGTTAGGATCAATAACGGTAAATGACCTCAACATTAGCCGCACGACGTCATGATCCGTCCATCTTGTACTCCCATAGCTTCGGATCTTGTTCACCAGGGTCTTGAGCCTGTTGTACGTGTCTGTTGGCTCTTCACCCCTCTTCATGGCGAACCTCCCCAGCTCGCCTTCCACCAACTCCATCTTGGTGATCATCGTGGCGTTGCTTCCCTCATGAGTGATCTTGAGGGTGTCCCATATCTCCTTAGCATTGTCCAAGCCACTGACTTTGTTGTATTCATCCCTGCATAGAGATGCTAGAAGCACAGTAGTAGCTTGGGCATTTTTATGAATTTGCTCATTAATAAAAATAGTATTATCACTACTATCAAAATGCATTCCATTCTCCACTATTTCCCAAATGCTAGGATGAAGAGAAAAAAGATGATTGCGCATTTTATGGCTCCAAAAAGAATAATCTTCCCCATCAAAATGAGGGGGTTTGCCAAGAGGAATAGATAGAACATGAGAATTGGAGTTGTATGGAAAACGAGAGTAATCAAAAGACGTTTTAGAGTAGTTTGGTTTAACCGTCTTTTGCTTGAAGGAAGAGTCGTCGTCGTCGTCTTCCTTTGGTGAAGAAGAAGAGTCGTCGCTGTCGTAGTAGACTATTTTCTTGATGCGCCTCTTCTTCTTCCCGTCCTTCTTCTTGTTGTTTGAGCCTGAGTCGGTGGGCTTTTCACCTTTTGGCTCGTTGTCATTGACGGTCTCCTTCTCCTTCTCGTCGATCACGATCCCCTTGCCTTTAGGATCCATCTCCTCGGGCGATTAGTCCCTTAATGAAGAGAACGGTTCTGATACCAATTGAGAGCACCTAGAGGGGGGGTGAATAGGTGATCCTGTAAAAACAGCTCTAAACAAACAAACTTGGTCCAAATATGGATTAGTGAAATCTAAAAACCAAGTTCGAATGAGAAGAGTGAAAGGAGAAAGAGGACTTCTTCACTTAATTGCTCTCACAAGGTGAGTATTAAACTTAGAGCAATATTAAAGTGAAGTAAAGAGCTAGGAAGAACAATAATCGCAATAAAGTAAATAGACAAAGACACAAAGCGATTTATCCCGTGGTTCGGCCAATGCCTACATCCACGTTGTGGTGACCTCCTTTGGTCAAGGGTTGCACTCAACCCCTCTCAAGTGATCCAAAGATCAAACTTGAGTACCACAGTTTTCTTCCTTATAGTATAATCCCGTTTGTGAGGAATCTCCACAAATTGGAGTCTCTCACACCTTACACAAATGATCTCGATCAACACAAGAGTAAGGGAGGGAATAGCAACGCACACAAGAGCACAATCACAGCAACAACACGCACACAAAACAAGAAGAGAGCGCAAGAAACAAAACGACAGAGTCACAGCTCAAGAACGCGCTCAATTCTCTCTCTAATGAATCAAAAAGGCGTGGTCGCGGAGTCTCGGAGTTGTAGTGTGCTCAAAGTATGCTTGGATGTCTGGTAGAGGCGCCTAGGGGCCTCTTTTATAGCCCCAAGGGGCCAAGGAGCAGTTGCTCCTTCATTTTGGAAGGCCTCTGTTTGCCTTCTGCGCAGTGGTGCACCGGACAGTCCGGTGCCCCACCGGACACTCTACAGTGTCGATCTCCTTCCATACAGGGCCGAGCCGACCGTTCTCAGCCGAGCCCCGCCTGGCGCACCGGACAGTCCGGTGCGACCTCCTGACCGTTGGCGCTGCGGGCGTGGCCGCCACGTGGCCGCCACAGATTGCGCGCCGACCGTTGGCGCGGGCGAGAGCCGCTGGCCAGCTGGCTCACCGGACAGTCCGGTGCACACCGGACAGTCCGGTGAATTATAACCAGCGAGCCTGGCTCTTTTCCCGAGAGTAGCCAGTTTGGCCACCGAAGGCCGTGGAGAGTTGACCCGTTGACCAGGCCAGGCACCGGACAGTCCGGTGCACACCGGACAGTCCGGTGTGCCCCAGACTGGCCCAACCATGGCCATTTTTAGTCATTCTTCTTTTCTCCAATTTTGCTCGACTTGAGGTGTTTCCTAGTACTTAGAGGAACATAGTTAGCAACTAAAACAATTGACTAAGTACTAGAAACATACCTTTATCCATTTCTCCAAAAAGATTTGCAATGTGCTCCTTCTCAAGTCCAAAATGCACTTTCTTTGAATAACTAGGCTAGTGACCAAAACAAAGTGCTCAATACAAAGGTGAGGGAATATGCAACTTATCAAACACTCAAACCATAGTTCCATCTTGGCTTTGAACAAGTTGCACTTTGGTCCTCCAATTCACTTCATTTGGACTTGATCACTTCAATTTGCTTTTCTTATTCCTGTGCTTACACTCATAGAAGGCATGTTAGTTCATGGTGATGTGTTGGGCACTTAATCACCAAAACACTTAGAAATGGCCCAAGGGCACATTTCCCTTTCACTATGCTCCGCTCATCCACTGTTGTCTGCTACCGCGCTCCCCGGCTTCCCCTGCTGTTGCGACTGCTGTGGTGCTATGGTGTCCCTGGGTTTCGCAGACCCGGCGGGTTCGGGGATTCAGGGCGGGTTCGGGTCTCGTTCTCCGGTCTCGGGTGCGGGTCCGCGAACGCTTCACCCGCCTCGAACCGTCCCGTTGCAATCCCTAATCTGAAAGCCGGTTCGAGAGAATCCCAATGCCAACGAACATTTGGGCCCAGTGGCCAAAAACTGAGATTCCATCTTTTACCCCTAGAAACTGGGTGGGCTCCTCAAGCAGAAGCACCGTCCACGTCATCCTGAATCTTCCCCACCGTTCGATCTTTCGATGGACGTCCGAGATCAACTGGATCAGATTTTTACTGAAGTACCTTCTCTTGGTTCTCCTTACCTTTTCTGGTTCCTTCTAAGCTTTCCTTTACCCTCCCAGCTTCTCATCAACAGGAAAAAAAATATAGGGCCCCTTTGGCACAGCTCCTAGCCACAGCTTCACTCCTAGCTTTCACGGAGCCCTGCAAAACACCTAAAATGCAACTGGATTCTGGTGTGGAGTTGACGAGAATCACTTCTCCATTTACACTACCAGCTGAGAGCTAAAAAAACCCGCTCTCCACCGCTTCCCACTACTAAATCACTTCAGAATTGATTCTCACCTGCTCTCCACCTTGCTTCCCATTAGAATCACTCCTTTGGAGAATCAAGAAGTGAAGCCAAAGAATCAAGAAGTGAAGCTCTGCCAAAGGGGCCCATAAGCTCTGGCTTTTGCTTCTACTTCCAGAAGCTTCTCTCTCCCACTCCTCGTCGCTCTCTCTCTCCCAACGCGAGGATGACTACGGCTGCCGGCGCGCGCAGCGCAATGGCTACGTGAAAGGTCCTTGTTTGGTTTTGGTAATTGAGTGACAATTTAGGTGGACTAATTATGTTTAATATGAGATACACAGGTGATTAGTCCATAGGTACACTTGTGTGAGCAGCTATGCCATGGAGGAGGAAATGACTTTGATTTGTTGCTAAGGCTCACACATGTGATGGAGGAGCTTAATGCATGAGACATGACATGGTGTCATGTGGCTAGATGGAGAAGATCAAGATAAGACTTGGCTTGATGGATCCATTGCGATGGTGAAGGGCAAGTTGGAGGCTTTGAAGCCATTGGTACCGAGTGTCGGGAGGCTTGAGCAAAGACTTAGAGCCGAAGGACCGAAGTAATGGTGAAGAGCAAGTAATGCAAGATCAATGGACCAAAAGCCATGTGATGATATGAAGTGGATCATAACATTTATGATGGTGTTGGTGCATGTGTTGCATTGGCATCGACGATGGTAATGGAGATGAAATGGAAAACGCAAGGCAAATGTATAAACTAGGGCATTTTCATTTCACTAGTCTAAGGTTGAGTAGAGAAGTGCTTGACCAGGTTTAGGATAGATGGCCGTATTACCAAGAGGGGCAAACTTGTTTGCATATCGGTCATCTAATGCCACTCGAGTGATCTAACATCGTGACGTTGCTAGGATCGAGTGGCGTGGTGAAAAGAGAGAAAAATCCTTTGAAAATGTTGTGAAAATGCTAACACACACGTACATGGTCTTGTTAGCACATTTGCAAAGGTAAAGAGTTTCGGATCGAAACAGAGAAGTTTGGAGGTCACTGGGGTGACCGGACGCTGGGTCAGTGCGTCCGGTCGCTCACCCCAGAGAGGCAGTGTCTTGGCTAGGTGTTCGAGGCGATTGGACGCTCGGCCGGACGCGGGACAGTGTTTTCGGTGTGTCCGATCGCTCGGTGGTTTGACAGTGCAATTGTTGGATCGGACGCTGGTGCGTCTGGTCGGTGGTGACCGGACGCGTCTGATGGATAGCTGTCTTCTAATAGACTGTGCTTAGTTTGGTGCATAAGTTTATTTCTTCGTTTTGTCTGCTCTTTAAGAGCTTGCTTTTCTTCAGCCGGGGGCCGGACTTGTAATAAGGGATGGTTAAGTGGCTAAGTGCATCTTATGCAGAGGCCGGAATAAAAATTCTTTTTTCTAAAAAGCACGATTACAGTTGCATTCGTGATGTTGTTCTGCTCCTTAAGTTTGCATCCCTGCCAGATCTCTGATAATTAATGTCATGAGGTTTAACCATTGTATATCACGTCCAATAACCATTTATTCAAGGTAGGTTACAGCACTCACAGTTCAGCTGACAGAAATGAAGGTTTGTATTCTCAATTATACTGCTGTCTGTTAACGAACAAAATTACATTGAGGTATAAAAAAATGCACAAATAGGAGTGTCACACAGGATACTTATCAGCTACATACAAGCAAGTAAATTAAAGAACATTCAGATTACCAGGGATAATAATAAGCAAATAAGATCCATGGATTGGTTCCATCCAACGTTGGGTTTAGGATACGATATTGGGCTGCCACTTGGGCCTTCTGCTAGTCTCTTTACTGGCTTGCTCTTGCTCTGCGCGCTTGCCTGTTGGCTGCTTGCTTTCTTTACAAATTAATTATGATGAACCAATGGGCCTGTTCGCTTCTGACTATTTCAGTTGTGGTTGCAGCAGTAAACTAGCGCAGCGCTGTTGCTAGAGCTAGGTGAAGGTACAGCTGCTGCACGGAGCTGGTGTATTATTGGGGAAGGGCGTAATGGCATTGAAATCAATTAGACCAGCCATTTGTAAATCAGGTCTAAAACTGTGCTGTAACCTGCCTCATCCAGTGTAAAAGCCAACACTCGCTCACATTTCAGCTGGCAGAAATGAAAGGAGAGTTCAGAAAACTTCCATGTTATTTGTATTCTAAACGATACACTGCTGTGTTTATTTGAACCAATAAAATCACATTGTGAAAAAAATGCAACAAACGGGAGCATGCATCGGACATCATTCTCAGATAGACAGATACATACAAGTAAACTAAAAGAAAAACAGAATGCCAAGGATAATTAAGTAGATAAAGATCTATGGATCTACTAGGTGACAACCTGCGGCTTGCTTCCCGAGTGCCCAACAAATAGGATGCAGGCGGCGATAAGCGTGAGCACGACGAGGACCACGACGACGATGGCGAGACACTTGGCGTGGGGACGAGACACAGCTCCCACCGTCACCACCATGGACAGATACAGCCCGAGAGCTATCGCACAGAAGAAGAAGAAACCAACCGTGTTGAATGGCCCTACCATGAAGCGTCCGGCGATCGCCGTGAAGAGGCCGCCAGAACTGGCGATGCCTTGTGAAAGGTCCAGCAAATGGCCCAGGTATGGACTGTCCTCATCGTCTCCGATCATGTCCTGTGTGAAGGATGGCAACACGTGTCTGTCTGCCGCATGCCGCAGCTTCGGTTGGAGGAGGGCGACGACGGCGGTGAGGATGGCGAAGGCGTAGTATTTGTTGAATGACAGGATCAGAAGGCAGGTCGCCAGCTCTAGGAGGAGCTGAAAAAGGGTCCGCCATCCTACGCCAGGTGCCCCGGTCTTGGTAGCCTCGTCGACCCCTTCGCCTGGTCTTCGTCGGGCCCTTCGCCGGCGACAAACACCCATTAGTAGTCCTCCCGTGGCAGGCCAGACATTCAGATTGAACTCGTCGGCTCTCGTCCTCCGTCCTCTGGTCCTCTCTGGTGAGGTGTTCTTATTCTCCCCCCCCCTCTCCTAGGCCGCCTTCCTCCTTGGGCTTCTCCGTTGCTGCCGATAGCCATGTGATTTTGTTGCAATGAGGCTGTGGCGGGGGTGGGTTCCTGGGGTTGATGTTTCCTTTGAGCCGTTTAATGGAGATCGGTCCCATGGTGGTTTGGAGGCCCATTCGATGTGGGATGGGGCATAGGATGAAGACACATCGCCTCTAGCCAAATCAAGGGTGGAAACCGCTGTGCCGCAACTTGACCTAATCGGCTCTCCTTCGCTCCCTCACTTGGCCGCTTTACTTGCCTCGATCTGGTCATCCCCTTCCTCGGTGAGATCTAGTTTCAGTGGTGGGTGGAGGTGGGTGCCGATCCAGCCCCCGTCCTCGGAGGAGGAGTGGTCGAGGATTGGATCGGGGAGATCTCTGCCGGTTGCAAGGCGTGAGGCGATGGGTGCCAAAGGTTGGAGCCAAAAATGGGGCACTGGGAACAACAGGGAGGAGGCTCGCGATCCGCCGCAGTGGAGTAGAAACAGGAATCTGAGCTGGAGATTGAGGCCTCCCCCCTGGAAAGACGATCCCCAAAAAGGATGTAGCCGACTCTTCTTCCACTGGCGAAATGATCGTGCAAGGTAACCCTAATTTCTCCCTTCATTCTTCTGGGTCTGAGAATGAAATGGGGAGGAGATTTTTCTGCCAGAAGTGTGGGGAAGAAGGTCATCACGCAAGGGATTGCTGCAAGTCTCTTTGGTGTGAGATCTGTCGCAAGGACACCCATGTGATGGCTAAATGTGTTTGGCCGCGACAGATTAAGCCCATGATGCCGATTGTGGGCATGGCTGCAGATGGGCTAGGGTTCTTCTCATCCCAGTATGCTAAACCCAGTCTCAGGAAACCTAATCTATCTTGCTTGGGGTTGGTTAAGATTCTGGAAGGGTTTGTGTCTGCCTCTGAGCTTGAAAAGGATTTTAGCTTTCACTTTCCTTGGGGAAGAACTTGGAAGGCAGAGAAATGTCCAGCTGGTTATGTGATGCATTTTCCGTCTCAAGATAAGCTAGATGAGCTGAGTCAGTTTATAGAGGTCAAAATGAAGATGTCCGGAGCTAAAATCATGGTGCTGCCCTGGAACTGTCAGGCTAATGCGAAAGCAAGGCTGCATACTGTTTGGATGAGTGCGGAGAATGTGCTAGATGAGTTAAGACACTACCAGGCTATCTGCGAGCTGGGATCGATCTTGGGGGCTGTTGAGGAAGTGGATTTAAAATCTCTGGAGATGTCAGAGTCGGTCAAGTTTAAGGTTCATGTTAAGAGCATTAACATGATTCCAAAAATAGTGGAAGTTGGTGTCAAGCCTTTTCTGTTTGATGTGTATTTTAAAGTGGATTCAATTGTGGAAGAAGGGTGGAATGAGGAGAATTCGAATCTTGGTAAGAGAGTGAAATCCAATACATGTGTTTCTGAAGGATCTATGTCTAAATCGACAGGGAAAAAAGCTAGAAAGGAGTCTGTGGACGGCAAGGAGAAGAATGAGGTTGCTTCTTCGGCTGGCAAAGGTCACTCTAGAAAAACTGCTACTGTTACTGAGAGTGAAGGTCAAAAGATAACCCACAAAGGGGACAAAACACTGCAGCACAATGAAGAGGACAGTGGAGGTCAGGTTAACTTGGAGCTCAGTGAGGAGGATCTCCTTAGCTCTCAGGAATTGGCTGAGTTAGCTAAAAGTGTGGGTGTCAATCTGCAGTGCTCACAAGAAAGTGGGAATGAAAATTGCAAAGCTGAGAACACTGGTGATGGGGTGGTTGCTCAGAGAGATAAAAAAGGCAAAGCTAAAATGGCAGAGGGGTTTGAGGGGCTGAGGAGGAGCCCAAGACTTGAAGCTGATGATGATTTGAACATTACTGAGAAAGCTATCAACAGAGCTGAAGCTAAAGACACCTTCATACATAAAGGTAACTGCTGGAATCCCTTCTCTGTCTTAAATACTAAAGATGCTGTGCTAGTAGACCTTGCAAATTCGTTAGGTGTGTGCCTAGGAAATAATAAAAATGAAATAGAGCTCAGTCTTCAGGACATAAAAATGCTTGAAGAAACCAAATTAAATGTTATGTTGAACTCAAGTGGTGGTAGACAGGACTCTTCTCCTCTGGTTCTTTCTGAAGATCGTGACGTAGTCTCTTCACAGCCCATTGATGACTCTCAAAATGACATGGGAAATGTGTCTGATGAGGACTTTTTCCTTAATTTAGAAAAGGAAAGTGCCTTGGACATGGTTTACATAAGTGGGTCCAAAAAATCAAAAGGGAAAAAACATTTTCCCTTTGCTGCCAAAGGCTCCTCTAGCAAGAGGAGAAAAAAAAGGGCAAGGCTCACTCTCAATATCCTAGTTTCCTATGAAAGGCATCATATGGAATTATCAGGGTTTGAAAAAAAAGGCAAATATGAGTTTATCAAGGAACTCACAAGTGAAGAGAAGTTGGATTTTATTGGTTTACAGAAAATCAATAGGAAAGTCTTTAATCAGAATTGGTTGGATGGTCTGTGTGGCACTAGGAGTTTTATTTGGGTCTCTGCTGAACCCAATGGGAGATCTGGTGGGTTGCTGTCGGGCTTTAACTCTGATACCTTTGACATTCTTAGTCACAAGTGTGGTAAGTTTATGATCAGCAGCCTTATCACTCACAAAAGAGAAGAATTTTTCGTGGATTTTTTTAAATGTATACGGTGCTGCTCAAGAAGTCAGTAAAAGGGATTTTTTATGTGAGCTGGCCTCCTTTTGTCATAGTTCCTCTCTCCCCCTTCTTGTTGGTGGGGATTTCAATATCATTAGAAGAGAGAGTGACAAAAATAAGCCTGGGGGTACTAATAAATGGAGCTTTCTCTTTAATGCAATTATTGAGCAATATGGCTTGATTGAGTTGGATTTGGTTGGTAGACAGTACACTTGGTCCAATAACCGTTTAGACCCTACCTTTGAAAAACTTGATAGGTTTTTGGTAAGTCCAGAATGGGATTTGGCGTATCGGAGTGTGATGATTTTTGGTTTAAATAGGTCCTTTTCGGATCACTCCCCTTTATGTCTTGACACAGGCGACCGTGCCCCTATTAATAGGATCTTTAGATATGAATTGTGTTGGAATTCTAGAGCCGATTTTCGCCAGGTAGTGACTAACAGCTGGTGTCTCCCGGTTAGGAGTAGGTGCAGTATTGATGTGTGGAAAGAAAAAATAAAGAGACTCAAAAAGACTTTGAAAGGGTGGCACTGTAATGTTGAAGGAGCTTATAAAAAAACTAAAAAGGAATTGATTCAGAAAAAATCAATTCTTGGGACATTGAGAGTGAATGTAAGATCTTGTCTGAATCGGAAAGACAAGAAAAATTGCAATGCGAGCTTGCCTTGAGATCAATTATTTCTGAAGAAGAAATTAAAATGAAATAGATAGCTCGAGAGAAACAAGTGGTTGAAGGAGATGGGAATACAAAATATTTCCATTTGAAAGCTAAAGGGAGAAGAAGAAAGATTAGAATTCAATCTCTTTTTCATAATGGTTCTGTTGTCGTGGGTGAAATGGAGTTGAACAAAGTGGCTACTGACTTTTACAAAGAGCTGTTTGGTCCTTCGAATATTTCTCACATTAGCATGGGAAACCTTAACTTGACCCAGCTAGATGAGAATGATAGAAATTTTCTTACTTCCCCTTTCTCTTATGATGAAATTAAAATGGTGATTGACTCGTTAAAACACAATAGTGCTCCGGGCCCCGATGGTTTGCCGGCGGAATTCTTCTAGACCTTCTGGGATATTATAAAAAAGGATATGTTTGCATTGTTTGTAGATTTTTATAATGAAGTGCTTCCCATAGAACGTCTGAATTTTGGTGTGATTACTTTGCTTCCTAAGGTTGAGAATGCGTCTGAGATGAAATATTTTAGGCCAATTTGTCTGTTAAATGTTTGTTACAAAATCATTACTAAAGTTCTGAACAATAGGCTTGCTTGTTGCATCAAAAAGGTGATTAGTGATACTCAGTCTGGTTTTATTAGAGGGAGGTATATTCTTGATAGTGTTGTTGCCCTACATGAGATTTTACATGAAGTGAAAAGGGGTAAACAAAGTGGTATTTTGTTAAAAATAGATTTTGAAAAGGCTTATGACAAGGTTAATTGGCAGTTTTTATATCAAATGATGATTATGAAAGGTTTTGGAGTTAAATGGTGTGACTGGGTTATGAGAACTGTCAGAGGTGGCAAGGTGGCTGTTAGGACAAATGACTTAACTGGTCCTTTCTTCTCTACTCACAAAGGGGTCAGACAGGGTGACCCCTTTTCTCCTCTTCTTTTCAATCTTTCTGCGGATGGCCTTTCTAATTTAGTTAGAAAAGCTCAGCAAGAAGGCTTAATTACTGGGCTCATTCCTCATATTGTAGATAATGGGGTGGTAAATCTCCAATATGCAGATGATACCATCTTCTTGTTGCAAAATGACTTGGGTATGGCTAGGAATCTGAAGTTTATCTTACTCTTGTTTGAACAAATGTCGGGCTTGAAAATAAATTTTCATAAAAGCGAGGTGGTCTGCTTTGGTGATGCAGTAACTCTTAAGGATTCTTTTGTTGAAATCTTCACTTGCCCTTACAAAGAGCTGCCCCTGAAGTATTTGGGTATCCCTATTGATAACAAGAAAATTGGTTGCTCCCTTTGGCTCCCCACAGAAGAAAAGGTGGAAAAAAAGTTGGGAGCCTGGAAGGGGAGGTTTCTTAGCATGGGGGAAAAGTAACTTTGCTTAATAGTTGTCTGGCTAATGTGCCTTTATACATGTTGTCTCTTTATCCAGCTCCTAATCTGGTTCTAAAAAAGATAGACATGTATAGGAAAAGGCTGCTTTGGCAAGGGGGTTGTGCTACTAGAAAGTACCACTTGGTCGACTGAGACACAGTTTGTCTCCCAAAGGACCAAGGGGGTTTAGGGTTGGTGGACTTTAAATGCATGAACATCAGCCTTTTAACCAAATGGTTGTGGAAATTAGATTCTTCTGATGGGCTGTGGCAGAAGATTGTCAAAGCTAAATATCTGAAAGGAATTCCTTTAGCTTTGGTGAAAAAAGGACCCAATGACTCCCACTTCTGGAAAGGGTTAATGAAGGTTAAGGATCATTTCCTTAAATACAGAAAAAAAATCATTGGGAATGGTGAGGACACCAGTTTTTGGTTTGACACCTGGTGTGGCGATTCCCCCCTGGCTGTAAGATGTAAAAGGCTTTTTGACTTAACCTTTGATAAGAATATTACCGTGAATTGTGCTCTTCAGTCTAATCTCAATTCTTTGAGTTTTAGAAGAATTTTGGGGCCCGAAACCACCACTTTATTTGAAACCCTCTAGATTATGTGTGAGAACTTTGTCTTATCAAATGAGAGGGACAAAGCTATTTGGACTCTAGAGAATAAGGGGTTCTCTGTCAAGTCGCTATATTCTCGTATCAGAAGTGATGCTGTGAAAGTCCCTTATAAATTTCTCTAGAAAATTAAGTTTCCTCAGAAAATAAAAATTTTCCTATGGCTTCTTCTGAAGGATGGTATCTTGTCTAAGGAGAATCTCTTAAAAAGAGGTTGGGTGGGTTCCTCGGATTGCAGCTTTTGTGGTATCTGTGAATCCTCTCCTCATCTTTTGTTTGAGTGCTTTGTTGCGAAGTTTATTTGGAGAATTGTCCAGGTTGCCTTTAATTTGTCTTCTACTCCTTCTACAACTGCTCACTTGTTTTGTGATTGGATTCAATCCTTTAACAAATCTGTTCGCAATCTAGTGCTGGTGGGTTGTGGGGCAGTTTTATGGGCAATCTGGAGAACAAGGAATAATGCTTGTTTTAATGGCAAGTTGGTTTTTGATCCTATAGAAGTGATCTATAGCTGTTGCTTTTGGCTCGATGCTTGGTCTGTTTTGCAGAGCGAGACAGCAAGAGAGATGCTGCTGGAAGGAAGCTTGCGAATTCGAAGGACGGTAAATGAGTTCTTTGCGCGCGCGAAAGGATGGGCTCCTGTGTCCAGAAGGATCGTGGGTTGACAAAAAGTCTTTGGCCCTGTCTTGCTTATTGATGTGTGGTTGCAGTTTGGTAGTTCTCTGCTGGCTCTTGGCTGCTGGTTTGTAATATATCGTTATGTTAGCTGATGAATGGTCGGCTTTTGATACTTTCCATCGTTAGGTCTTTATCTCGTGTGTGAGTTTCGCTAAGTCGAACTCAATAAAATCGCTAGTGACTTCACAGTCTGTAGTAAGGCTGTCCAGTAGTTGATCGTCGGTTAGGCGTTTGAGGTCTATGGTACCTTAAGTTCGCCGCCTGGATGTAATTGCACTCGTTTTGTTATGTTTCCTATTTCTTAATGAAATAGGGGGGTTCTTCCCCTTTCTGTCAAAAAAAAAAAAAAAAAAAACTCTAGGAGGAGCCATGAGATGCAGACCAAGGCGTTGCCCCATTTTGGCAGCAGCAGGATGAGTGCTGCATCGGTGATGATACCAGCCAGGAACAGCGTGTCTTCGACACTAAATGCTGTTGATGTGGAATAGTGATGAGTCAGGGACACATAGAACATCGGCATGGCGAACCAGAGCGCCTTCAGAGAATAACCGGACAACAATTTTATTTGCTGTTTGAGCTGACCATCTGTGGTATCATCATTGCCATAGACGACCTGCACTAAATTAAAAGATAGTAAATAAAAACTTAGTTTTAGATATGCCAATACTAATAATAATGCAGTAATCTAAAAAAATAATGCAGTGTGTTGCTTAAAAAATATTCATGTAATATGTGTGATTCGACAATACATGAAAAATCGATATAGACCGCGTCAATGCCTTTTAATCCATAGTTTCAGTTTTAGCTTACAAAACATTATATTAGTAGTCATTGCCATAGTTAGAGCAACTAAAAAACTCACTATATTCTTCCTAATCTCTAATAATAGAGATTTTGATATTTTTAGAAAAAAAAAAATCCTCCAATGACTTCTTTAATTGGTTATATCTAAATATAGTCGTGCTCTATTTTGAATTTCTCACAGGCCAAAGATAGAGTACGGGAACAAGTTTTTAGCGTGCGCACAAGATATAAAAAAGATGTTAGAGAGTGGAAAGATAAAAAAAAGAGATTTTGTGCAAATGACTCTCCAAATGATGATTTAAAGAGTGAATTGTAGAAAAACTCATAGAGATGATATTAGCATTTTGTACTCTACAATTGTTACCATTGGTGTACCTTGTGAGAAAAAGTATTTTCCTTATTATTATTATTATCATTTATTTTGTTTTGTTTTGTTTTGTTGTTTAGGAGATTTCTTTATTTTTTTAGGAAAGGAGATTGTAACACCAAAAATTTTATTTTGGGGATTTAAATAAAATTCTCCAAAGGTTTGAAATTCAAATATCTTTTAATAAGAATTTTCTCACCCTTGAAATTACTTCTCCTAAAATAAATACAGCTTCTAATAAAAGATTAAGTAAGAAGATTCCTATATGAATTAAGTCATCCCTTGTTTAATTTTATATTTGTAAATGTTCTTTAAGGATTTAAGATTAAAAGCATCTCTTAATAACGGTTATACACTAGAAAATATTTTTCCTTGAAATAACTATGTTGCGTGTGTGAATTTCATATCTAGAAGTATGTACTTACGGCTTGTTCGTCTGCCCTTGTTGCGGCTGCAATCCGGCTGCGGCTTCTACAGTATTTTTGTCTCTATGGATTGCAGCTGCTACAGTGTTTTGCAGCCACTACAGTACCCCAAATATGGGCAGCCGAACAAGCTGTTAAATAGGTAGCAAATAAATGAGTAAAATACTTTGCATTCATGCTGATTCCTTTTGTTTGTGCATTTAAACTTGAGTGGAAGTTCGAAACCCAACTTGAATTTGAATTATGAAAATGAGAAAGGAAAACATGTACAAAAAGAAAAAGAAAAGAAGAAACCAGCCTCGCGGGCCCAAAGTATCTGCCCCGGCCCAGCCACCCCTTCCCTCCGTTGCTTCAGCCGTGTGGGCCGCCGAGCGCCCCCGCTTCAACGCTGACCGGCGGACCCCTTAGGCCAGTGACGCGCACGCATCGGGCGCCTCCTGCGTTCTCTGAGCGCTGGACCCGGGAGGTCAGCACCGTCTCCCAGCTCGAAACGGACTTCGCGCGCGCGTATTTCGCCGTCCCAGCCGAACGTTCGGTCCGTATGTAACCAACTCCGTGACAACCGTATCCAGGCGGGATACGATCCACGGCTGCGCATAACAAACTCCTCTCTGGCCGTTACGACCCCCACTCCTTGGCGTATAAAGCCGACCCCTCCCTTGGCCCTCGCAGCCTATTGAGCCACCGCCGACCCCGTCGAGTCCTTGAGCGCCAGTGGAGGAGGAGAGACACCGCATCACGTCGCCGGGGCTAGACGGGCCGCACATGGCCACCGCCTCGCCACCGGAGTCGTCTCGTGTCTACGCCATCGCGCATGCCGAGAGCGAGAGGGTCGAGAGAGACAGAGAGAGCGCGGGGGGGAAGGCCGCCGCGGTTGACCTTCACGCTCCGAGCCGCCTAGCTCCAACCACGTGCACGGGAGGTGTCGCCGGTGCACGCCGCCCACATACGTGGATTTTCCGGGTGGAATAGTTGGTCGGAGTACGGGAGATTTCTCACCGGAGCTGCTTCATCGCCGCCGAGTCGCCCTACTCGTGGTCTGCACCACCACGGCCTTAATCACCGGTGAGTTCATGCCCTCCTAATTCCCCATCGTCTCCTCCACATGATGCGCCTATAGAATCGAGGTTAGGGGCTCAGATGTGTTGGGCAGGGAATCGCGGCCATGGCGCCGCCGTCGGCACACAGCGCCGCCGCGTGCTGGTCGTCGCAGGGCAGTAAAGGAGGAGGAGATAGCGTGACCACCGAATCTCTAACGAACGGTCGAGATTAAGAGCTGAGTAACGATTCGGTCAGTAGCGATGGTGGGCGTAGATCGCCGATCGGACAGCTCTGGTATACAGTAGTTGTTGGCCGCTGATCTGCAGATATGTGGTTGGTAGTTGTTGGGGCACTATGTCGTGATCCAATCTAATCCTAGCCGAAGATCGAGAATCCAACGGCCCATATACTGCGATACCCCTTCGGTCACGTATACTTGCTAAAGAGTCCCTACATTTTTGCATAATCAGCCCGCCGTCCATGCCTAGTCAATAGTAATCGCAGATAGGTCCATATTTTTACACCGAGCACCCTGTCATCTCTAGAAATCGAACCCGCAGGCCATTTCAATGGGAATAAATAAACGGAAAAATGAATAAACCGTGGGAAGTTGATTTATAGTATAAGAATAATTATAGAAAACTTAGAAAATCCATATCTTCTCCGTTTTAACTCCGATTTTAGTGGTTCTTGAACCTACGGTTTTGTAGCGACGCGTAGAATATTATTACACTGTTTGTTTTCATGTTTGGTGTAATGTTATTTTTACCTATTCCTTGTCTATCTGTATATATTGCTACGAATAGAAGTGAGGTTACGAGGAACCTGAAGCCCAACTTAGAGAAGTACCTGGAGTTGCACCCAAAAAGGCAAGTTGTGTCCTTGATCACATTCTTTGACCTAATAATGTTAGCTGTTATGTTCTCACCAATGCTCGCACTGTTAGGTTAAGCTGATGGGACCTAATAGGTTACCTAGTTTTGTTTACCCCACACCTTGCATATAAATGAATTATTGGGTAGTTCTGCTATTGCTCTACCTGGTTTTGGGATTAACGCTATATATGATTATGATCATGTTCCAATATAATTTATTATTGCTGGCTTACTCTCATACATAATAAGACCATTTTGTTAATTGGAACATGGAGCTTAACCTGAGAAAACAGTGCTACCACAAGGGTTTAATGGGATGCCCTTGGCCAATTAATTAGGAAAGCTAGTGAGAGATTACCTTACCCGAAAGGGGCAAGCGGGGAGGAGTTGCCGCAAGTATAGGGAGGTTCTCGAGTCGAACTGTCTGTGATAGCTGTTCGGACGAGGGATTTCTATACCCCCTCTACCTGAAACCGTAGCGGGTTTTCTCAAGCTAGTGGAACTTTGTAAAGGCCTCGCAGTGGATCCCTAGCCATTCACCTTGGAAGTGTCTAAGGGTCTAGCTAACCCTGGCTACACGGGAAACACGTCTTGTGGGTAAAGATGCGCAACCTCTGCAGAGTGTAAAACTGGTATATCAGCCGTGCTCACGGTCAAGAGCGGCTCAGGACTCTCGCATGATTAAATTATGGAATTAAACTTAACCTGTCATGCATTGCATTATGGGAAGCATTATTATTGTTACTTATGATCTATTATTTTGGGTTGGTATTCACTTATACTTAGTAATTGCTAATAAAATTTTGACCAACTTATTAAAAGCAATACTCACCCTTAACCATTATTTGTTGATCAGCCTTACACTACACATGAGCCCCCACCGTAAGTGAGATCATGCACATTATTCCCCACACTTGCTGAGCGATGACCGTATGGGAGCTCACCCTTGCTATAATCACTCCCAGGTTAAGAACAGGTACCACCAGAGGAGAATCATGAAGATGATTTCGGAGAGATCTAGGCCATCGTCTCCCAGTCAACTTTAATGGTGGAGGATCTCGTCGTCATATGGTGTATTGTATTTAGTTATTTTGTAAAGAAACTCCGATTATTTAATAAAGATATGACATTGATTTCTGTACCATGAGTCATCATATGTGTGAGACTTGATCCTAGCATACATTTGAGACGCGCCCGGGTTTGCCCTTAAATCCGAGTGTGACAAAAGTGGTATCGGAGCAATGTTGACTGTAGGATGTAACCTAGATAGACCTGGACAACCCTTACCTACTTACTTACCTTTACTCCGATTCTTTCTAAAACTTTCCTTAATCTTTTCTATATCTTTTCTCATCTTGTGCTACTTACCCTCTGATTCATCTTACCTTTTCACTCCTGAAAGCCAAAAGGATTTCACACCTTGGAATCCTGAACCTAAAGTGATCCTTAGGAATAGGACACCTAATCCTAGAAAAAAATATTTTTGGTAGGTATGTATGCACTTGCTTGCTTGTTCTTATGAACCTTGTTTGATTTGGTTCTTTGATTGAGTGTGATAAGTGTCCATGATTGCATCTAAATATATATATGCATAAAAATATAATTAGAAAGATAGGTTATTGAAAGGGAATTAGGCTTACACCTAGTTCCTAATTAATTTTGGTGGTTGAATTGCCCAACACAAACAATTGGACTAACTAGTTTGCTCTAGTGTATAAGTTATACATGTGTCAAAGGTTCACAACAAGCCAATTGAAAAGACCAAAGTTGGGTTCAAAATAGAGAGCTAAAGGCATCCCGGAAGGCTCCCTGGTTTGGCGCACCGGACAGTGTCCGGTGCACCAAGGGACCTCGAGCAGAACTCCTCAGCCTCGGGAATTTTCCAGGAGCCGGCGCGCTATAATTCACCGGACTGTCCGGTGTACACCGGACAGTGTCCGGTGCTCCAAAAGGACGCGGCTCCGGAACTTGGCAGCCTCGGAAATTTGCAGCGGCTGCTCCGCTATAATTCACCGGACATGTCCGGTGTACACTGGACTGTCCGGTGCGCCAGCGGAGCAACGGCTACCTCGCGCCAACGGTCAACTCTGACAGCGTACAGTGCGAAACAGTACACACGGCAGAAGTCAGAGCAGAAGGACAGAGGGGCACCGGACTGTCTGGTGCCACATGAGGACAAAGCCTCCAACGGTCGACCAGCTCCAACCCCAACGGATAGGATGACGTGGCTGGCGCACCGGACACTGTCCGGTGTGCACCGGACTGTCCGGTGCGCCCATCGCCAGCAACCTTCTCCAACGGCTATATTTTGGTTGGTGGCTATAAATACCACCCCAACCGGCCACTTCAGGGTGTGGGAGTCCAAGCAACATTCCAAGTCATCTAGTTGACATACTCAAGCCCTCCCAACCACATATATTCATTGATACATCCTATACACAAGATTTAGCCCACTACAACCAACACAAGTGCCACAAAAGAGAGAGCAAGCAATTGAGAGCTACTCAATTGAGTTTAGCCCTAGTGCCTTGTGAGATCCATTGAGAGATAGTGTGTGCTTCATCTTTGTGTTCATTTGCGCGTGGAGTTTTGGCTCCCATTCGAACTTCCTCCAAAGTGTTGGAGGCTTGTAAAAGCTAGCAAGAGACACCAAAGAGTGTGGTGGTCCTTGTGGGATCGAGAGTGATCCTTGAGAAGAAGAAGAGCTCACTGATCCTTGTGTGATCGGTGGAGAGAGGGAAAGGGTTGAAAAAGACCCGTCCTTAAGTGGACTCCTCAACGGGGACTAGGCCTTCGAGGGCCGAACCTCGGTAAAACAAATCACCCATGTCATTTGTGTTTATTGCTTGTGATTTATTTGTTTTTCCTTCTCTAAGTTCTCTTGCGCTATACTTTGCTAATATCATTTTGTGTTGCTTCAAGTTAAATTCTCATTTAGTGAAGCAACACTTCGCAAGAAAGAAACTTGACTTTTTGCTCTTCTCATCTAAGCCTTCTTGCTTTACTATCCATATATCTAGTAGTTGTATTGATTATCAATTCCGCATTATTTTAAAGCAACATTCTTTACAAGCAAAGGACTTAGCTTTTATACTCCGATAAATTGTTTATCTTGTTCTAACCACTAATCAAGGGATCTAGTTGGGGGATAAAGTTTTAATTTTTAGGTTTCGCCTATCCACCCCCCTCTAGGCGACTTTCAATTGGTATCAGAGCTAGGCACTTCATCTTGAGTCTAACAACTCGAAGTGATGGCTCGTAGAAGATCCCAAAAGAATAAGAAGACTCCTCCAACGAACGCAACTCAAAAGGAGGTAACTCTTGAGATACTATTTGATGATTGTTCTAATTATGATTCATGGTCTACTAGTGTGATAAATGCTTTTAAAACCGTAGATCCACGACTAGAACAAATTATAGACAAGAGTATTTTTCCCTCTAGTTTTAATGGAAAAATTAATTCCGAGGAGGATCAAAGATGTTATCGCTTAAACTATCTAGCTTTTGACATCTTAACTAATTCTCTTAGCAATGAAGATTATCGTGCCTTCATATCAAACTATGATGAATCCATTCATGATGCGCATGATATTTGGACTAGAATTAAAACTAAATTTGATGAGTCCAAACATAATAGTTCATTTGATGCTTCTACTTCCTTTAGTTCTTGTGATACTAACCCTTGCAAAGAGGAAGAGGAAAATGAACGATGGAAACCAAACGATGAATCCACCTCTCCAAAAGGTTTGTCTTTCCATTTTGATTCCCACATGTGTTGTGTGGCTAATGAAAATGATAGCGGAAGCACAAATGAGGATGAGGAGGAAGAAAGGAGCTTTGTGCAACTCTACGCTCGCCTAAGCCAAGAAGATAAGGCGGTCATGCTCAAACTTCTAGAAAGAGCGAGAGAGCAAAGCGAAGCTCGTCAAAGGCTAGAAGATATTCTCTCCATGAAAATGCTACACTTTGACGAGTTGACTAAAGAACATGAGGAGCTAAAGTGCTCTCATGTTGATTTGGTCCAAAGGTATGAAACTATCTCAATTGAGCAAGATAATGCTTTACATTGTATCGCTCAATTAGTAAATAGGAATACCTTGCTTAAGGACCAAGTAGAAAAGCTAAAAATTGAAAATCTAGCTTTTCAACAAAAATATGATATGCTTCTATGTTCTCATGAAAATCTTAGAGTTGATCATATCATATTAAACATTTCTCATGAGGTTGTAATAGAAAACTTAAAATCCCAACAACCTCACTCATGCACATGTATTCAAATAGAAACTATATTACCATGTGCTAATGCTTGTTGTCCGTCGACAAGCAAATCTTCCTTTGAGCTAGAATTTGCAGGAACAAATGATGATACCTATCAAAAGCTTAAAGAAGAAAATGAGAGGCTAAAGATGAGCTTGACACAACTTAAAGGGAAGTGCATTGCTCGACCTTCTCAAGATAACCGTGATCACATGATGAAGAAGCTTGAGACGGGAACAACCGTGGCATGCACTACATCCCTTGAAGAAAATGTCAAGGACTTGAGGATTGCCAAGAGGAAGAAACAAAAGATGAAATTCAATACCTCCTCCAAAAGCCTCAACCTCGCCTCCACAAAAGGTAACATCCAAGGTAATGATCAAGCCACACTTCACACTAAGATAAATAAGAAGTGTAGTGAATGCTTTGAAGAGGGACACTTGATTAGGTCATGTCCCTACATTAAAAATGGCTTGATTATTAACAAGGATGATAGACTTTGTTTTAAATGCTCAAAGAAGGGACACTTAGTTAAAACTTGTCCCTATTTAAAACAAAAAGGCATGATGTTAGAAAAGAAAGTTTTTACTAACCATGTAGCAAGCAACAAACAAGGAAAGAAGAAATCTTCAAAACTTGGAAAACGCCTATGCTACACATGCCGGAAGAAGGGACATCAATGCAAAGATTGTCCCATTAGTAAAAATCCCACTCCTAACTTGTCATTTGATTCATATATAACTAGGCAACCCAAGATTGTAACTTGTGCTAGAAAGGTAACGAGTTTACCAAGCGCTAGCACAAAGGACACTTGGGTTCCTAGATCTTTGTTTACTAACCTTAACGGACCCATCAAGCGATGGGTACCAAAATGTGCTTGACAAGCTTTGTAGGAGAAGGAGATGGTATGAAACCTTGGGGTGCTTGAGGGAGTTAATTCAATTCTTATCAACTCAAGCTATCAATCTTCAAATGATCTACATATTCAAGATTGACCCAAGGTTACTTCAATTTATTGTATTCAAAACTCATATCATCTCGGAGAAGATATTGATGTTGTAGGAATTGAAGAATCATCATGTGCGGAAAATCAAGACCTACAACGTAGAGGACTGTCAAAGGATGGTAACACTTATGCTTTTAAGTGCAAGTATCTTAAATTATCATTTCTTATGTGTCTTGTGCAGTCACATAGAAAAAGGAAGCACTTAAGATGTTTTTAAATTTATGTCACCATTCTTTGAAGAAATTCTTCTCATATGGTAGATTGCATATTCTTCATTTCTATATTATGACAATCTACATGCTTTAAAATTGTTGCTTTTTCCCATGGCATGGTTTACACTAATTATTCTATTATTGTCATGTTCTAGATATAGAGAGATATTTCATGTTCTTAAAAGAATAAGGTGTAAGGAATTCAAACACTTAGTCACTTATAAAAGGAAAATTCTCTCTATAGCTAGAAAAGTGAGACTAATATTTTATCTAAGTAATTTAAGTAGTCTCACTTATAGAAATAAATTTCTTGTCGGAGATGCGTAATTTATCATGACGAGACAAATCAATCCAATAATTTATGTTGTATGTCCTATTGCTTAAATTGGATATGATTCTTCTACATTTATCGCTCTCCATGTTATGGATTAGATTTCCATAATCTTAAAGGATTGGTTATGCTTGTTTTATGAGTTAAAATTGAGCATAACATCTTCTATGGATAATCTAGTTCATGCTATGAAGTTTCCATGCTTTTAGTAATCTAGTTTTTCATTCCTTATCAAAATGATTACAAAAAGGGAAACTAGTGCTTGTGTTGCCATTAACTTTTCACTTGAGCTTACTTATGAAAATCGACAAGAGAGTAAGTGCAAGTTTAATACCACAAGCCTCAAAGAGTTGATCTTCACCCATAGGAAGAAAGGTAAAAAGCAAAGGTATGGGAACTCATCTCCTTAACCTAATGTAGTTCCCATCAATGATTGTTTACTATAATTATATCTTTGTGAAGAAATAGATTCTTTATTGAATTTAAATTGGCTAAGACGTGCATTCAACCTCAATCTCTTTAATGCACTTGTCCATTAGAATCTATTTCATACCTTTGCTATAAATGTTCTCATATTGACTTGTTTTTAAAATAATGATTAATAAACTCAATATGAAGAAGTAAATTCCTATGATTGATCAAATGATTAATTAGTGCATATTCTTCTTTTCCTATTATGTGCACTAATGCTAGGGATTTTACTTCATGTCTGTGTGACTTATGGATGAAGAATTGTTCATATTTATTTTTCTAAAAGAAATCATCATTCATCATATACTCCCTTGCGCTATTGACATCTCTCTTGAGTATTTTCAATAAGTTTGGAAAGAAAAAGAGACAACTACAAAGGGAGGACACTCAAATGAAAAAAAGGAAGAACATCAAGAACAACAACACCTACTTGGACAATAAGGTCTTCACAACAATCAATGGTGTGGTTGTAAGCATTCTAAATCTTTTTTATTATGAGATTACCAGGCTTAAGTTGTTTATTGTAAATTTTATAAGCCTCGATCAAGGTATATAATGGATCTCCCTTTATGTCTTTAAAAAAATGAATGTATCAAAATCAATTCTTTCAAATTTCTTGATGCATATCTTGAGGGGGAGTCCATTCTTATATTTTGATTATATTGAGACTATTGCTTTATCTTAGTAAATTCATATAGTCTCTTGTATATTTCTCATAAAGTATGCTACTACACATCAATCCATCTTGTTAAAATAATGTCGCTTTTATCAAGGATTGTTGCTTTCATTGCTAAAGTAGCATGCTCACTGGATTCTCCTATAATAAGCTTATTTGTTAATCTAACGCTCATGTTGTTCTTTTGTTCACATCTGTTATTTGTTTGATCATTGAATAACTTCTATTAACACTTATACTTCTTAGTGTCTCATATAAAATCAATCAATATCTCTTGATATGCACTAAGTTGAAAGGAGAATTCATGTTGCCTTTATACAATTTGTGATCCATTTAATTTAATCTAACATTAACTTGGAAAAGGATCACTAGTTGTAGAACTCTCTCTTGTGCAACATATTTCCATATATTGTCTTAAGTATAGGTCTTAAGCAACTAAGACTAAGGACAATGCACAATGAAGAGAGCGTCTCTATATGAAGGTACAAAAGGGTAAAACTACTTTCTTTCATTCAAACTTGTACCTAAATCTTCCTTTTCTATATTTTCTTTACATATCTTGTATAAAAGGAAGAGAAAGCATGTCCATGCATTTTTCCCTGCTTCATACCTAGTTTAACCTCTCAAACATTTCATTCCTGCATTTATGCATCCTTGTTAAAACTGGATGAAGTAATCTTATTGTCAAAGAGCTTAAAGCTTAACCTTGTAACAAGGATAAGCTGCCTTTGTTCCAAAGGTGGATGGTCCTTAAGCCTCTTTGAAATCCTTAAGGGAAAATGCTTAAGACACTTATAACATGCTTTCATAAGTGCATAAACTGTCATGAGCATCACACTTATACTAGGACACAATGCACTTCACATTCTGTATGGTATAGATATGTTCTCATTAACCTCATTATGTGCAATTGGCATTTCAAGGCCAAAATATGTATTCCTATCAAGGCACATATTTAGGGGGAGCAATCTATATTATATAGAACTATGATCATGCTTAATTGACATATCTTTTTGAAAGGGAATTAGACTTACACCTAGTCCCTAATTAATTTTGGTGGTTGAATTGCCCAACACAAATCCTTGGACTAACTAGTTTGCTCTAGTGTATAAGTTGTACAGGTGTCAAAGGTTCACAACATAGCCAATAAAATGACCAAGTGTTGAGTTCAACAAAAGTGCAAAGTGCACCACCGGACAGTGTCTGGTGCAACAGGGGACTCCAGCTCAAACTCGTCACCTTCGGGAATTTCCAGAGGCACTCGCGCTATAATTCACCGGACTGTCCGGTGTACACCGGACAGTGTCCGGTGCGCCATGGAGGAGCGGCCTCAGGAACTCTTCGGCTTCGGGAAAAGCCAACGACTCGTCCGCTATAATTCACCGGACATGTCCGGTGTGCACCGGACTGTCCGGTGTGACTCCAGCGCAACGGCTATCCCGCGCCAACGGCTACCTGCAGAAGCAATAAATGCGCCGCAGCGCGCGCAGACGTCAGGTTTGCCCATACTGGCGCACCGGACAATGAACAGGAGCTGTCCGGTGCGCCACCGGACATCAAGGGTGGCCCACAAGTCAGAACTCCAACGGTCAGATTCCAACGGCACTGATGACGTGGCAGGGGCACCGGACATGTCCGGTGTGCACCGGACTGTCCGGTGTGCCATCGAGCAGACAGGTTCCCCAACGGCCACATTTGGTGGTTGGGGCTATAAATACCCCAACCACCCCACCATTCATTGCATCCAAGTTTTCCACCTCTCAACTACTACAAGAGCTCTAGCATTCAATTCTAGACACACCAAATAGATCAAATCCTCTCCAACTCCACACAACGCTTTAGTGATTAGCGAGAGAGATTTGCTTGTGTTCTTTCGAGCTCTTGCGCTTGGATCGCTTTCTTTCTTCTTGACTCTTTCATTGTCATCAAACACTCACTTGTAATCGAGGCAAGAGGCACCAATTGTGTGGTGGCCCTTGCGGGAACTTTGTGTTCCAAGTGATTGAGAAAAGAAAGCTCACTCGATCCGTGGATCGTTTGAGAGAGGGAAGGGTTGAAAGAGACCCGGCCTTTGTGGCCTCCTCAACGGGGAGTAGGTTTGCAAGAACCGAACCTCGGTAAAACAAATCTCCGTGTCTTACTTGCTTATTCGCTTGGGATTTGTTTTGCGCCCTCTCTCGCGGACTCATTTCTTTATTACTAACGCTAACCCCGGCTTGTAGTTGTGTTTATATTTGTAAATTTCAGTTTCGCCCTATTCACCCCCCCTCTAGGCGACTATCAATTGGTATCAGAGCCCGGTGCTTCATTAGAGCCTAACCGCTCGAAGTGATGTCGGGAGATCACGCCAAGAAGGAGATGGAGACCGGCGAAAAGCCCACTACAAGCTACGGGAGCACTTCATCGGAAGAGTCCCGCACCAAGAGAAAGGAGAAGAAGAAGATCTCCTCCAACAAAGGGAAGGAGAAGAAATCTTCTTCTCACCACAAAGAGAAGAAGGAAAAATCTTCTTCCCACAAGCCGCATCGGAGTGGGGACAAGCACAAGAGGATGAGGAAGGTGGTCTACTACGAGACCGACACTTCATCACCATCCACCTCCGGCTCCGACGCGGCATCCGTCACTTCTAAGCGCCAAGAGCGCAAGAAGTATAGTAAGATCCCCCTACGCTACCCTCGCATTTCCAAACATACACCTTTACTTTCCGTCCCATTAGGCAAACCACCAACTTTTGATGGTGAAGATTACGCTAGGTGGAGCGATTTAATGTGATTTCATCTAACCTCGCTCCACAAAGGTATATGGGATGTTGTTGAGTTTGGTGCGCAGGTACCGTCCGTAGGGGATGAAGACTACGATGAGGATGAGGTGGCCCAAATCGAGCACTTCAACTCTCAAGCCACAACGATACTCCTCGCCTCACTAAGTAGAGAGGAGTATAACAAAGTACAAGGGTTGAAGAACACCAAGGAGGTTTGGGATGTACTCAAAACCGCGCATGAGGGAGACGAGCTCACCAAGATCACCAAGCGGGAAACGATCGAGGGGGAGCTCGGTCGGTTCCGGCTTCACAAAGGGGAGGAGCCACAACACATGTACAACCGGCTCAAGACCTTGGTAAACCAAGTGCGCAACCTCGGGAGCAAGAAGTGGGACGACCACGAAGTGGTGAATGTTATTCTAAGATCTCTCATTTTTCTTAATCCCACTCAAGTTCAATTAATTCGTGGTAATCCTAGATATACTAAAATGACTCCCGAGGAAGTTATCGGACATTTTGTAAGTTTTGAGTGCATGATAGAAGGCTCGAGAAAGATCAACGAGCTTGGTGACCCATCCGAAGCACAACCCGTCGCATTCAAGGCAACGGAGGAAAAGAAGGAGGCGTCTACACCAACTAGACAACCGATCGACGCCTCCAAGCTCGACAATGAGGAGATGGCGCTCGTGATCAAGAGCTTCCGCCAAATCCTCAAGCAAAGGAGAGGGAAAGACTACAAGTCCCGCTCCAAGAAGGTTTGCTACAAGTGTGGTAAGCCCGGTCACTTCATTGCAAAATGTCCATTATCAAGTGATAGTGACAGGGACAACGACAAGAAGGGCAAGAGGAGAGAAAAGAAGAAATACTACAAGAAGAAGGGCGGCGATGCCCATGTTTGTCGGGAGTGGGATTCCGACGAAAGCTCAAGCGACTCCTCCGACGACGAGGACGCCGCCAACATCGCCGTCACCAAGGGACTCCTCTTCCCCAACGTCAGCCACAAGTGCCTCATGGCAAAGGACGGCAAAAAGAAGGTAAAATCAAGATCCTCCACTAAATATGAAACATCTAGTGATGATAATGTTAGTGATGAGGAAGACAATTTACGTACCCTTTTTGCCAACCTCAACATGCAACAAAAGGAAAAATTGAATGAATTAATTAGTGCTATTCATGAAAAGGATGATCTCTTGGATTCTCAAGAGGAATTCCTTATTAAAGAAAATAAAAAGCATGTTAAAGTTAAAAATGCTTATGCTCTAGAAATAGAAAAATGTGAAAGATTATCTAGTGAGCTAAGCACTTGCCATGAAATAATTAACAACCTTAGGAATGAAAATGCTAGTTTAAATACTAAGGTTGATTCACATGTTTGCAATGTTTCAATTCCCAATCCTAGAGATGATAATGATGATTTGCTTGCTAGGATTGAAGAATTAAACATTTCTCTTGCTAGCCTTAGAGTAGAAAATGAAAATTTAATTGCTAAGGCTAAAGATTTTGATGTTTGCAATGCTACTATTTCCGACCTTAGAAGTAAAAATGAAATATTGCATGCTAAGGTTGTAGAACTAAAATCTTGCAAACTCTCTACATCTACCGTTGAGCACACTTCTATTTGTATTAGATGTAGAGATGTTGATATTAAAGCTATTCATGATCACATGACTTTAATTAAACAACAAAATGATCACATAGCTAAATTAGATGCTAAAATTGCCGAGCATAACTTAGAGAATGAAAAATTTAAATTTGCTAGAAGTATGCTCTATAATGGGAGACGCCCTGGCATTAAGGATGGCATTGGCTTCCAAAGGGGAGACAATGTCAAAATTAGTGCCCCTCCTAAAAGGTTGTCCAATTTTGTTAAGGGCAAGACTCCCATGCCTCAGGACAACGAGGGTTACATTTTATACCCTGCCGGTTATCCTGAGAGCAAAATTAGGAAAATTCATTCTAGGAAGTCTCACTCTGGCCCTAATCATGCTTTTATGTATAAGGGTGAGACATCTAGCTCTAGGCAACCAACTCGTGCTAAGTTGCCTAAGAAGAAAATTCCTAATGCATCAAATGAACATTGCATTTTATTTAAGACTTTTGATGCATCTTATGTGTTGACTAACAAATCCGGCAAGGTAGTTGCCAAGTATGTTGGAGGCAAACACAAGGGCTCCAAGACTTGTGTTTGGGTACCCAAAGTTCTTGTTTCTAATGCCAAAGGACCCAAAACCATTTGGGTACCTAAAGTCAAGAACTAAAATTGTTTTGTAGGTTTATGCATCCGGGGGCTCAAGTTGGATACTCGACAGCGGGTGCACAAACCACATGACAGGGGAGAAAAGGATGTTCTCCTCATATGAGAAAAACCAAGATCCCCAACGAGCTATCACATTCGGGGATGGAAATCAAGGTTTGGTCAAAGGTCTTGGTAAAATTGCTATATCTCCTGACCATTCTATTTCAAATGTTTTTCTTGTAGATTCTTTAGATTACAACTTGCTTTCTGTTTCTCAATTATGTCAAATGGGCTACAACTGTCTATTCACTGATATAGGTGTCACTGTCTTTAGAAGAAGTGATGATTCAATAGCATTTAAGGGTGTGTTAGAGGGTCAGCTATACTTAGTAGATTTTGATAAAGCTAAACTCGACACATGCTTAATTGCTAAGACTAACATGGGTTGGCTCTGGCATCGCCGACTAGCACATGTTGGGATGAAGAATCTTCACAAGCTTCTAAAGGGAGAACACATTTTAGGACTAACAAATGTTCATTTTGAGAAAGACAGGATTTGTAGCGCTTGCCAGGCAGGGAAGCAAGTTGGAGCCCATCATCCACACAAGAACATCATGACAACAGACAGGCCACTGGAGCTCCTACACATGGATCTTTTCGGCCCGATTGCTTACATAAGCATCGGCGGGAGTAAGTACTGTCTAGTTATTGTGGATGATTATTCTCGCTTCACTTGGGTATTCTTTTTACAGGAAAAATCTCAAACCCAAGAAACCTTAAAAGGATTCTTGAGACGGGCTCAAAATGAGTTCGGCTTAAGGATCAAGAAAATAAGAAGCGACAACGGAACGGAGTTCAAGAACTCTCAAATTGAAGGCTTCCTTGAGGAGGAGGGCATCAAGCATGAGTTCTCTTCTCCCTACACCCCTCAACAAAATGGTGTAGTAGAGAGGAAGAATCGAACTCTATTGGACATGGCAAGAACCATGCTTGATGAGTACAAGACATCGGATCGGTTTTGGGCCGAGGCGGTCAACACCGCTTGCTACGCCATCAACCGGTTGTATCTACACCGAATCCTCAAGAAGACATCTTATGAACTCCTAACCGAGCATGTTGATCTTGATGAGATAGGTAATGAAGAGGCTCCGTGCATAGCGCTAAGGAACATGTCCATTGGGGATGTGTGTCCTAAGGAATCCGAAGAGCCTCCAAGAGCACAAGTGAAAGGGAAATAGGGTCAAACCTTTTCCTAAATGATTTTGGTGGTTGAATTGCCCAACACAAATAATTGGACTAACTAGTTTGCTCTAGATTATATGCTCTACAGGTGCCAAAGGTTCATCTACAACTATTCTAAATCGACTGTCCGGAATACCGTAGATTATTCCGGACAGGAGAAGCTTTTTGGAAAAACAGACTAAGCGCGGACCGTCCGGGCCCTTGCGGCGAACCGTCCGCGACACCATGATGATCCTCGGACAGAACCAATGCAAAAACATGTGTCTCTACTGCGGACCGTCCGATGGAAGAGCAAGCACCGTCTGAGACCACACGCGGACCGTCCGGGCCCTTGCGGCGGACCGTCCGCGACACCGAGTTGACTTCGACCAGGAACTACAAATCAGGGACAGTCCGACTAAACCGCGGACCGTCCAGCTACAACGTGCGGACCGTCCGGCTATAATTCGCGGACAGTCCGCATGTGAAGACCTGGTTCAGCCCGAAGGTGACAAGTTGAGCAAAAGGAATTATAGAGCTGGCGCGGACCGTCCGGGACCAAGGGCGGACCGTCCGCGTGGTGTCACCGAGGCAGATAGCCGTTGATCTAGCCGTTGATCTGACAGAAGTATCCGTTGAAGATGTCAGAATCGACCGTTGGAGGGTCGCGGACCGTCCGGGCCCTAGCCGCGGACCGTCCGCCAGTGCAATTCCTGGCAGATGCGCCCCAACGGCTATATGGATGGTTGAGGGCTATAAATACCACTCCAACCGTCCACTTCAAGGTGTGGGAGTCCAAGCAACATTCCAAGTCATCTAGTGACATACTCAAGCCCTCCCAACCACATATATTCATTGATACATCCTATACACAAGATCTAGACCACTACAACCAACACAAGTGCCACAAAAGAGAGAGCAAACAATTGAGAGCTACTCAATTGAGTTTAGCCCTAGTGCCTTGCGAGATTCATTGAGAGATAGTGTGTGCTACATCTTTGTGTTCATTTGTGCGTGGAGTTTTGACTCCCATTGAACTTCCTCCAAAGTTTTGGAGGCTTGTAAAAGCTAGCAAGAGACACCAAAGAGTGTGGTGATCCTTGTGGGATCGAGAGTGATCCTTGAGAAGAAGAAGAGCTCGCCGATCCTTGTGTGATCGGTGGAGAGAGGGAAAGGGTTGAAAAAGACCCGTCCTTAAGTGGACTCCTCAACGGGGACTAGGCCTTCGAGGGCCGAACCTCGGTAAAACAAATCACTCGTGTCTCGCGTGCTTATTGCTTGTGATTTGTTTGCTTTCTCTCTCTCTAAGTTTTCTTGCACTATTCTTCGCTATCATCAGTTTGTGTTGCCTCAAGATCCACTCTTATTTAGTGGAGCAACACCTTGCAAGAAAGAACTTTGTGTTCTTGCTCTTCTTGTCTAAGCCTTCTTGCTTCACTGTTCATATATCTAGTAGTTGTATTAATTACCAATTCCGCATTACTTCAAAGCAACTCTCTTTACAAGCAAGGACTTAGTTTCTATACTCCGATTATTATATATCTTGTTCTAACCACTAATCAAGGGATCTAGTTGGGGGATAAAGTTTTAATTTTCAGGTTTCGCCTATCCACCCCCCCCCTCTAGGCGACTTTCAATTGGTATCAGAGCTAGGCACTTCATCTTGAGTCTAACAACTCGAAGTGATGGCTCGTAGAAGATCCCAAAAGAACAAGAAGACCCAGGAGAACAAGGAGGTAACTCTTGAGATATTACTTTCCGATTGTTCTAATTATGTTTCTTGGTCTACTAGAGTGATAAATGCCTTTAGAGCGGTAGACCCACAATTAGAACAAATTTTGGACAAGAGTATTATTCCTCCTAACTATGCTAGGGAAAATGCCTCCGAAGAAGATTTAAGATGTATACGCTTAAACTATCTAGCTTATGACATCTTAAGTAAATCCCTTAGCAAAGAAGATTATCATGCCTTCATAATAAAATATGACAAACCCATTTGTGATGTACATGATATTTGGATTAGAATTAAAAGCAAATTTAATAAGTCCAAACATAATAGTTCATTTTGTGCTTCTACTTCCCTTGGTATTTGTGATACTAATCCTTGCAAGGAAGAAGAAGAAAATGAACGATGGAGACCAAACGATGAATCCACCTCTCCAAAAGGTTTGTCTTCCCATTTCGATTCCCACATGTGTTGTGTGGCTAATGAAAATGATAGCGGAAGCACAAATGAGGATGAGGAGGAAGAAAGAAGCTTTGTGCATCTCTACGCTCGCCTAAGCCAAGAAGATAAGGCGGTCATGCTCAAACTTCTAGAAAGAGCGAGAGAACAAAGCGAAGCTCGTCAAAGGCTAGAAGATATTCTCTCCATAAAGATGCAACACTTTGACGAGTTGACTAAAGAACATGAGGAGCTAAAGTGCTCTCATGTTGATTTGGTCCAAAGGTATGAAACTATTTCAATTGAGCAAGATAACGCTTCACATTGTATCGCTCAATTAGTAAATAGGAATACCTTGCTCAAGGACCAAGTAGAAAAGCTAAAAGTTGAAAATCTAGCTTTTCAAGAAAAATATGATATGATCCTATGCTCTCATGAAAATCTTAGAGATGATCATATCATATTAAACATTGCTCATGAGGTTGTGATAGAAAATTTAAAATCCCAACAACCTCACTCATGCACATGTATTCAAATTGATACTATATTACCATGTGCTAATGCTTGTTGTTTGTCAACAAGCAAATCTCCCTTTGAGCTAGAATTTGCAGGAACAAATGATGATTCATATCAAAAGCTCAAAGAAGAAAATGAGAGGCTAAAGAAGAGCTTGACACAACTAAAAGGGAAATGCATTGCTCAACCTTCTCAAGATAACCGTGATCACATGGTGAAGAAGCTTGAGACGGGAACAACCGTGGCGTGCACTAAATCCCTTGAAGAAAATGTCAAGGACTTGAGGATTGCCAAGAGGAGGAAGCAAAAGAAGAAAATCAACACCGCCTCCAAAAGCCTCAACCATGCCTCCATAAAAGGTAACATCCAAGGTAATAATCAAGTCACACTTCTTACAAATAGAAATAAGAGGTGTAGTGAATGCTTTGAAGAGGGGCACTTGATTAGGTCATGTCCCTATATTAATGGCTTGATTATTAACAAGGATGATAGACTTTGTTTTAAATGCTCGAAGAAGGGACACTTGCTTAGATCTTGTCCCCATTTAAAACAAAAAGGCATAGGGTTAGAAAAGAAGGTTTTTACTAACCATGTAGCAGGCAACAAACAAGGAAAGAAGAAAGTTTCAAAACTTGGAAAACGCCTATGCTACACATGCCGGGAGAAGGGACATCAATGCAAAGATTGTCCCATTGGTAAAAATCCCACTCCTAACTTGTCATTAGATTCATATATAACTAGGCAACCCAAGATTGTAACTTGTGCTAGAAAGGTAACAAGTTTACCAAGCGCTAGCACAAAGGACACTTGGGTTCCTAGATCTTTGTTTACTAACCTTAACGGACCCATCAAGCTTTGTAGGAGAAGGAGATGGTATGAACCTTTGGGGTGCTTGAGGGAGTTAATTCAATTCTTATCAACTCAAGCTATCAATCTTCAAATGATCTACATATTCAAGATTGACCCAAGGTTACTTCAATTTATTGTATTCAAAACTCATATCATCTCGGGAAGATATTAATGTTGTAGGAAATAAAGAATCATCATGTGCGGAATATCAAAGCCTACAACATGGAGGAAAATCAAAGGATGGTAACATTTATATTCTTAAGTGCAATTATCTTAAATTGTCGTGTGCCTTGTGTAGTCACATAGAAATAGAAAGCACTTAAGCATGTTTTAAAATTATGTCATCATTCTTTGAAGAAATTCCTCTCATATGGTAGATTGTGTATTTATCAATTCTATATTATGACAATCTACATGCTTTAAATTATTGCAAGTTCTCATGGCATGTTTTTACATTAGTTATTATTATTGCCATGCTCTAGATATAGAGAGATATTTCATGTTCTTAAAAGAATAAGGTGTCATGTAAGAAATTCAAATACTTAGGACACTTATAAAAGGAAAAATTCTCTCTATAGCTAGAAAAGTGAGACTAATGTTTTTATCTAAGTAATTTAAGTAGTCTCACTTGTAGAGATAAATTTCTCTATGGAAATGCGTAATCCATCATGACAAGTAAAATCATTCCAATAATTTATGTTGTATGTTTTATTGCTTAAATTGGATATGATTCTTCTACATTTATCGCTCTCCATGTTATGAATTAGATTTATTCCCTTAAGTCTCAAGGATTTAACCATGCTTGTTTTATGAGTTAAAACTAGGCATACTTCATGGAATAATCTAGTTCATAATATAAAGTTTCCATGCTTTAGTAATCCACCTTTCATTCTTTATCAAAAATGATTACAAAAGGGGAAACTAGTGCTTGTGTTGCTACTAACATTTCTATTGAGCTTACTTATGAAAATCTACAAGAAAGTAAGTGCAAGTTTAATGCCACAAGCCTCAAAGGGTTGATCTTCACCCTAAGGAAGAAAGGTAAAAGCAAAGGTATGGGAACTCACCTTATTTATCAAGATTTAGTTCCCATCAATAGTTATTCACTCTAATTATATCTTTGTGAAGAAATAGATTCTTTGTTAAACTTAAATTGGCTAAGATATGCATTCAATCTCATTCTCATTAATGCACTTATCCATTAGAATCTATTTCATACCTTTGCTATATTTGTTCTCATATTGATATGCTTTTAAAGTTATGATAATGAATTCAATATGAAGAAGTAAATTCCTATGCTTGATCAAATGTCTAAATAGTGCATGTTCCTCTTTTCAAGTAATGTGCACTAATGTCAAGGATTTTACTTCATGTCTGTGTGATCTATGGATGATGAACTACCTTTACTTTCTCTCTAAAGAAATCATCATTCATCTTTTACTCCCTTGTGCTATTAACATCTCTCTTGAGTATTTTCAATAAGTTTGGAAGGAAAAAGAGTCAACTATAAAGGGAGGACACTCAAATGAAAAAGGAAGACATCAAGAGCAACAACACCTACTTGGATATGAGATCTTCAAAACATTCAATGATGTGGTTGTAAGCATTAAAAAAAAACTTTTCATTATGAGAATACTAGGCAAAAATTGTTTATTGCAAATCTTTTAAGCCTTGATCGAGATAAATAGTGCTTCTCCCTATTTGCCTTTAAAAGTGAGTGCATCCACCCATTTCCTTCATTCTTGATGCATATTTCTAGGGGGAGCCTATTTCTATATCTTGATTATTTTGAGACTAGCACGTTATCTTAGTAATCTCATATAGTCTTTTGTATGAGAACAAGTTTCTCATAAGGCATGCTACTTTATTTCAATCCAACTTGGTAATATAATGTCACCTTTATCAATGATTGTAGCTTTCAATGTTAAAGTAGCATATTTATTGGATTCTCCTATTTTTGAGCTTAATTGAAAATCTAATGCCTATGTTGTTCTTTTGATCGCATCTATTGTTTGATCATTGAATAACTTCAATTATCACTTATGCTTCTTAGTGCATCATAAATTTCAATTTGATTTCAATCAATTTCAATTTGTTTTCAATTGATATGCACTAAGTTAAAAGGAGAATTCATCATACATTTATGCAATTTGTGATCCATTTTGATAAATGCTAAACAATGACTTAGAAAAGGATCACTAGTTGTAGAACTCTCTATTGTGCAAAATATTTCCATACATTGTCTTGAGTACAGGTCTTAGGCAGATTCAATAAGACTAAGGACAAAGCACAATGAAGAGAGCATCACTATGTAAAGGTAGAAAAGGGTAAAACTTCTCAATCTCATTCATACATGTACCTAAATTTTCCTACATTCCTTGCATATCTTGTATAAAAGGAAGAAAAAGCATGTTCATGCATTAACCCTGCTTCATACCTAGTTTAACTTCTCAAACATTCATTTTTACATCTTTGTTTAAACTGGGTGAAGTAATTTTATTGTCAAGGAGCTTAAAGCTTAACCTTGTAACGAGGATAAGCTGCCTTTTGTTCCAAAAGGTGGATGGTCCTTAAGTCTCCTTGAAATCCTTAAGGATAAATGCTTGAGATATTTATAACATGCTTTCATAAGTGCATAAAATGTCATTAGCATCACACTTATACTATGACACAATGCACTTTACACTCTTTATGATATAGACATGGTCTCATTAACCTAATTATGTGCACTTGGCATTTTAGACCAAAAATTTGTTTTCCTCTCTATGCACATATTTAGGGGGAGCAATCTATATTGTATATAATTGTTTAAGCTTAATTGATATATCCTTTTTAATCATGTCTCTTTCCTTTGGTACATTTGCATATTTCTTATCTTCATTGTGTGCCAAGGCTAAGACTAATATGTTTTCATGAGCATCTCATGTATTAAGTCTTAGATTGAAAGGGAAATGGAGTATTCGGCAAAGACATCGCTTCCACTCAACTCCATTGGTATTATCCACTCTTTGCCGGTATCCCGCCGTCTCTCCGTATTTGGTATAATCTTCACTCATGTTTTATTTGCCAAAGGGGAGAAAGTAGTTATTTAAGGGCTTGTATTTCACTCAAAGTATCCGTTTTTGGCGATTCATGCCAAAGGAGGAGAAAGTATTAGCCCAAAGCAAAAGGACCGCACCGCCCACCACCTAGTTTTAGAAAACTAATAATTTTCAATTGGTAAATTTCAAATTGGTATCTTGTTGTGTTCAAAAGGGGGTGAAAGTAGTATTTTCAAAATCCCACCACCTAGTTTTAGAAAACTAATAATTTTCAATTGGTAAATTTCAAATTGGTATCTTGTTGTGTTCAAAAGGGGGTGAAAGTAGTATTTTCAAAATCCCACCACCTAGTTTTAGAAAACTAATAATTTTCAATTGGTAAATTTCAAATACCCGGAGCTCTTTGCTAGCCAGCCCTGAATCTCGAGGGCGAGATTCTTTTAAGGGGGATAGGTTTGTAACGCCCCGAATTTTGCAGTTGAATTTTTTCTTTTCTTTACTCGCCAAAATTCGGGCGTTACCTTTTCCTTTTCTTTTTCCCCTCGCTAAACCTTGACCTTTTCCAAAGTTCTAGCGGGATTCGGTTTTGAATTCCCGTACGTATAAAAACCCTAAATACCTTATGTTGTTTGATGCACCATGCCGAACCTTGCATTTCTTTTGATTGCTTTGAAAGCGCAATTGCATTCATGTAGAAAGATCGGATTTCGAAAATGTGGAGAAGATCTTTTCTTTCTTTTTTCTCCCTCTCTTTTTCTCTCCTCTTTTTCTCTCTCTCCCGCGCCGTGGGCCGACCCCGGCCGGCCCAAGCCCCTGCGCCCCCCCCCCTCTTGGGCCCAAAGCAGGCCCAGCCGCCCCCCACCCCCCCCCCCCTCTTTTTCCCCAAATCCCCTCTCCCTCTCCCTCATTCTCTCCCTCTCTCCCTCCCCACCCAAGCCGCCGCCCCCACCCACCTCCCTGCCCTAGCCGTCGCCGCTGCCCCGACCCCGGCTGCGCGCCCTCGCCGTCGGCCACCCCCCTCGCCGGTGAGCCCCCTCCCCTCCCCCTTCTCCCTCCTCTCTCCTTCCCCCTCCCCTCCTTCTCCCCTTGGCCGCTGGCCCTTGGCCGCGCCGCCCGGCCGCCCGGCCGCCCCCAGCCCCGCGCCGCTCGGCCCCCTGGCCGCGCCCGCGCCGCTCGGCCCCCTGGCCGCGCCCGCCGCCCGCCCTGGCCCCTGGTCGCGCCCCCCTGTCCCGGGCCGGTTCAGCCGGCCTCGGCCCCGGCTCAGCCGCCCCGCCCCCCCCCCAGCTCGGCCGCCCCCCGCGCTCGGCCGCCCCAGCTCGGCCGCCTGCCCCCGGGCCGGTTCAACCGCCCTAGGGCCGGTTCAACCGCCCCCTCCCCTCTGTTTTTTTTTATTTTTTTTTATTTTATTTTATTTACTTTCTGTGATCATAATTACTGTATTTTAAGTAGGCTAATCACTGTTTATGCTATGGGAAAGTAGGAAGTTTAATTTAAAATTCCGTTATGTTATTGATTCACGTAGTTAATTGTTTACCCTGTGCAATGTTGATCAACTAAAAGTGATTAGGTTTCCATTAGTATATATAAATATGTATAACAGAATTATTTTGTTAAAAACCAATTGTGTCATTAGTGCATAAGATTTAACCCCCCTGCGAGACCTTTCCCGTTTCTTTCTAACCATAACAAATGCGTTATCGAATGTCATACTTGATGCATATTCGCTTTATTTGTTATCTTGTATGGTGTACTGTTCTTTTGTATTAAATATGTGGATGTATGTATGTATGTTTGCGCTCGCATAGAGAACGATCCGGTCGAAGAGCCCGAGGAATCCGCAGGAGAAGCCCCTGAGCAGCAGTCGGTTGGTGGAGGCAAGTGTCCTTTGACCTATCTATGTCCTATTCATTCTTTGATTCACCTCCCGCATTACACATTTATACCTAAGGATTGACTAGCTTTTGTTATCCATGTCCTTGTTTACCTATTTGGGTCGGATTATTACTACTTAGTCTGATGCTATTGCTCAACTCTAATCAATGAACATGATGTGATTATCTATGATACGCTGTTTTCCCCGTTCTTCTTTATGATTATACTTGTGGTTTTCAAGGGGACTCGAGCGGTTTCTCGAGTGCCTCTCCGTAAGGACCTGTTCTATGGATGACCGCCCGGGAAAACAGTGCAACCATGAGGGTGGAATGGGGTGCCCTTAGCTGAATAATTGGAGGATCCGGGGTGTAGTTCACTTAGCCGTCGTGCCGTCAATGGGGCTCGGTGTATGCGGCTCGCTCTGCCAAGTTTGGGTTCGCCCCTTGGGGAGGAGTGCGGTGCATTTAGGAAACCTAACGGGTGGCTACAGCCCCGGGGAATCTTTGTAAAGGCTTCGTAGTGAATCCCTGGCCATTCACCTCGGGAGTGAATAAGGGTCTTGCAAGCCCGGGCTAGAGAGGGAATCACGGCTTGTGGGTAAAGTGCACAACCTCTGCAGAGTGTTATGAAACTGATATATCAGCCGTGCTCGCGGTTATGAGCGGCCAAGGGAGCTCCAGAGATTAGTGATACTTGATCAGAGACATTGTGGTACAGGTGGCAATGAGATTGATGGTTCTGGTTATGACTATGGTGCTGGTAAGTGGTATTCTTTCCGTTTGGAAAGGGTACATCGGGTTAATAACTTGGGTTAATGCTAAAACTTGGCTTTCTACTAGTAAATAATAATCTGACCAACTAAAAGCAACCGCTTGACTTATCCCCACATAAAGCTAGTCCACTACAGCCAAACAGGATGCTTGCTGAGTATGTTGATGTGTACTCACCCTTGCTCTACACACCAAACCCCCCCCCAGGTTGTCAGCATTGCAACCACTGCTCAGGCGAAGATGAAGCTGTGGAAGGAGACTTCCAGGAGTTCCAAGATTACGACGAGTTCTAGGTGTGGGTTAGCGGCAACCCCCAGTCGGCTGCCTGTGAAGGCCGCGTTATCTACGTTTCTTTTCCGCACTTTGATTTATTGTAAGAACTATATGGACGTCTCAGACGTATGATGTAATCGACTATTTCCCCTTTTAATACTATTTTGAGCACTGTGTGATGATGTCCATATTATGTAACTGCTGTGTACGTGAATAACTGATCCTGGCACGTACATGGTTCGCATTCGGTTTGCCTTCTAAAACCGGGTGTGACATAAGTGGTATCAAAGCCGTGCTGACTGTAGGACCGCTAACCTAGAGTAGAATGGCCGTTCTAAGGATTATAGACCTCTGTCTCTTCCTTGACTTTGATATCCCTTCAAAAGTTGGTCCTACTGACCAAACCTATGTTCTACTACATATTATACCTTGCTGAAAATTATGTTTTATTCTGATCCTTCATTTACTTATTACTTGCTGGTCATATTAATTCTGTTCTCACCCTTTTGCTTGCGATGTCTTTTGTAGATGGCTCGACTTAGACACACTGCACGAAAGTCAGTCATCCCCTTCTTACCTTCCCGCCTTGCTGAGCGTCCGCTTCGCCGTCCCGTGGCCGGACAGTCCAGCCACTTGGAGAGACTACACCACCGCCTGCGTGAGGAGCAGGAGCGTCGACGACAGGAGCAGCAGAGCTCTTCCCTCTCGCTCCACCAGGAGATAGAGTCTGTGAGGAGCTGCTCCCCTGTGCTTCCTCTGGAGCCGCCCCCTGCACCACCACTGGGCGCCCCAGCCTCTGGAGTAGCTGCTGGAGGAGACCCAGACGACGGAGATGGCGACGACAGCTCGAGTCACGACACCGACTTCTCTGCTAACCCTGAGCCGGAAGGATGGGTTGCTCGACCCATCACTCGCGACGCTGCTCGCGGGTGTCACTTCCACGATGCGCTCGACACCCTGCTACGTCGGGCATTTGACCGGCATACTTGGTCCGTCGAGTATCGCTGTGTGGTCTACCAGCATAGTCGCGGGGTCTACCCGGACCGCTGGGAGGCAACTTGCTTGGTGCGCTGCCCGGAGGACAGTCTCCAGGGTGCAGAGGCCTGTTCAGAGCACTATTCTATCTCTGAACGGGACTCAGCTGAGGCAGCCATGCAAGATGCTGCACGGCGTGCGCTTTCGCACTACTGCTCGGTTTTCGGTGGGGCAGCTGATGGTCTTGACCTGAAGTATTACCCCCGCCGTTCATCTGGCAGCACAGGAGGCGTGATTGTCTCACCTGTCGGTGAGGGCAATCCTAGGTTGAGCAGCACAGTCAACCTAGCCGCCGTGCTAAACACGGAGCTGGACCATGCATTAGACGAGCTGAGTAGGGCTCGTGCTGAGATCGCCCTGCTGCGGGCTGAGCGCGCGGAACGTCGTTTTCTGGACGGTGGTTCCCCCGCTCCCGTTGGGACTCAGCACCCGTACCGCTCACCTCAGCGTGGACACCAGTCTTATGGCAATCCCGCCTGCAAGACCAAGATAAATCTAGAACCATAGATCGTTAGAGTTGGATCTTGTAATTAATACGAAATATATATATACATAGAAGCTTCAGTCTTAGCGTTAGTCTCGATCTTAGTTAGTTTTAGTTAGACAGGGTAGTTTGCTATATCCTGTGCATTTATGCTTGTCATGATGAACTATGTTTGGTTTGGATCTTTGTAATGATTGTCACCAGAGTGTGGGTATCCCCTGCATTTTGGTTTACCTACTATGTCAATAGAGTTAGTTATATAGTTGGGAAACCCATTATTCTCCTTTCCTCTTTATCTGAGAAGCTGTGTGGTCTGTGTTGGAGATCAGTGAAGATGCTCATCTGTTCAGTGCTGTTGGAGAATTCTATACTCTTTTCTTATGCTGCAAGCTTTGCCAGATCAGTTCTGATGTGTGGTTGCGTTCTGCAGATGTCAGAGAACAGGCGTAGAGGAGGAAGGCGTGCTCAGCAGGAGCGAGCCGCTCCGCAGGATGAGGTGCCCCAGCAGCAGCACCTGCCGCCCCCGCCCCCGATGTCGATTGAGCAGATGTTTCTGATGCAGACTCAGGCAGTTCAAGCCATCGGTCAGACTCTGGCCGCCATTCAGCAGCAGCAGCAGCAGCAACAGCAGCAAGCACCACCCCAGCCTCAGATGCCTCAGATGCCTAGAGATAAGCGTGCTGAATTCATGAGAGGTCATCCACCAACGTTCGCTCATTCTTCTGACCCCATGGATGCTGAAGATTGGCTGCGCACTGTGGAGCGGGAGTTGCATACCGCTCAGTGCGATGACCGGGAGAAAGTCTTGTATGGTCCCCGTCTGTTGAGAGGAGCAGCCCAGTCATGGTGGGAGTCTTACCTCGCCACCCATGCCAACCCCGACACCATCACCTGGGAAGAATTCAGAGGTAGCTTTCGTCAGTACCATGTTCCTGCAGGTCTGATGACAGTGAAGAAGGAGGAGTTCCTGGCCCTTAAGCAAGGGTCATCATCTGTCAGTGAGTATCGAGACAGGTTTCTGCAATTGTCTCGCTATGCTCCTGAAGATGTCAACACCGACGCCAAGCGACAATACCGTTTTCTGAGAGGCTTGGTTGACCCTCTGCAGTATCAGCTGATGAATCACACCTTCCCGACATTCCAGCACCTGATTGACAGAGCAATCATGACAGAAAGGAAGCGCAAGGAGATGGAAGATCGTAAGCGCAAGATCAGTGGACCCCAACCTGGAAGCAGCAGCCGTCCCCGTTTCTCAGGCAATCAACCTCAGCAGTTCAGGCAGAACCAGCGTCCATCTCAGCAGCATCAGCAGCGTCAGCAGTATCAGCAGTTCCAAAGGCAGTACCCTCAGCATCAGTACCAGAACCGTCAGAGCAATCAGTCAGGAGGTCAGTTTCAAAAGCAGAATCAGCAAGCACCTCGTCTCCCTGCCCCAGCAAATCAGCAGAACAGTCAGGCAGCACCAGCTCAAGTTGGAAACAGGGCATGTTTCCACTGTGGAGAGCAAGGCCACTGGGTGATGCAATGTCCGAAGAAGGCAGCCCAGCAGCAGTCAGGCCCCAATGCCCCAGCAAAGCAGAATGTGCCTCAGCCTGGAGCAGGCAATCGCTCTCAGCAGCGCTATAATCATGGAAGATTGAATCACTTGGAGGCTGAAGCAGTTCAGGAGACCCCCGGCATGATAGTAGGTATGTTCCCAGTCGACTCCCATATTGCAGAAGTGTTATTTGATACTGGAGCAACACATTCTTTCATTACTGCATCATGGGTAGAAGCACATAATCTTCCAACTACTACCATGTCAACCCCTATTCAAATTGACTCAGCCGGTGGTAGAATTCGAGCCGATAGCATTTGTTTGAATATAAGTGTGAAAATAAGGGGGATAGCGTTTCCCGCCAACCTTATAGTAATGGGTACTCAGGGAATAGATGTCATCCTAGGGATGAATTGGCTAGATAAGTATCAGGCAGCTATCAGTTGTGATAAAAGGACAATCAAGTTGGTGTCCCCACTAGGAGAGGAAGTGGTGACCGAGTTAGTCCCGCCTGAGCCAAAGAAAGGAAGTTGTTATCAGATGGCTGTCGATAGCAGTGAAGCAGACCCAATTGAAAGTATCAAGGTTGTGTCCGAGTTCCCAGATGTGTTTCCTAAGGACTTACCGGGTATGCCACCAGAGCGGAAAGTTGAGTTTGCTATAGAGCTTCTTCCTGGAACCGCCCCTATCTTCAAGAGAGCTTACAGAATATCTGGACCAGAGTTGGATGAACTTAAGAAGCAAATTGATGAGCTGTCAGAGAAAGGTTACATCCGGCCAAGCACCTCGCCTTGGGCCGCCCCTGTCTTGTTCGTGGAGAAGAAAGATGGCACCAAGAGGATGTGTATCGATTATCGAGCTTTGAATGAGGTCACGATCAAGAACAAGTATCCCTTGCCCAGAATTGAAGATCTGTTCGACCAGTTGAGAGGAGCCAGTGTGTTCTCCAAGATCGATCTGAGGTCAGGTTATCATCAGCTCAGGATCCGACCTTCGGACATTCCGAAGACGGCATTCATTACCAAGTATGGTTTATATGAGTTCACAGTGATGTCTTTTGGTTTGACCAATGCACCAGCGTTCTTTATGAACTTGATGAACAGTGTATTCATGGATTATCTTGATAAGTTCGTGGTGGTATTCATTGATGACATTCTGGTTTATTCTCAAAGCGAAGAAGAGCATGCAGATCATTTGAGGATGGTATTGCAGAGATTGCGAGAGCACCAGTTGTATGCAAAGTTGAGCAAATGTGAGTTCTGGATCAGTGAAGTCCTGTTCTTGGGTCACATAATCAACAAAGAAGGATTGGCTGTGGATCCGAAGAAAGTGGCAGACATTCTAAACTGGAAAGCGCCAACGGATGCTAGAGGAATCAAGAGCTTCATTGGAATGGCCGGATATTATCGGCGATTCATTGAAGGGTTTTCGAAGATTGCGAAGCCAATGACAGCGTTGCTAGGCAACAAGGTTGAGTTCAAGTGGACCCAGAAATGCCAAGAGGCCTTTGAAGCGCTGAAAGAGAAGTTGACAACAGCGCCTGTCCTAGTCTTGCCTGATGTGCACAAGCCCTTCTCGGTGTATTGCGATGCTTGTTACACAGGTTTGGGATGTGTGTTGATGCAAGAGGGAAGAGTTGTGGCTTACTCGTCCCGACAGCTGAAGGTTCATGAGAAGAATTACCCAATCCATGATCTAGAGTTGGCAGCAGTGGTTCACGCACTGAAGACATGGAGGCACTATCTGTATGGACAGAAATGCGATGTTTACACAGACCACAAGAGTCTGAAGTACATATTCACTCAGTCAGAATTGAACATGAGGCAACGAAGATGGTTAGAATTGATCAAAGACTATGAGTTGGAGATTCATTACCATCCAGGCAAAGCAAACGTAGTGGCAGATGCTTTGAGCAGAAAGAGTCAAGTCAATCTGATGGTCGCTCGTCCGATGCCTTATGAGTTGGCCAAAGAGTTTGACAGGTTGAGTCTCGGATTTCTGAACAATTCGCGAGGAGTCACAGTTGAATTGGAACCTACCTTGGAGCGCGAAATCAAAGAAGCGCAGAAAAATGATGAGAAGATCAGTGAGATCCGGCGATTGATTCTAGATGGCAAAGGCAAAGACTTTCGAGAAGATGCAGAAGGTGTGGTATGGTTCAAAGACCGCTTGTGTGTTCCCAATGTCCAGTCTATTCGGGAGTTGATTCTTAAGGAAGCTCATGAGACAGCTTATTCGATTCACCCTGGCAGTGAGAAGATGTATCAGGATCTGAAGAAGAAATTCTGGTGGTACGGAATGAAAAGAGAAATCGCAGAGCATGTGGCTATGTGCGATAGTTGTCGAAGAATTAAGGCAGAACACCAGAGACCAGCTGGATTGTTGCAACCGTTGCAGATCCCTCAGTGGAAATGGGATGAAATTGGTATGGATTTCATAGTCGGATTGCCTCGCACTCGAGCCGGCTACGATTCCATTTGGGTAGTAGTGGACCGCTTGACCAAGTCAGCCCACTTCATACCTGTCAAGACCAACTACAACAGTGCAGTATTAGCAGAATTGTATATGTCTCGGATCGTTTGTCTTCATGGTGTGCCAAAGAAGATAGTGTCAGACAGAGGAACGCAGTTCACCTCTCATTTCTGGCAGCAGTTGCATGAAGCCTTGGGCACGCATCTGAATTTCAGTTCAGCTTATCACCCGCAGACAGATGGTCAGACTGAAAGAACCAATCAAATCCTTGAAGATATGTTGAGAGCCTGTGCGTTGCAAGATCAGTCCGGATGGGATAAGAGATTGCCTTATGCAGAGTTTTCCTATAACAACAGTTATCAGGCCAGTTTGAAGATGTCACCATTTCAAGCGCTGTATGGAAGGAGTTGCAGAACTCCGTTGCAATGGGATCAGCCTGGAGAGAAGCAGGTGTTTGGGCCAGACATTTTGCTCGAAGCCGAAGAGAACATCAAGATGGTTCGAGAGAATCTGAAGATAGCGCAATCGAGGCAGCGAAGCTATGCAGACACAAGAAGAAGAGAGCTGAGTTTCGAAGTCGGAGACTTTGTTTATCTGAAGGTGTCACCGATCAGAGGAGTCAGAAGATTCGGAGTGAAAGGCAAGCTAGCACCCCGCTACATTGGTCCGTATCAGATTCTTGCAAGACGAGGAGAAGTGGCCTATCAGCTCAGTTTGCCAGAGAATTTGTCTGCTGTGCATAATGTCTTTCATGTGTCTCAGTTGAAGAAGTGCTTGCGTGTGCCAGAAGAGCAGTTGCCAGTGGAAGGTCTTGAGGTCCAGGAGGACTTGACCTATGTTGAGAAGCCAGCTCAGATCCTTGAGGTTGCAGATAGAGTCACCCGAAGGAAGACCGTCAGAATGTGCAAAGTCAGATGGAGTCACCACTCTGAGGAAGAAGCAACCTGGGAGCGTGAAGATGATCTGATGGCCAAGTACCCGGAGCTCTTTGCTAGCCAGCCCTGAATCTCGAGGGCGAGATTCTTTTAAGGGGGATAGGTTTGTAACGCCCCGAATTTTTGCAGTTGAATTTTTTTCTTTTCTTTACTCGCCAAAATTCGGGCGTTACCTTTTCCTTTTCTTTTTCCCCTCGCTAAACCTTGACCTTTTCCAAAGTTCTAGCGGGATTCGGTTTGGAATTCCCGTACGTAAGAAAAACCCTAAATACCTTATGTTGTTTGATGCACCATGCCGAACCTTGCATTTCTTTTGATTGCTTTGAAAGCGCAATTGCATTCATGTAGAAAGATCGGATTTCGAAAATGTGGAGAAGATCTTTTCTTTCTTTTTTCTCCCTCTCTTTTTCTCTCCTCTTTTTCTCTCTCTCCCGCGCCGTGGGCCGACCCCGGCCGGCCCAAGCCCCTGCGCCCCCCCCCCCCTCTTGGGCCCAAAGCAGGCCCAGCCGCCCCCCACCCCCCCCCTCTTTTTCCCCAAATCCCCTCTCCCTCTCCCTCATTCTCTCCCTCTCTCCCTCCCCACCCAAGCCGCCGCCCCCACCCACCTCCCTGCCCTAGCCGTCGCCGCTGCCCCGACCCCGGCTGCGCGCCCTCGCCGTCGGCCACCCCCCTCGCCGGTGAGCCCCCTCCCCTCCCCCTTCTCCCTCCTCTCTCCTTCCCCCTCCCCTCCTTCTCCCCTTGGCCGCTGGCCCTTGGCCGCGCCGCCCGGCCGCCCGGCCGCCCCCAGCCCCGCGCCGCTCGGCCCCCTGGCCGCGCCCGCGCCGCTCGGCCCCCTGGCCGCGCCCGCCGCCCGCCCTGGCCCCTGGTCGCGCCCCCCTGTCCCGGGCCGGTTCAGCCGGCCTCGGCCCCGGCTCAGCCGCCCCGCCCCCCCCCCCCAGCTCGGCCGCCCCCCCGCGCTCGGCCGCCCCAGCTCGGCCGCCTGCCCCCGGGCCGGTTCAACCGCCCTAGGGCCGGTTCAACCGCCCCCTCCCCTCTGTTTTTTTTTTATTTTTTTTATTTTATTTTATTTACTTTCTGTGATCATAATTACTGTATTTTAAGTAGGCTAATCACTGTTTATGCTATGGGAAAGTAGGAAGTTTAATTTAAAATTCCGTTATGTTATTGATTCACGTAGTTAATTGTTTACCCTGTGCAATGTTGATCAACTAAAAGTGATTAGGTTTCCATTAGTATATATAAATATGTATAACAGAATTATTTTGTTAAAAACCAATTGTGTCATTAGTGCATAAGATTTAACCCCCCTGCGAGACCTTTCCCGTTTCTTTCTAACCATAACAAATGCGTTATCGAATGTCATACTTGATGCATATTCGCTTTATTTGTTATCTTGTATGGTGTACTGTTCTTTTGTATTAAATATGTGGATGTATGTATGTATGTTTGCGCTCGCATAGAGAACGATCCGGTCGAAGAGCCCGAGGAATCCGCAGGAGAAGCCCCTGAGCAGCAGTCGGTTGGTGGAGGCAAGTGTCCTTTGACCTATCTATGTCCTATTCATTCTTTGATTCACCTCCCGCATTACACATTTATACCTAAGGATTGACTAGCTTTTGTTATCCATGTCCTTGTTTACCTATTTGGGTCGGATTATTACTACTTAGTCTGATGCTATTGCTCAACTCTAATCAATGAACATGATGTGATTATCTATGATACGCTGTTTTCCCGTTCTTCTTTATGATTATACTTGTGGTTTTCAAGGGGACTCGAGCGGTTTCTCGAGTGCCTCTCCGTAAGGACCTGTTCTATGGATGACCGCCCGGGAAAACAGTGCAACCATGAGGGTGGAATGGGGTGCCCTTAGCTGAATAATTGGAGGATCCGGGGTGTAGTTCACTTAGCCGTCGTGCCGTCAATGGGGCTCGGTGTATGCGGCTCGCTCTGCCAAGTTTGGGTTCGCCCCTTGGGGAGGAGTGCGGTGCATTTAGGAAACCTAACGGGTGGCTACAGCCCCGGGGAATCTTTGTAAAGGCTTCGTAGTGAATCCCTGGCCATTCACCTCGGGAGTGAATAAGGGTCTTGCAAGCCCGGGCTAGAGAGGGAATCACGGCTTGTGGGTAAAGTGCACAACCTCTGCAGAGTGTTATGAAACTGATATATCAGCCGTGCTCGCGGTTATGAGCGGCCAAGGGAGCTCCAGAGATTAGTGATACTTGATCAGAGACATTGTGGTACAGGTGGCAATGAGATTGATGGTTCTGGTTATGACTATGGTGCTGGTAAGTGGTATTCTTTCCGTTTGGAAAGGGTACATCGGGTTAATAACTTGGGTTAATGCTAAAACTTGGCTTTCTACTAGTAAATAATAATCTGACCAACTAAAAGCAACCGCTTGACTTATCCCCACATAAAGCTAGTCCACTACAGCCAAACAGGATGCTTGCTGAGTATGTTGATGTGTACTCACCCTTGCTCTACACACCAAACCCCCCCCCAGGTTGTCAGCATTGCAACCACTGCTCAGGCGAAGATGAAGCTGTGGAAGGAGACTTCCAGGAGTTCCAAGATTACGACGAGTTCTAGGTGTGGGTTAGCGGCAACCCCCAGTCGGCTGCCTGTGAAGGCCGCGTTATCTACGTTTCTTTTCCGCACTTTGATTTATTGTAAGAACTATATGGACGTCTCAGACGTATGATGTAATCGACTATTTCCCCTTTTAATACTATTTTGAGCACTGTGTGATGATGTCCATATTATGTAACTGCTGTGTACGTGAATAACTGATCCTGGCACGTACATGGTTCGCATTCGGTTTGCCTTCTAAAACCGGGTGTGACATAAAAAAATTCAACTCCGCCTATGTTGATTGGAAGACTTCCTTGAGTCGTTTCAACATAGCCGGTCCCAAGCCCGGTAAAGGAGGAGGGTTGTGTTAGGTCCGGCAAACCAACGTAAAAAACCAGCCAAATCTTATGGAGATGAAACCACAAAGAAAACCGTTGGGGCGTAACCCTCTTAGCGACGCGCCATATCGGAACCCGGGTATGGTGTTAAATGAGCAAGGGCCGGGTCGTCACCCCTCAAGTGACGCGCTGTCTCTTGATCTGGAGCCGGTGATAAGTGAGCAAGGATCGGGTCGTCGCATCCTTAGTGGCGCGCTACATCGGCGCCCGGGTGTAGTGAAAAATGAGCAAGGGTCTTTGCATCTTCCTCGGCGGGTGCGAAGGGTAAGGAAGCTAGTCGAGCCAACTAGGGTCCGTGTAGGCAGTTGGAACGTAGGTTCCTTAACAGGTAAGTTACGAGAAATAGTTGACGTTGCGGTGAGGAGACGGGTAAATATTTTATGCGTTCAAGAGACCAAGTGGAAGGGACAGAAGGCGAAGGAAGTGGAAGGTACAGGTTTCAAGTTGTGGTACACGGGGACTGCAACAAACAAGAATGGAGTAGGCGTCTTGATCGACAAGAGCCTCAAAGATGGGGTAGTAGATGTTAAGAGGGTAGGAGATAGAATCATCCTAGTCAAGCTGGTCATTGGAGACTTGGTTCTCAATGTTATCAGCGCGTATGCTCCTCAAGTAGGCCTTAATGAGAACTCAAAGAGAGAGTTCTGGGAAGGCCTGGAGGACATGGTTAGTAGTGTGCCAGTTGGCGAGAAGCTCTTCATAGGAGGAGATCTCAATGGCCATGTGGGTACATCTAGCACCAGTTTCGAGGGTGTACATGGAGGCTTCGGCTTTGGGACTAGGAATCAAGAAGGAGAGGAAATCCTGAACTTTGCCCTAGCCTATGACATGTTTATAGCAAACACTTTCTTTAAGAAGAGGCAATCCCACCTGGTGACCTTCAGTAGTGGCCAACACACTAGCCAGATTGATTTCGTCCTCTTGAGAAAAGAGGACAGGCATGCCTGCTTAGATTGCAAGGTTATACCTGGAGAGTGTGTGGTAACCCAACATAAGCTTGTCGTTGCTGACTTCCGTTTTAAGATTCGTTTACAACGAAATAAGCATAACAAGGTCACTAGAACAAAGTGGTGGAAGCTTAAAGGGGATGTGGCCCAAACTTTCAAGAAGAGAGTTATCGAGGAGGGCCCTTGGGCAGGAGAGGAAGACGCAAATATCATGTGGAGGAAGATGGCGACATGCATCCGAAAGATAGCTTCAGAAGAGTTTGGGTTGAGTCAAGGGAACAGAAGGGAAGTTAAAGACACTTGGTGGTGGAACGAAGATGTCCAAAAGGCTATCAAGGAGAAGAAAGATTGCTACAAACGCTTACATCATGACAAGTGTGCAGAAAACATAGAGAAGTACAGGATAGCGAAGAAGTCTGCAAAGCGAGCGGTTAGTAGAGCCCGGGGTCAAGCCTATGACGACCTTTATCAACGGCTGGACACAAAGCAGGGAGAAAAGGATATCTATAGGATGGCCAAGATTCGTGAAAGGAAGACAAGGGATGTCAACCAAGTCAAATGCATCAAGGACGAAGCAAACCAACTATTAGTGAAGAGTGAAGAGATCAAGAACAGATGGAAGGAGTACTTCAACAAATTGTTCAATGGAGGGAATGAGAGTGCTACAATAGAATTGGACGAACCATTCGATGACAACAACAGGGGTTTTGTACGAAGGATACAAGAATATGAAGTTAAGGAGGCGCTAAAAAGGATGAAGGTAGGAAAGGCGATGGGCCCTGATGGTATCCCTATCGAGGTATGGAGATGTCTTGGAGACATAGCGATAGTATGGCTGACTAAGCTTTTCAACACCATCTTTCGGGCAAACAGAATGCCCGACGAGTGGCGGCGGAGTACATTAGTACCAATCTTCAAGAACAAAGGAGATGTTCAAAGTTGTACTAATTACCGTGGAATTAAGCTCATGAGCCATACAATGAAGCTATGGGAGAGAGTCATTGAACACCGCCTGCGAAAGATGACGAGCGTGACCCAAAATCAGTTTGGTTTCATGCCCGGGAGATCAACTATGGAGGCCATTTTCTTACTAAGACAACTTATGGAGAGATTCAGAGAACAAAAGAAAGACCTGCATATGGTCTTCATAGACTTGGAGAAGGCTTATGACAAAGTACCTAGGAGTGTAATGTGGTGGGCCTTGGAAAAACACAAAGTAGCAACAAAGTACATTAATCTTATTAAAGATATGTACACTAATGTTGTGACAAGTGTCCGAACAAGTGATGGAGACACCGATGACTTTCCAATTAACATAGGACTACATCAAGGGTCGGCTTTGAGCCCTTATCTTTTCGCTTTGGTGATAGATGAGGTCACAAGGGACATACAAGGAGTTTTACCGTGGTGTATGCTTTTTGCCGATGATGTGGTACTTATTGAGGAGAGTAGGAGTGGTGTTTCTCAAAAGTTGGAATTGTGGAGGCAGACGCTGGAAGCAAAAGGTTTTAGGCTTAGTAGGTCTAAAACAGAGTATATGAAGTGTGATTTCAGTGCCATGGGGTATGAGGATGGCGATGTTAGTCTTGATGGGCAAGTGGTACCCAAGAAAGACACTTTTCGTTACTTAGGATCAATGCTTCAAAAGGAGGGAGACATCGATGAGGATGTCAGTCATAGAATTAAAGCCGGATGGTTGAAGTGGCGACAAGCTGCGGGTGTCTTATGCGACCACCGGGTGCCACGCAAACTAAAAGGCAAATTCTACAGGACAGCAATCCGGCCGGCTATGTTGTATGGAGCAGAATGTTGGCCCACTAAAAGACGACATGTCCAACAACTAAGTGTGGCAGAGATGCGTATGTTGCGCTGGATATGTGGCCACACAAGGAGAGATCGAGTCCGGAATGATGATATACGAGAGAGAGTAGGAGTGGCGCCAATTGAGGAGAAGCTTATGCAACATCGCTTGAGATGGTTTGGACATATCCAACGAAGACCTGAAGAGGCACCAGTGCATATCGGAATAATTAGGCGTCCCGAAAATGTGAAGAGAGGTAGAGGTCGACCAACTTTGACGTGGACAGAGGCTGTGAAGAGAGACCTGAAGGAGTGGAATATTGACAAAGAGCTCGCCGCAGATAGGAAGGGGTGGAAGTGTGCAATTCACGTGCCAGAACCCTGATTGATAGTTTCGCTTTTCCTCCTTAATCGTTTGACCTTTTCTTGTGTCCATTTTAGATCTTGCTGGTCCTTGTGGGTTTTATCTCTTTTATGTGTTTCCCCGTTTCGTTGTTTTCGGTTCTCCTTTGCCTTTGTTTCCCTTTTCTGTTCTTTGGGGGTTGAGCTCTGAGGTTTTCATACGGGGTTTCATCTCTAGCCTACCCCAACGTGCTTGGGACAAAAAGGCTTTGTTGTTGTTGTTGTTGTTGTTGTAAATTTCAAATTGGTATCTTATTGTGTTCAAAAGGGGGTGAAAGTAGTATTTTCAAAATCAATATCTTAAAACCCTCTTGAACTCTAAGAGGAGGATTTTATTGAGGGGGAGTTTTGTTCAGTCAAAGGAAAAGCATTTTGAAACAGGGGGAGAAAATTTCAAATCTTGAAAATGCTTCTCAAAATCTTATTCATTTACCTTTGACTATTTGCAAAAGAATTTTGAAAAGAATTTACAAAAGAGTTTGCAAAAACAAAACAAATGGTGCAAGCATAGTCCAAAACATTAAATATGAAGAAAGCATCCATGCATATCTTATGAAATGTAAAATTGGTTTAATTCCAAGTAACCTTTGCACTTACCTGTTGCAAACTAGTTCAATTACTGCACTTATATATTTGCTTTGGTTTGTGTTGGCATCAATCACCAAAAAGGGGGAGATTGAAAGGGAAATAGGGTCAAACCTTTTCCTAAATGATTTTGGTGGTTGAATTGCCCAACACAAATAATTGGACTAACTAGTTTGCTCTAGATTATATGCTCTACAGGTGCCAAAGGTTCATCTACAACTATTCTAAATCGACTGTCCGGAATACCGTAGATTATTCCGGACAGGAGAAGCTTTTTGGAAAAACAGACTAAGCGCGGACCGTCCGGGCCCTTGCGGCGAAGCGTCCGCGACACCATGATGATCCTCGGACAGAACCAATGCAAAAACATGTGTCTCTACTGCGGACCGTCCGATGGAAGAGCAAGCACCGTCTGAGACCACACGCGGACCGTCCGGGCCCTTGCGGCGGACCGTCCGCGACACCGAGTTGACTTCGACCAGGAACTACAAATCAGGGACAGTCCGACTAAACCGCGGACCGTCCAGCTACAACGTGCGGACCGTCCGGCTATAATTCACGGACAGTCCGCATGTGAAGACCTGGTTCAGCCCGAAGGTGACAAGTTGAGCAAAAGGAATTATAGAGCTGGCGCGGACCGTCCGGGACCAAGGGCGGACCGTCCGCGTGGTGTCACCGAGGCAGATAGCCGTTGATCTAGCCGTTGATCTGACAGAAGTATCCGTTGAAGATGTCAGAATCGACCGTTGGAGGGTCGCGGACCGTCCGGGCCCTAGCCGCGGACCGTCCGCCAGTGCAATTCCTGGCAGATGCGCCCCAACGGCTATATGGATGGTTGAGGGCTATAAATACCACTCCAACCGTCCACTTCAAGGTGTGGGAGTCCAAGCAACATTCCAAGTCATCTAGTGACATACTCAAGCCCTCCCAACCACATATATTCATTGATACATCCTATACACAAGATCTAGACCACTACAACCAACACAAGTGCCACAAAAGAGAGAGCAAACAATTGAGAGCTACTCAATTGAGTTTAGCCCTAGTGCCTTGCGAGATTCATTGAGAGATAGTGTGTGCTACATCTTTGTGTTCATTTGTGCGTGGAGTTTTGACTCCCATTGAACTTCCTCCAAAGTTTTGGAGGCTTGTAAAAGCTAGCAAGAGACACCAAAGAGTGTGGTGATCCTTGTGGGATCGAGAGTGATCCTTGAGAAGAAGAAGAGCTCGCCGATCCTTGTGTGATCGGTGGAGAGAGGGAAAGGGTTGAAAAAGACCCGTCCTTAAGTGGACTCCTCAACGGGGACTAGGCCTTCGAGGGCCGAACCTCGGTAAAACAAATCACTCGTGTCTCGCGTGCTTATTGCTTGTGATTTGTTTGCTTTCTCTCTCTCTAAGTTTTCTTGCACTATTCTTCGCTATCATCAGTTTGTGTTGCCTCAAGATCCACTCTTATTTAGTGGAGCAACACCTTGCAAGAAAGAACTTTGTGTTCTTGCTCTTCTTGTCTAAGCCTTCTTGCTTCACTGTTCATATATCTAGTAGTTGTATTAATTACCAATTCCGCATTACTTCAAAGCAACTCTCTTTACAAGCAAGGACTTAGTTTCTATACTCCGATTATTATATATCTTGTTCTAACCACTAATCAAGGGATCTAGTTGGGGGATAAAGTTTTAATTTTCAGGTTTCGCCTATCCACCCCCCCCTCTAGGCGACTTTCAACAAGATCAACCATCCTCCTCCACGCAAGCATCTCCACCAACTCAAAATGAGGATGAGGCTCAAGTTGATGAAGTAGAAGATCAAGCAATTGAGCCACCTCAAGATGATGGCAATGATCAAGGGGGAGATGCAAATGAGGAAGACAAGGAGGAAGAGGAACAAAGACCGCCACACCCAAGAGTCCACCAAGCAATCCAACGAGATCACCCCATCGACACTATCCTCGGCGATATTCATAAGGGGGTAACCACTAGATCTCGTGTTGCACATTTTTGTGAACATTACTCGTTTGTTTCCTCTATTGAGCCACACAAGGTAGAGGAAGCACTTCAAGATTCGGATTGGGTGGTGGCGATGCAAGAGGAGCTCAACAATTTCACAAGGAACGAGGTATGGCATTTAGTTCCACGTCCTAATCAAAATGTTGTAGGAACCAAATGGGTCTTCCGCAACAAGCAAGATGAGCATGGTGTGGTGACAAGGAACAAAGCTCGACTTGTGGCCAAGGGATACTCCCAAGTCGAAGGTTTGGATTTCGGGGAAACCTATGCACCCGTAGCTAGGCTTGAGTCAATTCGCATATTATTAGCCTATGCTACTTACCATGACTTTAAGCTTTATCAAATGGACGTGAAAAGTGCCTTCCTCAATGGACCAATCAAGGAAGAGGTCTATGTTGAGCAACCTCCCGGCTTTGAAGACAGTGAGTATCCTAACCATGTCTATAAGCTCTCTAAGGCGCTTTATGGGCTCAAGCAAGCCCCAAGAGCATGGTATGAATGCCTTAGAGATTTCCTTATTGCTAATGGCTTCAAAGTCGGAAAGGCCGATCCTACTCTATTCACTAAAACTCTTGAGAATGATTTGTTTGTATGCCAAATTTATGTTGATGATATCATATTTGGGTCTACTAACGAATCTACATGTGAAGAGTTTAGTAGGATCATGACACAGAAATTCGAGATGTCGATGATGGGGGAGTTGAAGTATTTTCTAGGATTCCAAGTCAAACAACTCCAAGAGGGCACCTTCATCAGCCAAACAAAGTATACTCAAGACATTCTAACCAAGTTTGGGATGAAGGATGCCAAACCCATCAAGACACCCATGGGAACCAATGGGCATCTCGACCTCGACACGGGAGGTAAGTCCGTGGATCAAAAGGTATACCGGTCGATGATAGGATCATTACTTTATCTTTGTGCATCTCGACCGGACATTATGCTTTCCGTTTGCATGTGTGCAAGATTCCAATCCGACCCTAAGGAATCCCACCTTACGGCCGTAAAACGAATCTTGAGATATTTAGCTTATACTCCTAAGTTTGGGCTTTGGTACCCTCGGGGATCCACATTTGATTTGATTGGTTATTCGGATGCCGATTGGGCGGGGTGCAAAATTAATAGAAAGAGCACATCGGGGACTTGCCAGTTCTTGGGAAGATCCTTGGTGTCATGGGCTTCAAAGAAGCAAAATTCGGTAGCTCTTTCAACCGCCGAAGCCGAGTACATTGCCGCAGGACATTGTTGCGCGCAATTGCTTTGGATGAGGCAAACCCTGCGGGACTACGGTTACAAATTAACCAAAGTCCCTTTGCTATGTGATAATGAGAGTGCAATCAAAATGGCCGACAATCCCGTCGAGCACAGCCGCACTAAGCACATAGCCATTCGGTATCATTTTCTTAGGGATCACCAACAAAAGGGAGATATCGAGATTTCTTACATTAACACTAAAGATCAATTAGCCGATATCTTTACCAAGCCACTTGATGAACAAACCTTTACCAAACTTAGGCATGAGCTCAATATCCTTGATTCTAGAAATTTCTTTTGCTAACTTGCACACATAGCTCATGAATATACCTTTGATCATGTCTCTTTAATATGCTATGACTAATGTGTTTTCAAGTCTATTTCAAACCAAGTCATAAGGTGTATTGAAAGGGAATTGGAGTCTTCGGCGAAGACAAAGGCTTCCACTCCGTAACTCATCCTTCGCCGTCACTCCGAGCCGCTCTCTATCCTTGGGGGAGAGAGCAAAACGAAAGGACTCCTACTTTGGTATAATCTTCACTCTTTATTTATAACCAAAGGAGGAGAAACTAGCTTAAAGGGCTCTAATGATTCCGTTTTTAGCGATTCATGCCAAAGGGGGAGAAAGATTGAGCCTAAAGCAAAAGGACCGCACCACCACCTAATTTTAAACTATAATTGTCAATTTGGTATCTTCTTGTGTTCAAAGGGGGAGAAAATAGTATTTCAAAATCATATCTCAAAACCCTCTTGAACACTAAGAGGAGGATTTTATTTAGGGGGAGTTTTTTTGTTTAGTCAAAGGAAAAGCATTTTGAAACAGGGGGAGAAAAACTTCAAATCTTGAAAATGCTTTGCAAAACTCTTATTCATTTACCTTTGACCATTTGCAAAATAACTTTGAAAAGATTTACAAAAGATTTTTGCAAAAACAAAACATGTGGTGCAAGCGTGGTCCAAAATGTAATAAGTAAGAAACAATCCTTGCATATCTTATGAAGTAGTTATATTGGCTCAATTCCAAGCAACCTTTGCACTTATATTCTGCAAACTAGTTCAATTATGCACTTCTATATTTGCTTTGGTTTGTGTTGGCATCAATCACCAAAAAGGGGGAGATTGAAAGGGAATTAGACTTACACCTAGTCCCTAATTAATTTTGGTGGTTGAATTGCCCAACACAAATCCTTGGACTAACTAGTTTGCTCTAGTGTATAAGTTGTACAGGTGTCAAAGGTTCACAACATAGCCAATAAAATGACCAAGTGTTGAGTTCAACAAAAGTGCAAAGAGCCAACCGAAGGCCCTCTGGTCTGGGCGCACCGGACTGTCCGGTGTGCCACCGGACAGTGTCCGGTGCACCACCGGACAGTGTCCGGTGCAACAGGGGACTCCAGCTCAAACTCGTCACCTTCGGGAATTTCCAGAGGCACTCGCGCTATAATTCACCGGACTATCCGGTGTACACCGGACAGTGTCCGGTGCGCCATGGAGGAGCGGCCTCAGGAACTCTTCGGCTTCGGGAAAAGCCAACGGCTCGTCCGCTATAATTCACCGGACATGTCCGGTGTGCACCGGACTGTCCGGTGTGACTCCAGCACAACGGCTATCCCGCGCCAACGGCTACCTGCAGAAGCAATAAATGCGCCGCAGCGCGCGCAGACGTCAGGTTTGCCCATACTGGCGCACCGGACAATGAACAGGAGCTGTCCGGTGCGCCACCGGACATCAAGGGTGGCCCACAAGTCAGAACTCCAACGGTCAGATTCCAACGGCACTGATGACGTGGCAGGGGCACCGGACATGTCCGGTGTGCACCGGACTATCCGGTGCGCCATCGAGCAGACAGGTTCCCCAACGGCCACATTTGGTGGTTGGGGCTATAAATACCCCAACCACCCCACCATTCATTGCATCCAAGTTTTCCACCTCTCAACTACTACAAGAGCTCTAGCATTCAATTCTAGACACACCAAATAGATCAAATCCTCTCCAACTCCACACAACGCTTTAGTGATTAGCGAGAGAGATTTGCTTGTGTTCTTTCGAGCTCTTGTGCTTGGATCGCTTTCTTTCTTCTTGACTCTTTCATTGTCATCAAACACTCACTTGTAATCGAGGCAAGAGGCACCAATTGTGTGGTGGCCCTTGCGGGAACTTTGTGTTCCAAGTGATTGAGAAAAGAAAGCTCACTCGATCCGTGGATCGTTTGAGAGAGGGAAGGGTTGAAAGAGACCCGGCCTTTGTGGCCTCCTCAACGGGGAGTAGGTTTGCAAGAACCGAACCTCGGTAAAACAAATCTCCGTGTCTTACTTGCTTATTCGCTTGGGATTTGTTTTGCGCCCTCTCTCGCGGACTCATTTCTTTATTACTAACGCTAACCTCGGCTTGTAGTTGTGTTTATATTTGTAAATTTCAGTTTCGCCCTATTCACCCCCCCCCCTCTAGGCGACTATCACTTTTGATCATATCTCTTTCATTTTGGTACAAATGCATATATCTTATTATTCTCGTACCATGACTACGACTAATATGTTTCCAAGTATATTTCTATACTAAGTCGTAGATTGAAAGGGAAATGGAGTCTTCGGCGAAGACAAGGCTTCCACTCAACTCTATCGGTACCATTTATCCTTCGCCATCACTCCACACTAGCTCTCCACATTGGTATAATCTTTCACTCATATATTATTTGCCAAAGGGGGAGACAACTTATAGAAAGGGCTTATATTTCACTCAAAGTATCCGTTTTTGGCGATTCATGCCAAAGGGGGAGAAAGTATTAGCCCAAAGCAAAAGGACCGCACCACCACCAATTTTCAAAATTTAAAAGGTCTTGAAATGATGAATTTTCAATTGGTATAGTCTTTCAATTTGGTTTTAAAGAAGTATTTTCAAATTGGTATCTTACTTATGATATAATTTCAAATTGATATACCCTCTTCAAAATTAATATCAAAACCCTCTTGAACACTAAGAGGAGGATTTCATTAAGGGGGAGTTTTGTTTAAGTCAAAGGAAAAGCATTTGAAACAGGGGGAGAAAATCTCAAATCTTGTAAATGCTTCTCAAAATTCTTATTCATCTACCTTTGACTATTTGCAAAAGAACTTTGAAAAGGAGTTACAAAAGAATTTGCAAAAACAAAACATGTGGTGCAAGAGTGGTCCAAAATGTTAAAAATGAAGAAACAATTCATGCATATCTTGTAAGTATTTATATTGGCTCAATTCCAAGCAACCTTTGCACTTACATTATACAAACTAGTTCAATTATGCACTTCTATATTGCTTTGGTTTGTGTTGGCATCAATCACCAAAAAGGGGGAGATTGAAAGGGAATTAGGCTTACACCTAGTTCCTAATTAATTTTGGTGGTTGAATTGCCCAACACAAACAATTGGACTAACTAGTTTGCTCTAGTGTATAAGTTATACAGGTGTCAAAGGTTTACAACAAGCCAATTGAAAAGACCAAAGTTGGGTTCAAAATAGAGAGCTAAAGGCATCCCGGAAGGCTCCCTGGTTTGGCGCACCGGAATGTCCGGTGGCGCACTGGACTGTCCGGTGGCGCACCGGACAGTGTCCGGTGCACCAAGGGACCTCGAGCAGAACTCCTCAGCCTCGGGAATTTTCCAGGAGCCGGCGCGCTATAATTCATCGGACTGTCCGGTGTACACCGGACAGTGTCCGGTGCTCCAAAAGGACGCGGCTCCGGAACTTGGCAGCCTCGGAAATTTGCAGCGGCTGCTCCGCTATAATTCACCGGACATGTCCGGTGTACACCGGACTGTCCGGTGCGCCAGCGGAGCAACGGCTACCTCGCGCCAACGGTCAACTCTGACAGCGTACAGTGCGAAACAGTACACACGGCAGAAGTCAGAGCAGAAGGACAGAGGGGCACCGGACTGTCTGGTGCCACATGAGGACAAAGCCTCCAACGGTCGACCAGCTCCAACCCCAACGGATAGGATGACGTGGCTGGCGCACCGGACACTGTCCGGTGTGCACCGGACTGTCCGGTGCGCCCATCGCCAGCAACCTTCTCCAACGGCTATATTTTGGTTGGTGGCTATAAATACCACCCCAACCGGCCACTTCAGGGTGTGGGAGTCCAAGCAACATTCCAAGTCATCTAGTTGACATACTCAAGCCCTCCCAACCACATATATTCATTGATACATCCTATACACAAGATTTAGCCCACTACAACCAACACAAGTGCCACAAAAGAGAGAGCAAGCAATTGAGAGCTACTCAATTGAGTTTAGCCCTAGTGCCTTGTGAGATCCATTGAGAGATAGTGTGTGCTTCATCTTTGTGTTCATTTGCGCGTGGAGTTTTGGCTCCCATTCGAACTTCCTCCAAAGTGTTGGAGGCTTGTAAAAGCTAGCAAGAGACACCAAAGAGTGTGGTGGTCCTTGTGGGATCGAGAGTGATCCTTGAGAAGAAGAAGAGCTCACTGATCCTTGTGTGATCGGTGGAGAGAGGGAAAGGGTTGAAAAAGACCCGTCCTTAAGTGGACTCCTCAACGGGGACTAGGCCTTCGAGGGCCGAACCTCGGTAAAACAAATCACCCATGTCATTTGTGTTTATTGCTTGTGATTTATTTGTTTTTCCTTCTCTAAGTTCTCTTGCGCTATACTTTGCTAATATCATTTTGTGTTGCTTCAAGTTAAATTCTCATTTAGTGAAGCAACACTTCGCAAGAAAGAAACTTGACTTTTTGCTCTTCTCATCTAAGCCTTCTTGCTTTACTATCCATATATCTAGTAGTTGTATTGATTATCAATTCCGCATTATTTTAAAGCAACATTCTTTACAAGCAAAGGACTTAGCTTTTATACTCCGATAAATTGTTTATCTTGTTCTAACCACTAATCAAGGGATCTAGTTGGGGGATAAAGTTTTAATTTTTAGGTTTCGCCTATCCACCCCCCCTCTAGGCGACTTTCAGTTATCCCCATAAAAAAACCGATCCATCTGATAGATCCATCTTATCTTAAAAGATTCTATCTTAACCTTAGTAGATTCCATCTTATCCTAATGAATCTACTTATCCCAACCTAGAAGGATAACAATAATCTATAACCTAATTTAGTAAGACCTAGTCTTATCCAATCTAATCTGGATCCCACCTAAACTAATGTGAACTAATGTGATCTAATCTAATATGGTTAATCTGATCTAATCTAGTCTAAACTAATGTAGATAAATCTAATCTTACCTAATACTAGTCTGATCTAATCAAAACTAATTAGATCTAATCTAATCTAATAAGACCTAGTCTAATTGGTTCACATTTCTTGCACTAATCTAAAGGGTAGAGCAAATTAACCCAGATTAGTTAATAGATTAAACTCCACACCTAGAAACTCTTTTCTCACCTAGTTCACTTAATCCTAAATTGGTGCCTTAGACCAACTTGGCCATGAACAAATGACCTAACCAACATGTTCATGATGACCATCCATAACCAACATGTTCATGATGACCATCCATTCCAACCTAACATCTAACCAGATTTTCGACCCACCGAATGTAGTCTATCCTACTCACAGCTATTTTAACTATATGTCCATAACTCCGACAGAGACACCAAGACCAAGGAGGATATCAACCTTGTTTAGGAAGGACAGAAGCCAGACAAGATCTCCAAATAAGACGGGATCCACCTTCCGGGATAGAAGTTTTCCTTGTCTAAACCTTCTCTTGTCCTAATCTGCTCTAATCTTACTTATTAGCTAAAACATAAAATACCCATGTGTTTCTAGCCACACTTGCTAATGAAAAGAAACTTTTGGGAACATTAAAACTAACTGGAAACTAAAAAAAAAGTCAAAACTACACACAGAACTTTCTGCATCCCTTTCTTACTAATCTCGAGGACGAGATTATTTTTAAGGGGGGTAGAATTTGTAACACCCAAAATTTTATTTTGGGAATTTAAATAAAATTCTCCAAAGGTTTGAAATTCAAATATCTTTTAATAAGAATTTTCTCACCCTTGAAATTACTTCTCCTAAAATAAATACGGCTTCTAATAAAAGATTAAGTAAGAAGATTCCTATATGAATTAAGTCATCCCTTGTTTAATTTTATATTTGTAAATGTTCTTTAAGGATTTAAGATTAAAAGCATCTCTTAATAATGGTTATACACTAGAAAATATTTTTCCTTGAAATAACTATGTTGCGTGTGTGAATTTCATATCTAGAAGTATGTACTTAAATAGGTAGCAAATAAATGAGTAAAATACTTTGCATTCATGCTGATTCCTTTTGTTTGTGCATTTAAACTTGAGTGGAAGTTCGAAACCCAACTTGAATTTGAATTATGAAAATGAGAAAGGAAAACATGTATAAAAAGAAAAAAGAAAAGAAGAAACCAGCCTCGCGGGCCCAAAGCATCTGCCCCGGCCTAGCCACCCCTTCCCTCCGTTGCTTCAGCCATGAGGGCCGTCGAGCGCCCCCGCTTCAACGCTGACCGGCGGACCCCTTAGGCTAGTGACGCGCACGCATCGGGCGCCTCTTGCGTTCTCTGAGCGTTGGACCCGGGAGGTCAGCACCGTCTCCCAGCTCGAAACGGACTTCGCGCGCGCGTATTCCGCCGTTCCAGCCGAACGTTCGGTCCATATGTAACCAACTCTATAACAACCGTATCCAGGCGGGATACGATCCACGGCTGCGCGTAACAAACTCCTCTCTGGCCATTACGACCCCCACTCCTTAGCGTATAAAGCCGACCCTTCCCTTGGCCCTCGCAGCCTATTGAGCCACCGCCGACCCCGTCGAGTCCCTGAGCGCCAGTGGAGGAGGAGAGACACCGCATCACGTCGCCAGGGCTAGACGGGCCGCACATCGCCACCGCCTCGCCACCGAAGTCGTCTCGTGTCTACGCCATCGCGCATGCCGAGAGCGAGAGGGTCGAGAGAGACAGAGAGAGCATGGGGGGAAGGCCGCCGCGGTTGACCTTCACGCTCCGGGCCGCCCAGCTCCAACCACATGCACGGGAGGTGTCGCCGGTGCACGCCGCCCACGTACGTGGATTTTCCGGGTGGAATAGTTGGTCGGAGTACGGGAGATTTCTCACCGGAGCTGCTTCATCGCCGCCGAGTCGCCCTACTCGTGGTCTGCACCGCCACGGCCTTAATCACCAGTGAGTTCATGCCCTCCTAATTCCCCATCGTCTCCTCCACATGATGCGCCTATAGAATCGAGGTTAGGGGCTCGAATGTGTTGGGCAGGGAATCGCGGCCATGGCGCCGCCGTCGGCACACAGTGCCACCACGTGCTGGTCGTCGGAGGGCAGTAAAGGAGGAGGAGATAGCGTGACCATCGGATCTCTAACGAATGGCCGAGATTAAGAGCTGAGTAAAGATTCGGTCAGTAGCGATGGTGGGCGTAGATCGCCGATCGGACAGCTCTAGTATACGGTAGTTGTTGGCCGCTGATCTGCAGATATGTGGTTGGTAGTTGTTGGGGCACTATGTCGTGATCCAATCTAATCCTAGCCGGAGATCGAGAATCCAATGGCCCATATATTGCGATACCCCTTCGGTCACGTATACTTGCTAAAGAGTCCCTACATTTTTGCATAATCAGCCCGCCGTCCATGCCTAGTCAATAGTAATCGCAGATAGGTCCATATTTTTACACCGAGCACCCTGTCATCTCTAGAAATCGAACCCACAGGCCATTTCAATGGGAATAAATAAACGGAAAAATGAATAAACCGTGGGAAGTTGATTTATAGTATAAGAATAATTATAGAAAACTTAGAAAATCCATATCTTCTCCGTTTTAACTCCGATTTTAGTGGTTCTTGAACCTACGGTTTCGTAGCGACGCGTAGAATATTATTACGCTGTTTGTTTTCATGTTTGGTGTAATGTTATTTTTATCTATTCCTTGTCTATCTGTATATATTGCTACGAATAGAAGTGAGGTTACGAGGAACCTGAAGCCCAACTTAGAGAAGTACCTGGAGTTGCACCCAAAAAGGCAAGTTGTGTCCTTGATCACATTCTTTGACCTAATAATGTTAGCTGTTATGTTCTCACCAATGCTCGCACTGTTAGGTTAAGCTGATGGGACCTAATAGGTTACCTAGTTTTGTTTACCCCACACCTTGCATATAAATGAATTATTGGGTAGTTCTGCTATTGCTCTACCTGGTTTTGAGATTAACGCTATATATGATTATGATCATGTTCCAATATAATTTATTATTGCTGGTTTACTCTCATACATGATAAGATCATTTTGTTAATTGGAACATGGAGCTTAACCTGAGAAAACAGTGCTACCACAAGGGTTTAATGGGACGCCCTTGGCCAATTAATTAGGAAAGCTAGTGAGAGATTATCTTACCCGAAAGGGGCAAGCGGGGAGGAGTTGCCGCAAGTATAGGGAGGTTCTCGGGTCGAACTGTCTGTGATAGCTGTTCGGACGAGGGATTCCTATACCCCCCTCTGCCTGAAACCGTAGCGGGTTTTCTCAAGCTAGTGGAACTTTGTAAAGGCCTCGCAGTGGATCCCTAGCCATTCACCTTGGAAGTGTCTAAGGGTCTAGCTAACCCTGGCTACACGGGAAACACGTCTTGTGGGTAAAGATGCGCAACCTCTGCAGAGTGTAAAACTGATATATCAGCTGTGCTCACGGTCAAGAGCGGCTCAGGACTCTCGCATGATTAAATTATGGAATTAAACTTAACCTGTCATGCATTGCATTGTGGGAAGCATTATTATTGTTACTTATGATCTATTATTTTGGGTTGGTATTCACCTATACTTAGTAATTGCTAATAAAATTTTGACCAACTTATTAAAAGCAATGTTAAGCCTTAACCATTATTTGTTGATCAGCCTTACACTACACATGAGCCCCCACCGTAAGTGAGCTCATACACATTATTCCCCACACTTGTTGAGCGATGACCGTATGGGAGCTCACCCTTGCTATAATCACTCCCAGGTTAAGAACAGGTACCACCAGAGGAGAATCATGAAGATGAGTTCGGAGAGATCTAAGCCGTCGTCTCCCAGTCAACTTTGTTGGTGGAGGATCTCGTCGTCATATGGTGTATTGTATTTAGTTATTTTGTAAAGAAACTCCGATTATTTAATAAAGATATGACATTGATTTCTATAACATGAGTCATCATATGTGTGAGACTTGATCCTAGCACACATTTGAGACGCGCCCGGGTTTGCCCTTAAATCCGGGTGTGACAGAGATTTTTTATCTACTCCAAGGGCCAAGGCTGGATCTCCAAGGTTTGGACAGAAGGCGGAGCCCAGCGGATGGGGGGTGCACATGCATAAGGGCCCAGTGGCCCAAAACGGATTTCCCTTCCCATCTTGCCTGAAGGATTTGCGGCTTCAGCGATTTGGAGGCCCACCCCATGATTTGACCCATCTTGCCTGGTCGGCCCTCCTGATTGCTCCCGCCCTCAGCGTTACTCTGCACCTCCTCTTCGACCTGGGCCCAAAGAAGCAAACAAAACGACGACAGAAAACTTCAGGAAAAAGTCCAATTTTACTTCTTCAACTTTGGCGTACGTCCATTTTTTCTTCCCGAATTATAAAATTAGAAATCTTTCCTCCTCCAACTTTGAAAACCATCCGTTTTATCTCTCTGGCCAGTTTTGAACGATAGTTTTGGTACGGTGAAAGTGGTTTTGTCTTTTTCTTTTTTTATTTATTTCGGCTGAATCTTTGAAAAATCATAGTAAATCACAGAAATATCATAAAATAGAAAATCTAGTTTTGTTGGACTCCACATGAATAGATCTATACAGTGAACATATAATATAATATACTTTAGTATAAAGTTTTTTTGCTGTAGTTTTAGCTCTAAGTTTTTATATAATTAATTGGAATAATTCATAGATACAGTTTCTATGGTTCAATTGCGGTGAAGTCTTTATGATGGGCTAATTATTGTATGCTTAAACTGCAGTAAAAATTTCATACTCATTGAATCATGTATAACTTAGTTATATATTTATTTAGATTTATATAGGTTATAGCAAAAACTTTGTACTAAAGCATACCATATTATATACTCACTGTATAGATCTATTTATGTGGAGTCCAACAAAACTTGATTTCCATTTATGATTTTTCTGTGTTTTGCCATGATTTTTTTAAAGATTCAGCCGAAATAAATAAAAAAGAAAAAGACAAAACCACCGTTATTGTAATAAAACCATCGTCCAAAACCGGTCGAGGTAAAACGAACGGTTTTCAAAGTTGGAGGAGAGAAGATTTTCGGGGAGGAAAAACGAACGCTCGCCAAAGTTGAGAGAGGAAAATTGGACTTTTTCCAAAACTTTAGCCCATGCATGTTGTCTGTCTGTCTGTCAGCACAGCACCTTCCCCGTCTGCCCTGCTGCGCCTGCGCCGTCGTCCTCCGCCTCCGCCAGCTGCTTGAGCTCCATCTGCACGTTCTCGAACTCGAACACGAAGACGGCGTGGTGGTTGATGGACGAGCTGGTGGTGGCCCGGAAGATATCCTCCATGGTCATGGACGGCGCCGCCAGTGCGAGGGTCTCGCGCTCGAAGATGTCCTTAACGATGTCGTTGATATAGTGGGAGGGGTCGTCCTCGCCTGGGGCGTAGCCAGGATTTTTCTTAGGGGGGCCACAACACACATATATATATATATATATATAAGGCTCTGTTTAGATCCTCCTGGCTAATTGTTTGCTAGCCGGCAAATAATTAGTCAGTAACAATTAGTCAGGATATGTTTGGAGTCTTAGCTAATAGATGTCCTTTTTTTTCTTTATATGATCTATTAACACCTATTAGCAAGGTCAAATAGCTAATGGGCAAACAGTTTACCAACCTTCCGACTAACAATTAGCAAATTTATTAGCCAGTCTGTTTGGAAGCCAAGGTGCTAAAATTAGCCAACAAACTGTTTGCCACACGAATCCAAACAGACCCTAACTATAGTTGTAATGCTAATAAATAGAATAGATGTATATATACAATATGCAATATTCACTAGTCATAACAATTAACACATATATGTGCTAAGTACATAATAAATTTTAACTTATTATTACCTAACTCTTGTATTTTAGCTATAGATATACAACTACAAGAAAAACTTTCTTTTTTTGTGTGTGTGTGGGTGTGGGGGGGGGGGGGGGGGGGGGGGGCATGGCCCCCGTCAGCACCCCTTGTCTACGCCACTGGTCGTTGTCGTCGGTGCAGGGGTGATAGTGGTGAAGACGACGGCGGCGTGGAGCAGGATGAAGGGCAGCTTCTCGCTGCTAGTGGCCTGCGCCTGAAACTCGAAGAGTCGAAGTCGAAGCTGTGTGGTCCATGCGCTGCCCCGGCGCAATCATCCACGCCTTGGCGAGCTTCTTCACGTCGCGGCCCTTCTCCTCGTGGAGCTTCCTTAAATAATGTCAGCCACCACTACGTCAACGGTCTCCTACGTACATTTCGCTTTCTCCGTGTTGGCAGGTTCTTCCTTAAAAATTGGCATCACAGAAAGGTTCCTTAAACAAATTTAAACCTATAGTTCCTGTAAAGTTTTGAAGGTCACATCGAATGCTTTATGGAATGTCGAAAGGTGTGTTCGGATACCAATAAAAAAAACTAATTATAGAACTCGCCTGTAAACTGAGACCAATTTATTAAGACTAATTAACCTGTCATTTGCAAACGTATCACTGTAGCACTTTAATGTCAAATCATGGACTAATAAGGCTTAAAAGATTCGTCTCACAATTTATAAGCAAACTATACAATTAGTTATTTATTTCTTGCAGATTTGATACTCCATGAGTAGGGATGGTAACGGGTATGTACTCGTCGGGTAGTAGCATTCCATACCCGTACCCATCATAAAAAATCATACCCGTCGGGTTACCCATATACGCTTGCGGGTATAAAATCTTACCCATACCCCTACCCGCGCGGGTAATTTTACCCGTCGGGTAACCCGTACCCACTAAGAAGGTCTCAAATTATAATAATCCGATCACTCAAAATGTCAAATAAATATACAAAAATATGTTCAACTTGAAATATAATAAATCATATGATTACATAACTTGATAGTTAAATAAACAATAGCCAAAGAAGAGTTTTATTTTAACTAAGATGAACTTTGTTAGATAATAATAGCGGTATGATACGGGTATATTTTACCCACGGGTATGCGGGTATGGGTCGTACCCACCCATACCCGTACCCGTCTACCCAACGGGTAGAGGTTGTTGCCCATTAACATACCCGCGGGTATAGAAATCATCCCATACCCGACTATATATCAGGTAAAACCCGTCTGGTATTCGGGTTTCGGATACCCATTGCCATCTCTATCCATGATACAGGTGCGTTACACGTCAGGCGAGATCCATGACACCATTGCGTTTCACGTCATCGGTCGTCATCACTGGCGGTCGCGCCATAAATCGCTGGCGGTCGTCATTACACATCACTGGAGCGCGTCGGCCGAGAGCAGCTAACAACATAAATGGCTGGCAGGTAGACCCTGCTCTTACATGACCCCACACACTATGGATTCAGCACTCGGTAAGGCCATCTCCAGCAGGCCGTCTAAATGGCCATGTAGATTGCACTGTTTGCAGGGTGGAGTTTAAAATAGGGAGTGGGATAGGAAGTCTGTAGGAGATAGTCTAGAGCCACAACAAATCGTTTGCCGAGTGCCACATTCGTCAAAGGGTACATGGCAAAAAAGTTGACGGTAAAAGGTTCTTTGTTGAGTGTTTTTTGTCGGGCATTCGGCAAAGCCTTTGCCGAGTGTCGAAAAACACTCGGCAAAATAAAAATTGAAAAAAACAGCAAATTTTTTTTTATCGGGGGAGGCACCCACGAGCCAGCGTCCGTCCGTCTCTTTCGAAGTCGCAGGTCGCGGCATTTTTCGCGCAAAATTCACACGCTTGATGACCTGTGGGATTCGAAGTTGTGACCTCTCTCTCGCGCGTGACCTCCTCTACCACTCCACCCCTCTCCCACTCATGTCTATATTGTGTTTTCCTTCACCACATATTATAACAAACCGAGTGTAAATTGATTGTTTGAAGCACTAAATGAATTTAAATGAAAAAGTTGTCAACTACAAAGTTGCATAATTTTTTGAGATCTACAACTTTCATTTGGTAATTTCTTCATCCGAGGTCGTTTACAAAATTTGAATTTCAAATTTAAAAATTTCAAATGTATTTTTCTATGACAAGATGATTTCAAATCAAAAAGTTATCAACTACAAAGTTTCATAACTTTTCGAGACCTACAACTTTTATTTTATAGGTTTTTCCATCCGAGGGCGTTTGAAAAATTCGAATTTTAATATTTTGAAATTCAAACATAGTTTTGCATGACAAGATGATTTCAAATCAAAAAGTTATCAACTACAAAGTTTCATAACTTTTCAAGACCTACAACTTTTATTTTGATGGTTTTTCCATCCGAGGTCGTTTGAAAATTTTGAATTTTAAATTTTTTGAATTCAAACGTAGTTTTCGTTGACAAAATGACTTCAAATAAAAAGTTGCCAACTACAAAATCCTATAACATCTCAAGATCTACAAAGTTTATTTTAGTTGTTTGGTCATTTGTTCATCCAACATAGTGGTTCTAACATTGTTCACAAATCTTATACATCTCTCTTGTAGTTTCATAAACTACAAGAGAGATATATAAGTTTTGTGAATAAATTTAATTTTATTTTGTCATATGAAGAAATGATCAAAACAAAAATTATACATCTTGATGAGTTATACAACTTTATAGTTGAAAACTTTTCATTTGAATTAATTTACTGTTTCAAAATGTGATTTGAAAATTGTCTTTGTCTAGTGAAAAAAAACACTCGGCAAATGTAACACCATAAAAACCGTCAATTAAAATAATAAATTTAGTTATTATATTAATTAGGGTAATAAAATTTTTAGTGTTTAATTGTTCATTTGCATTGTTTTCTTTGCATGCACTTGTTTGATTATCGGATGATTGTTGTTTTCCTTTTAAAAAGAAATCTTAGTAATTAATCAATAATTAAGAAAAATAATAATTATTAGTCTAAAAATGAGTATTTTGTTTATAAACATTTTTGGTGAATTTTTATAAATTTTTGTGCTCTTTAAATAAGCGTTTCGGAATTTAAAAAAAAAACTACACCTACCGGCCCACTAGGGGCCCATGCCCCAAACCCTAGCCACTACTGCGCATCACGCGCGCGCGCTCTGGGAAATTTCCCAGCCGCCGCCTCCCAGCTCTTCCTCTCTCTATTCTTTCTCTCCCTCACCTCTCTCTCTCTCTCTCGCTACTCTCTCTCTCCTCCCACCGCTCTCTCTCACACGACGTCCAGCAGCGCGCGCATGGCCTCGCCGCGCGCCAGCCTCTGCGCAGGAGCCCAGACCCGCGCGCCCGAGCCGGCCCCACCGCGGCAGCCGCGCCCCGGCGCGACGACCGCGAGCAGTCCCCAGCCAGCGCGACGCCGACAGCCGCCCGCGCGTGGAAGCCAAGCCCGAGCCGTGACCCGCGCGACCGTTTCTTGCGTTATGGACTTCATTTCTTCCGTTTCTCCTCTCCCATTCCTCAAACAATTGATGCCGAGAAGAAACTGCAATGCCATTGATGGACCACCGACGCCTCTCCCTCTCCCTGCAGACTTCTCTTCTCCCCTCCCTCTCTCTATAAAAGGGACAGCAGAGCCTCCCCATTTCTTCCTACTCGAATTTGTCCCTCTCTAGTGCTCATCGCTAGTGCCGCTGCTTGTCGTTCGTCGCCGTAGTTCGCCGGAGTTTGCCGCTCGTCGCCGGAACCCGTGGAGTTCGCCGGAGCCACGCCATCCGCTGTCCGTAGTCGAGCCCCGCTCTCCGTCGATCCGTCCCCGTCACACGCACGAACCCGAGGTTGTTGGCAACCCGAATTATTTTGTATATTTTATAAAGAGCTTTTGATTCGATTCATGAGTTGTATATTTTGTTTGTTGTAATATGAACACATGTGGTTTCGATTTATGTGTATGTGAGCGTTATGGAATTGTTTGGTAGATTCATGCGATTATTAGCACTGTGTTATGTCATGTTAGTCGTGGCGTTGAATTTTTGGATTAGAGAAATATGACAACATTTAGTAGTCACTTTGGCAATAAAATGCTAGATAGGAATTTTTGTAGTTAAATTTGGTCACGATAAATGTTAGAAACTACTTGGAGAATTATAGGTGCATTTTAATGGATATGGAAAATGGTATGGATGTCATATGAATATTATAGGATTTTTAGATGATTTATCTAATTATTTTATTAGCATTTTTTTTAGAAAAGGGGAAAATATCACCGGTAGTGTGGTAAATGGATTTTTACTAGTTAAATAATCATGTTCGCAAATTGAGCACTTAGATTTTTGGATTAAACAAAATACTAGTTTATGTCAGGTTATCCTCACTTGTTTTATAAAAAGTACAATTACCAATTTTATGTAGACTTTTAGAATATTAATATTATTAAATTCATTCTTGCTACACTAACTAATTTGAGTTAGAAAATGTATTGATTTATTTATTAGTATTAATAGATAAATAAGTATGCGTTCACCGTTGCTTACATTATGATTCTGGCTTATAGACAAGCTCATGCGCAATATAATTATATTGGTTATTCGCTAAGAAATAGTAAATATTTTATTGACGTTGAAACAATATAGTCCAACGTAATCTAAATAGTAGAGATAAAAATTGTAGTTTAAGTTAGTTCTTTAATACTATGGTTATGTGATTTATAAATAATATTTTAACAATTGATATAATTTCCTTTTAGAAAGAAAGACTAAAACTAGAATGTGACCCGTGTTTTACGATAGAGATAATTATTTAGTAAATAAACTAGATTCCCTAGAATTTGGGTTAAAGTTGTATCCATGATTTTAAATGAATTTATATAGTATGCATATCCATAGTCGAATTGTCATACAAGTTTTCTAGTAAGATAATGAAACAAAGTAGTTAGTCATAGCAAATAAATTGATCGTTGATATGGTTAAGATTTATAGGGTAGATACAAATCATGTTTTTCATTCCTTCTTATAAATGTGATTTGTTTAAATGTATGTTTTATTGTATGATGTATGCTTCACCTATGTAATGGTGTATGTTTATTTATTGGTGAATGTTTTCTTTTGTATGTACGATGTGCGACGCTATTAGAAACTGATTGTGTGGTAGAGGACCCAAATACGTTTGAAGACGACACGCATGACGATTTTGTGCAAGGCAAGTGGATTCTCCCTCTGCATACTCTTTTTGTACCCAGTCATTGCATTTAATAATGTTTACTTTTGATATACTGCATAATTTGAGGAGTTTCACCTAATTAAGGATTTCCTAGATTTATTACCTGTATTCCTTGTTTAACCTGGGGAAATAATTAAGCTGTGCGAGATTTACGCTACTGCTCAACCTAATAATTTCTTAATGTCACCCATTAATTGATTTTAATGTTCCAAAGATTTAATTGGCATTTATGGCATTAACCCGATGGTTAAGATAACTTCATTGCAAATTTAATTGGAACATGGAGTGACCACCCAGGATAACAGTGCAACCACGAGTGCTATCATGGCTCTGGCTTTGGTAATTAGCTCTATATGCTTAGTGCCTAGCAACCTTACCTGAAAGATGGGCAATAGGGGGAGCGGTAGGTGCTGGCAGCCCACGTTGACATGGGGTCGTATTCTTGGCTAAGGTACTTCACCCAGGGGGCCATCACCATCGTCTTAGAAACCTTAGCGGGTTGCTTCGTATTAAGTGTATTTTGTGAAAACCTCATAATGGATCCCTAGCCATTCACCTCGGCAGTGTCTAAGGGTCCGATCAACCCGGGCTAGATGGGATACATGGCTTGTGGGTAAAGTTGTACCACCTCTGCAGAGTGTAAAACTGATATATCAGCCGTGCTCCCGGTTATGAGCGACCTGGACTCCTCACATGATAATTGCACTTAAAGATGGACATAAATTGAGATCCGATGATCTGCCCACAGTTTGCTTAAGTGGTTTCACTTAAGTGTTTTTGTTATATTCATATTCCTTTGTTTAATTGGGATATTTGGGATTCACTCTTGTTAGTAAGGCAGGTGTTGATAATAAAATGTTGACCAACTAAAATGCTTACTGCTCAACCTTAGCCTCACCTTGTTATACCTGCATTAATTTTTCCCCCACTTGCTGAGCCCCGACCATAAGTGAGCTCACCCTTGCTAATATTTTGATCAGAGGGTGATGTTGGAGACTTTGATGGAGAATTTATCGACGAAGAATTCTAAGTCTAACGATGCGCCGGTCAACTTCCTGTGGAAGATTGCCCAGTTGTTTATTTCCGCTCTACTTTGATGTGATACTTGTTTAAGACACTATGTCTCAGATGATGTAATAAAGTTTTATACTCTTTTTACGCCTTTATTGCATTGTCTTTTGATATATTACACTTGTGACGTCAACATATGTGTGGAAATGGATCCTGGCACACATATGGTATGCGCTCGATTCTACCCCCTGGAATCGGGTGTGACAGAAGTGGTATCAAAGCTATGCTGACCCTAGGTCGTTAGATTAGTTAGAAATGGAAAGCTTAGTTGTTCAAAACTTGCTAATTTCATTCCTATAAATTCCTTTATCAGTCTTATCTCTTTGAAATTCAACTAAGTTGACTCTTCTCTTGTAGATGGTTCGCACTCTTCAAACCACTCGCGTCAACACCAGCTACGCCCCTCAGCCCCAACAGATCCCGGCCTACCCAGTGGTAGTCGAGGATGCTCCAGCAAACCTTCCTCCCGTCCGAGTGGCGAACGTGATCAACCTGGAGGACAGTTCGGAGGAGCAGCTGCCGACCCCCACCCCGTTGGCCGAGTCCCTGGCCTTCGCAGCTGCGTCATCGACATCAGCATCGCCGGCACCAGCCTTCCAAGCACCTGCACCTGGAGGCGACGACCCCGATGACTCCGGAGACGGCGACGACGAGGATGACGACGACGACGACGATGGAGAGGACGAACACGTCCACGAGGAAGCTGACTACGCCCAGGAGGACCACTTCATGGGGATTGGTCCAGTTGTCGAACATTACACATCAATGTTCGAAACAGGGCACTTCCCCAACCTGCTGCAGGCAGTGCTGCACGAGCTAGGAGCCTACGTCCGCCCCCTGTACGAGACGAGGCGAGTGAGCGAGCCTCCCCGGGCTTGCTATTACATCACTCGCGTCCATGTCAGGGTGATGGATGCAGGTGACAGGGGATTCAGGACTCTGTCTGCTCACGAGTCCCTGATACCGCTGTCTACCTACGCTGCCTCTGTCAGCGACGCTGCCCGTCGGACCCTGTGGTCGCTTAGCCACACCTACCGGCAGCAGCTGCAGAACACAAGGTTCAGGCATCTCCCTCAGCGCCTGCGTGGAGAGAGCCAGACCAACATTGTCCCAGGTGAACCTGGTGAGGATCGCCTCAACACCCTAGCTGGTGTAGTGGCCGGTCTCAACACCGACCTAGACAGTGCCACTCTGGACCTCTACAGTGTGCACTTGGAGCTGGAGAACGCCCACGCCAGGATTGCAGCCCTGGAAGCCCAACTGCAGGGACTGAATCCGCCAGAAGCTCAGGTTCCCGCCGTGGCGTTGTCTCCTCCCCGCAAGAGGCTGCGCTACGGAGAGGCCGGATCCGTCACTAGGCTGCTGTAGGAGTGTTGGTCATGATGTAATAAGTTACGCTTCGCATTAGACGATGAAACTATCTTTAATTTTTATATTAATAAATATCAACCATGTGATGGTGATTGGTTGAAATGCTTGATTTGAATCTTTGTTTGAGTGCTATGGTCTTATGGAATGATGGCCATAAGAACATATAAAATTTGTAAAACTTAAGCTATTTTCCCTCTTGAATCTTTTCTACTCCTCACTTTTCTACGGACTTCACTTCCTAACAAATCAGATGGTGAACCAACGTCAAGGACCTAACAACCGGAACCAGCGTGGACAACAAGCACCACCACCACCGCCACCACCTAATCCCAACATGGAACAGTTCATCGCCGCCCAAATGCAGATTCTGCAAGGACTCACTGCTGCGGTTCAACAATTGCAACAGAACCAACAGAATCAGCAACCCCAGCAGCAGCAATATGCACCCCCGGCTAGAGATAAGCACCGGGACTTCATGAGTCATCACCCGCCAACTTTCTCTCATGCGGTTGATCCTTTGGATGCCGATGACTGGCTTAAGGTTATCGGAAAGAAGTTGGACATCACTCAGTGCAACGACCGGGAGAAGGTCTTGTACGCCTCAGGAAGACTCGAGGGAGCTGCGTCCGATTGGTGGGATGCCTTCACAGCGGCACATCCCAATGCTGACACAATAACCTGGCAGGAGTTCCAAGAGAACTTCCGCGCTCACCACATTCCTTCGGGAATCATGAAGCTGAAGAAGAAGGAGTTTCTTTCCCTTACTCAAGGGAATATGTCTGTCAGTGAGTATCGTGATCGCTTCACTCAGCTTTCACGTTATGCCCCTGAGGAAGTGGACACTGACGAGAAGCGCCAAGAGCGTTTTCTGGAAGGGTTGATTGGACCTCTGAACTATCAACTTCAGAGTCACACATTCCCCAACTTCCAGACACTCCTGAACAAGGCAATTGGCCTAGAAAGCAAAAGGAAGGAGCTATCTGACCATAAGAGAAAATTCCAAGGTCAGTCCAGCAGGAACACCCGGCCAAACAATGCTCAAGGTTCGCAGTTCCGCTCTGGAAATCAGGGTGGAAATAATTATCAAGTGCAACGCTCTGGACAGCAAGGCCAGAGAAACAACCAGAATCAGAATCAACAAAGGAGCAACCCCCAGACCAACCAGAGGTCTGGTGGAAATTCACAGAACCGTCAGGGTGGCACCAACAACACTCAGGCCAGAAGCAACGCACCAGTCCAACCCAACGGCTGTTTCAAGTGCGGTGAACTAGGCCACTATGCTAACAATTGCCCAAGGCGCAACCAGCAAACACCTCAAAGGAGCAACACTCAGAGAAATGACCAGAGCACCCCCGCTCGTGGATCGGCTCAAAACAAGACACCACAGAACCAGAGCAGAGGAAGGGTCAATCACGTCACTGCGGAGTCAGTGCCTGAGGATGCCGACATTGTGTATGGTATGTTCCTTGTTAACTCCATACCTGCATCAGTTTTATTTGACTCTGGAGCATCACATTCATTTATAACTGAGTCTTTTGTGGAAAAACATAACATACCTAAGTACCCTCTGAAGAGGATATTACACATTAGTTCACCGGGAGGTGACATGAAGGCCACACACTCATGCCCTCATGTTAATATCAAGATTCAAGGAATAGATTTTTCAGTCGACCCAGTGATCCTAGGATCCAACGGTATTGATGTGATTCTTGGATGCAACTGGTTGAAAAGTTGTGATGGAGTGATACGGTGTGCCAACGGAACAATTACGTTGACAAGTCCTCAAGGTGAAAGAATCCAAGTCAACATAGACAAGTCAACAGATGAAAAATGGAAGACAGTGATCAATCACTTGGAAGAAAAGCCCTTGGAAAATATCAGAGTAGTGTGCGAATACCCAGACGTATTTCCGGAAGATTTACCAGGTATGCCACCTGACCGTGATATAGAGTTTTCTATTGAATTAGTACCTGGAACCGCACCTATCTCGAAAAGACCTTATAGAATGGATGGCAAAGATTTAGTAGAACTGAAGAAACAAATAGAAGAATTACTAGAAAAAGGTTTTGTTCGCCCAAGTTCATCCCCTTGGGGAGCCCCAGTGCTATTTGTGAACAAGAAGGATGGTTCGAGAAGAATGTGTGTGGATTATAGAAGTTTGAATGAAGTAACCATCAAAAATAAATACCCACTACCTCGGATTGAAGATTTATTTGATCAAATGAAGGGAGCTAAGATATTCTCGAAGATAGATCTGAGATCGGGATATCATCAGTTAAAGATCCGAGCAGAAGATGTACCGAAGACAGCCTTCACGACGAGATATGGATTATATGAGTTTTTGGTCATGTCATTTGGACTGACTAATGCACCAGCATACTTTATGAACTTGATGAATAAAGTATTCATGGAATATTTGGATCAGTTTGTGGTCGTATTCATTGACGACATACTGATATATTCTCCGAATGAAGAAACACACGAAGATCATCTAAGGCTAGTCCTACAAAAGCTTCGTGACAACCATCTGTACGCAAAATTCTCGAAGTGTGATTTTTGGTTGAAAGAAGTTGCTTTCTTAGGGCATATTGTTACCGATGGTGGAATTAAAGTGGACCCAGGAAAGATAAGTGAGATACTAAATTGGAAGCAACCCACAGATGCGTCCAAGATCAGAAGTTTTCTTGGATTAGCAGGATACTATAGAAGATTTATTGAAGGTTTTTCCAAGTTAGTGAAGCCTCTTACCTCTCTACTGGAGAAAGGCAAAGAGTTCAAATGGGATGAAGCTTGTCAGAATTGTTTTGAGGAACTCAAGAAGAGGTTAACCACTGCACCAATACTGGTAATGCCAGACATCCACAAGGGATTTGATGTGTATTGCGATGCATCACACCTTGGACTTGGATGTGTGCTAATGCAAGAAGGAAAGGTGATTGCTTATGCTTCAAGACAGTTGAGGAAACATGAGAAGAATTATCCTACACATGATTTGGAACTAGCAGCCGTAGTGCATGCTTTGAAGATTTGGAGGCACTATATGATTGGAAACAAGTGCAAAATCTTCACGGATCATAAAAGCTTGAAATATATATTCACTCAGAAGGAACTCAACCTCAGACAGAGAAGATGGCTAGAGTTGATTAAAGATTATGATTTGGAGATACAATATCACCCCGGAAAGGCAAATGTAGTAGCTGATGCTTTGAGCCGTAAGGGTCAAGTGAACAACATCACTACTCATTTGATGTCACAGGAATTGTGCTGGGAAATGGAACGACTCAACCTTGGATTTCTCAATAATGTAGAAGCAACAGTGATGGAAGTCGAATCTACCTTGGAAGAAGAGATCCGTAAAGGACAAGAGTCCGATGAGAAGATTAAGGAAATTAAATCTTTGATTAGTTTGGGTAAAGCCCCAGATTTCACGGAAGATGAACAAGGCACAATATGGTTTAAGAAAAGAATCTGTGTACCGGAAATCGAGCACTTACGCCAACTTATTTTGAGAGAAGCTCATGATTCAGCTTACTCTATTCACCCTGGAAGTACAAAGATGTACCAGGATCTTAAGGAAAAGTATTGGTGGTACGGTTTGAAAAGAGATGTTGCTACTCATGTTGCATTATGTGACGTGTGTCAGCGAGTTAAAGCTGAACACCAAAGACCAGCAGGATTGCTACAACCTCTCAAGGTACCGGAATGGAAATGGGAAGAAATCAGTATGGATTTCATAGTTGGACTACCCCGTACCCGAGATGGCTATGATTCAATATGGGTCATAGTAGACAGGTTAACCAAAGTGGCACATTTTATACCTGTGAAGACAACTTACTCAGGAGCCCAGTTAGCAGAATTATACATGTCAAGGATTGTTTGTCTGCATGGAGTACCGAAGAAGATCGTATCAGATCGAGGAACCTAGTTTACCTCGCGCTTTTGGAAAAGACTTCATGAGTCCATGGATACCAAGCTAAACTTTAGTTCAGCTTATCATCCTCAAACGGATGGGCAAACGGAAAGAACAAACCAAGTCTTGGAAGATATGCTAAGAGCTTGCGCTCTAAAGCATGGCAGAAGCTGGGATAAAAGTTTGCCTTATGCAGAATTTTCATATAACAACAGTTATCAAGCAAGTCTTAAAATGGCACCATTTGAAGCACTCTACGGACGGAAGTGTAGAACACCGCTTTATTGGAATCAAACTGGAGAAAGTCAAGTATTTGGTCCAGAGATTCTCCAAGAGGCGGAAAAGCAGGTACAAATTATCAGAGAAAATTTGAAGACAGCACAGTCAAGACAGAAGAGCTATGCTGATAATAGAAGAAGAGAATTGATGATTGAAGTAGGAGACTTTGTCTACCTTAAAGTTTCACCTATGAGAGGAATGAAAAGGTTTAAGGTTAAAGGAAAATTATCACCTCGCTATATCGGCCCATTTAAGATTTTGGAAAGAAAAGGTGAAGTAGCCTACCAGTTAGAGCTACCCGATAGATTATCAGATGTGCATGACGTATTTCACGTATCACAACTCAAGAAGTGCTTAAGAGTACCAGAAGAACAATTACCCATGGAGGAACTGAATGTTAATGAGGATTTGACTTATTCGGAGTACCCAATCAGAATTCTGGAAACATCTCGCAGAATTACGCGGAGTAAAGTCATTAACATGTGCAAAGTCCAGTGGAGTCATCATTCGGAAGATGAGGCCACTTGGGAAAGAGAAGATGAACTCAGAGCAGAATTTCCCCAGTTATTCTCGGAAGTTTCTTAATCTCGAGGACGAGATTCTTTTTAAGAGGGGTAGGTTTGTAACACCATAAAAACCGTCAATTAAAATAATAAATTTAGTTATTATATTTATTAGGGTAATAAAATTTTTAGTGTTTAATTGTTCATTTGCATTGTTTTCTTTGCATGCACTTGTTTGATTATCGGATGATTGTTGTTTTCCTTTTAAAAAGAAATCTTAGTAATTAATCAATAATTAAGAAAAATAATAATTATTAGTCTAAAAATGAGTATTTTGTTTATAAACATTTTTGGTGAATTTTTATAAATTTTTGTGCTCTTTAAATAAGCGTTTCGGAATTTAAAAAAAAAACTACACCTACCGGCCCACTAGGGGCCCATGCCCCAAACCCTAGCCACTACTGCGCATCACGCGCGCGCGCTCTCGGAAATTTCCCAGCCGCCGCCTCCCAGCTCTTCCTCTCTCTATTCTTTCTCTCCCTCACCTCTCTCTCTCTCTCTCGCTACTCTCTCTCTCCTCCCACCGCTCTCTCTCACACGACGTCCAGCAGCGCGTGCATGGCCTCGCCGCGCGCCAGCCTCTGCGCAGGAGCCCAGACCCGCGCGCCCGAGCCGACCCCACCGCGGCAGCCGCGCCCCGGCGCGACGACCGCGAGCAGTCCCCAGCCAGCGCGACGCCGACAGCCGCCCGCGCGTGGAAGCCAAGCCCGAGCCGTGACCCGCGCGACCGTTTCTTGCGTTATGGACTTCATTTCTTCCGTTTCTCCTCTCCCATTCCTCAAACAATTGATGCCGAGAAGAAACTGCAATGCCATTGATGGACCACCGACGCCTCTCCCTCTCCCTGCAGACTTCTCTTCTCCCCTCCCTCTCTCTATAAAAGGGACAGCAGAGCCTCCCCATTTCTTCCTACTCGAATTTGTCCCTCTCTAGTGCTCATCGCTAGTGCCGCTGCTTGTCGTTCGTCGCCGTAGTTCGCCGGAGTTTGCCGCTCGTCGCCGGAACCCGTGGAGTTCGCCGGAGCCACGCCATCCGCTGTCCGTAGTCGAGCCCCGCTCTCCGTCGATCCGTCCCCGTCACACGCACGAACCCGAGGTTGTTGGCAACCCGAATTATTTTGTATATTTTATAAAGAGCTTTTGATTCGATTCATGAGTTGTATATTTTGTTTGTTGTAATATGAACACATGTGGTTTCGATTTATGTGTATGTGAGCGTTATGGAATTGTTTGGTAGATTCATGCGATTATTAGCACCGTGTTATGTCATGTTAGTCGTGGCGTTGAATTTTTGGATTAGAGAAATATGACAACATTTAGTAGTCACTTTGGCAATAAAATGCTAGATAGGAATTTTTGTAGTTAAATTTGGTCACGATAAATGTTAGAAACTACTTGGAGAATTATAGGTGCATTTTAATGGATATGGAAAATGGTATGGATGTCATATGAATATTATAGGATTTTTAGATGATTTATCTAATTATTTTATTAGCATTTTTTTTAGAAAAGGGGAAAATATCACCGGTAGTGTGGTAAATGGATTTTTACTAGTTAAATAATCATGTTCGCAAATTGAGCACTTAGATTTTTGGATTAAACAAAATACTAGTTTATGTCAGGTTATCCTCACTTGTTTTATAAAAAGTACAATTACCAATTTTATGTAGACTTTTAGAATATTAATATTATTAAATTCATTCTTGCTACACTAACTAATTTGAGTTAGAAAATGTATTGATTTATTTATTAGTATTAATAGATAAATAAGTATGCGTTCACCGTTGCTTACATTATGATTCTGGCTTATAGACAAGCTCATGCGCAATATAATTATATTGGTTATTCGCTAAGAAATAGTAAATATTTTATTGACGTTGAAACAATATAGTCCAACGTAATCTAAATAGTAGAGATAAAAATTGTAGTTTAAGTTAGTTCTTTAATACTATGGTTATGTGATTTATAAATAATATTTTAACAATTGATATAATTTCCTTTTAGAAAGAAAGACTAAAACTAGAATGTGACCCGTGTTTTACGATAGAGATAATTATTTAGTAAATAAACTAGATTCCCTAGAATTTGGGTTAAAGTTGTATCCATGATTTTAAATGAATTTATATAGTATGCATATCCATAGTCGAATTGTCATACAAGTTTTCTAGTAAGATAATGAAACAAAGTAGTTAGTCATAGCAAATAAATTGATCGTTGATATGGTTAAGATTTATAGGGTAGATACAAATCATGTTTTTCATTCCTTCTTATAAATGTGATTTGTTTAAATGTATGTTTTATTGTATGATGTATGCTTCACCTATGTAATGGTGTATGTTTATTTATTGGTGAATGTTTTCTTTTGTATGTACGATGTGCGACGCTATTAGAAACTGATTGTGTGGTAGAGGACCCAAATACGTTTGAAGACGACACGCATGACGATTTTGTGCAAGGCAAGTGGATTCTCCCTCTGCATACTCTTTTTGTACCCAGTCATTGCATTTAATAATGTTTACTTTTGATATACTGCATAATTTGAGGAGTTTCACCTAATTAAGGATTTCCTAGATTTATTACCTGTATTCCTTGTTTAACCTGGGGAAATAATTAAGCTGTGCGAGATTTACGCTACTGCTCAACCTAATAATTTCTTAATGTCACCCATTAATTGATTTTAATGTTCCAAAGATTTAATTGGCATTTATGGCATTAACCCGATGGTTAAGATAACTTCATTGCAAATTTAATTGGAACATGGAGTGACCACCCAGGATAACAGTGCAACCACGAGTGCTATCATGGCTCTGGCTTTGGTAATTAGCTCTATATGCTTAGTGCCTAGCAACCTTACCTGAAAGATGGGCAAGAGGGGGAGCGGTAGGTGCTGGCAGCCCACGTTGACATGGGGTCGTATTCTTGGCTAAGGTACTTCACCCAGGGGGCCATCACCATCGTCTTAGAAACCTTAGCGGGTTGCTTCGTATTAAGTGTATTTTGTGAAAACCTCATAATGGATCCCTAGCCATTCACCTCGGCAGTGTCTAAGGGTCCGATCAACCCGGGCTAGATGGGATACATGGCTTGTGGGTAAAGTTGTACCACCTCTGCAGAGTGTAAAACTGATATATCAGCCGTGCTCCCGGTTATGAGCGACCTGGACTCCTCACATGATAATTGCACTTAAAGATGGACATAAATTGAGATCCGATGATCTGCCCACAGTTTGCTTAAGTGGTTTCACTTAAGTGTTTTTGTTATATTCATATTCCTTTGTTTAATTGGGATATTTGGGATTCACTCTTGTTAGTAAGGCAGGTGTTGATAATAAAATGTTGACCAACTAAAATGCTTACTGCTCAACCTTAGCCTCACCTTGTTATACCTGCATTAATTTTTCCCCCACTTGCTGAGCCCCGACCATAAGTGAGCTCACCCTTGCTAATATTTTGATCAGAGGGTGATGTTGGAGACTTTGATGGAGAATTTATCGACGAAGAATTCTAAGTCTAACGATGCGCCGGTCAACTTCCTGTGGAAGATTGCCCAGTTGTTTATTTCCGCTCTACTTTGATGTGATACTTGTTTAAGACACTATGTCTCAGATGATGTAATAAAGTTTTATACTCTTTTTACGCCTTTATTGCATTGTCTTTTGATATATTACACTTGTGACGTCAACATATGTGTAGAAATGGATCCTGGCACACATATGGTATGCGCTCGATTCTACCCCCTGGAATCGGGTGTGACAGAAGTGGTATCAAAGCTATGCTGACCCTAGGTCGTTAGATTAGTTAGAAATGGAAAGCTTAGTTGTTCAAAACTTGCTAATTTCATTCCTATAAATTCCTTTATCAGTCTTATCTCTTTGAAATTCAACTAAGTTGACTCTTCTCTTGTAGATGGTTCGCACTCTTCAAACCACTCGCGTCAACACCAGCTACGCCCCTCAGCCCCAACAGATCCCGGCCTACCCAGTGGTAGTCGAGGATGCTCCAGCAAACCTTCCTCCCGTCCGAGTGGCGAACGTGATCAACCTGGAGGACAGTTCGGAGGAGCAGCTGCCGACCCCCACCCCGTTGGCCGAGTCCCTGGCCTTCGCAGCTGCGTCATCGACGTCAGCATCACCGGCACCAGCCTTCCAAGCACCTGCACCTGGAGGCGACGACCCCGATGACTCCGGAGACGGCGACGACGAGGATGACGACGACGACGACGATGGAGAGGACGAACACGTCCACGAGGAAGCTGACTACGCCCAGGAGGACCACTTCATGGGGATTGGTCCAGTTGTCGAACATTACACATCAATGTTCGAAACAGGGCACTTCCCCAACCTGCTGCAGGCAGTGCTGCACGAGCTAGGAGCCTACGTCCGCCCCCTGTACGAGACGAGGCGAGTGAGCGAGCCTCCCCGGGCTTGCTATTACATCACTCGCGTCCATGTCAGGGTGATGGATGCAGGTGACAGGGGATTCAGGACTCTGTCTGCTCACGAGTCCCTGATACCGCTGTCTACCTACGCTGCCTCTGTCAGCGACGCTGCCCGTCGGACCCTGTGGTCGCTTAGCCACACCTACCGGCAGCAGCTGCAGAACACAAGGTTCAGGCATCTCCCTCAGCGCCTGCGTGGAGAGAGCCAGACCAACATTGTCCCAGGTGAACCTGGTGAGGATCGCCTCAACACCCTAGCTGGTGTAGTGGCCGGTCTCAACACCGACCTAGACAGTGCCACTCTGGACCTCTACAGTGTGCACTTGGAGCTGGAGAACGCCCACGCCAGGATTGCAGCCCTGGAAACCCAACTGCAGGGACTGAATCCGCCAGAAGCTCAGGTTCCCGCCGTGGCATTGTCTCCTCCCCGCAAGAGGCTGCGCTACGGAGAGGCCGGATCCGTCACTAGGCTGCTGTAGGAGTGTTGGTCATGATGTAATAAGTTACGCTTCGCATTAGACGATGAAACTATCTTTAATTTTTATATTAATAAATATCAACCATGTGATGGTGATTGGTTGAAATGCTTGATTTGAATCTTTGTTTGAGTGCTATGGTCTTATGGAATGATGGCCATAAGAACATATAAAATTTGTAAAACTTAAGCTATTTTCCCTCTTGAATCTTTTCTACTCCTCACTTTTCTACGGACTTCACTTCCTAACAAATCAGATGGTGAACCAACGTCAAGGACCTAACAACCGGAACCAGCGTGGACAACAAGCACCACCACCACCGCCACCACCTAATCCCAACATGGAACAGTTCATCGCCGCCCAAATGCAGATTCTGCAAGGACTCACTGCTGCGGTTCAACAATTGCAACAGAACCAACAGAATCAGCAACCCCAGCAGCAGCAATATGCACCCCCGGCTAGAGATAAGCACCGGGACTTCATGAGTCATCACCCGCCAACTTTCTCTCATGCGGTTGATCCTTTGGATGCCGATGACTGGCTTAAGGTTATCGGAAAGAAGTTGGACATCACTCAGTGCAACGACCGGGAGAAGGTCTTGTACGCCTCAGGAAGACTCGAGGGAGCTGCGTCCGATTGGTGGGATGCCTTCACAGCGGCACATCCCAATGCTGACACAATAACCTGGCAGGAGTTCCAAGAGAACTTCCGCGCTCACCACATTCCTTCAGGAATCATGAAGCTGAAGAAGAAGGAGTTTCTTTCCCTTACTCAAGGGAATATGTCTGTCAGTGAGTATCGTGATCGCTTCACTCAGCTTTCACGTTATGCCCCTGAGGAAGTGGACACTGACGAGAAGCGCCAAGAGCGTTTTCTGGAAGGGTTGATTGGACCTCTGAACTATCAACTTCAGAGTCACACATTCCCCAACTTCCAGACACTCCTGAACAAGGCAATTGGCCTAGAAAGCAAAAGGAAGGAGCTATCTGACCATAAGAGAAAATTCCAAGGTCAGTCCAGCAGGAACACCCGGCCAAACAATGCTCAAGGTTCGCAGTTCCGCTCTGGAAATCAGGGTGGAAATAATTATCAAGTGCAACGCTCTGGACAGCAAGGCCAGAGAAACAACCAGAATCAGAATCAACAAAGGAGCAACCCCCAGACCAACCAGAGGTCTGGTGGAAATTCACAGAACCGTCAGGGTGGCACCAACAACACTCAGGCCAGAAGCAACGCACCAGTCCAACCCAACGGCTGTTTCAAGTGCGGTGAACTAGGCCACTATGCTAACAATTGCCCAAGGCGCAACCAGCAAACACCTCAAAGGAGCAACACTCAGAGAAATGACCAGAGCACCCCCGCTCGTGGATCGGCTCAAAACAAGACACCACAGAACCAGAGCAGAGGAAGGGTCAATCACGTCACTGCGGAGTCAGTGCCTGAGGATGCCGACATTGTGTATGGTATGTTCCTTGTTAACTCCATACCTGCATCAGTTTTATTTGACTCTGGAGCATCACATTCATTTATAACTGAGTCTTTTGTGGAAAAACATAACATACCTAAGTACCCTCTGAAGAGGATATTACACATTAGTTCACCGGGAGGTGACATGAAGGCCACACACTCATGCCCTCATGTTAATATCAAGATTCAAGGAATAGATTTTTCAGTCGACCCAGTGATCCTAGGATCCAACGGTATTGATGTGATTCTTGGATGCAACTGGTTGAAAAGTTGTGATGGAGTGATACGGTGTGCCAACGGAACAATTACGTTGACAAGTCCTCAAGGTGAAAGAATCCAAGTCAACATAGACAAGTCAACAGATGAAAAAGGGAAGACAGTGATCAATCACTTGGAAGAAAAGCCCTTGGAAAATATCAGAGTAGTGTGCGAATACCCAGACGTATTTCCGGAAGATTTACCAGGTATGCCACCTGACCGTGATATAGAGTTTTCTATTGAATTAGTACCTGGAACCGCACCTATCTCGAAAAGACCTTATAGAATGGATGGCAAAGATTTAGTAGAACTGAAGAAACAAATAGAAGAATTACTAGAAAAAGGTTTTGTTCGCCCAAGTTCATCCCCTTGGGGAGCCCCAGTGCTATTTGTGAACAAGAAGGATGGTTCGAGAAGAATGTGTGTGGATTATAGAAGTTTGAATGAAGTAACCATCAAAAATAAATACCCACTACCTCGGATTGAAGATTTATTTGATCAAATGAAGGGAGCTAAGATATTCTCGAAGATAGATCTGAGATCGGGATATCATCAGTTAAAGATCCGAGCAGAAGATGTACCGAAGACAGCCTTCACGACGAGATATGGATTATATGAGTTTTTGGTCATGTCATTTGGACTGACTAATGCACCAGCATACTTTATGAACTTGATGAATAAAGTATTCATGGAATATTTGGATCAGTTTGTGGTCGTATTCATTGACGACATACTGATATATTCTCCGAATGAAGAAACACACGAAGATCATCTAAGGCTAGTCCTACAAAAGCTTCGTGACAACCATCTGTACGCAAAATTCTCGAAGTGTGATTTTTGGTTGAAAGAAGTTGCTTTCTTAGGGCATATTGTTACCGATGGTGGAATTAAAGTGGACCCAGGAAAGATAAGTGAGATACTAAATTGGAAGCAACCCACAGATGTGTCCAAGATCAGAAGTTTTCTTGGATTAGCAGGATACTATAGAAGATTTATTGAAGGTTTTTCCAAGTTAGTGAAGCCTCTTACCTCTCTACTGGAGAAAGGCAAAGAGTTCAAATGGGATGAAGCTTGTCAGAATTGTTTTGAGGAACTCAAGAAGAGGTTAACCACTGCACCAATACTGGTAATGCCAGACATCCACAAGGGATTTGATGTGTATTGCGATGCATCACACCTTGGACTTGGATGTGTGCTAATGCAAGAAGGAAAGGTGATTGCTTATGCTTCAAGACAGTTGAGGAAACATGAGAAGAATTATCCTACACATGATTTGGAACTAGCAGCCGTAGTGCATGCTTTGAAGATTTGGAGGCACTATATGATTGGAAACAAGTGCAAAATCTTCACGGATCATAAAAGCTTGAAATATATATTCACTCAGAAGGAACTCAACCTCAGACAGAGAAGATGGCTAGAGTTGATTAAAGATTATGATTTGGAGATACAATATCACCCCGGAAAGGCAAATGTAGTAGCTGATGCTTTGAGCCGTAAGGGTCAAGTGAACAACATCACTACTCATTTGATGTCACAGGAATTGTGCTGGGAAATGGAACGACTCAACCTTGGATTTCTCAATAATGTAGAAGCAACAGTGATGGAAGTCGAATCTACCTTGGAAGAAGAGATCCGTAAAGGACAAGAGTCCGATGAGAAGATTAAGGAAATTAAATCTTTGATTAGTTTGGGTAAAGCCCCAGATTTCACGGAAGATGAACAAGGCACAATATGGTTTAAGAAAAGAATCTGTGTACCGGAAATCGAGCACTTACGCCAACTTATTTTGAGAGAAGCTCATGATTCAGCTTACTCTATTCACCCTGGAAGTACAAAGATGTACCAGGATCTTAAGGAAAAGTATTGGTGGTACGGTTTGAAAAGAGATGTTGCTACTCATGTTGCATTATGTGACGTGTGTCAGCGAGTTAAAGCTGAACACCAAAGACCAGCAGGATTGCTACAACCTCTCAAGGTACCGGAATGGAAATGGGAAGAAATCAGTATGGATTTCATAGTTGGACTACCCCGTACCCGAGATGGCTATGATTCAATATGGGTCATAGTAGACAGGTTAACCAAAGTGGCACATTTTATACCTGTGAAGACAACTTACTCAGGAGCCCAGTTAGCAGAATTATACATGTCAAGGATTGTTTGTCTGCATGGAGTACCGAAGAAGATCGTATCAGATCGAGGAACCCAGTTTACCTCGCGCTTTTGGAAAAGACTTCATGAGTCCATGGATACCAAGCTAAACTTTAGTTCAGCTTATCATCCTCAAACGGATGGGCAAACGGAAAGAACAAACCAAGTCTTGGAAGATATGCTAAGAGTTTGCGCTCTAAAGCATGGCAGAAGCTGGGATAAAAGTTTGCCTTATGCAGAATTTTCATATAACAACAGTTATCAAGCAAGTCTTAAAATGGCACCATTTGAAGCACTCTACGGACGGAAGTGTAGAACACCGCTTTATTGGAATCAAACTGGAGAAAGTCAAGTATTTGGTCCAGAGATTCTCCAAGAGGCGGAAAAGCAGGTACAAATTATCAGAGAAAATTTGAAGACAGCACAGTCAAGACAGAAGAGCTATGCTGATAATAGAAGAAGAGAATTGATGATTGAAGTAGGAGACTTTGTCTACCTTAAAGTTTCACCTATGAGAGGAATGAAAAGGTTTAAGGTTAAAGGAAAATTATCACCTCGCTATATCGGCCCATTTAAGATTTTGGAAAGAAAAGGTGAAGTAGCCTACCAGTTAGAGCTACCCGATAGATTATCAGATGTGCATGACGTATTTCACGTATCACAACTCAAGAAGTGCTTAAGAGTACCAGAAGAACAATTACCCATGGAGGAACTGAATGTTAATGAGGATTTGACTTATTCGGAGTACCCAATCAGAATTCTGGAAACATCTCGCAGAATTACGCGGAGTAAAGTCATTAACATGTGCAAAGTCCAGTGGAGTCATCATTCGGAAGATGAGGCCACTTGGGAAAGAGAAGATGAACTCAGAGCAGAATTTCCCCAGTTATTCTCGGAAGTTTCTTAATCTCGAGGACGAGATTCTTTTTAAGAGGGGTAGGTTTGTAACACCATAAAAACCGTCAATTAAAATAATAAATTTAGTTATTATATTTATTAGGGTAATAAAATTTTTAGTGTTTAATTGTTCATTTGCATTGTTTTCTTTGCATGCACTTGTTTGATTATCGGATGATTGTTGTTTTCCTTTTAAAAAGAAATCTTAGTAATTAATCAATAATTAAGAAAAATAATAATTATTAGTCTAAAAATGAGTATTTTGTTTATAAACATTTTTGGTGAATTTTTATAAATTTTTGTGCTCTTTAAATAAGCGTTTCGGAATTTAAAAAAAAAACTACACCTACCGGCCCACTAGGGGCCCATGCCCCAAACCCTAGCCACTACTGCGCATCACGCGCGCGCGCTCTCGGAAATTTCCCAGCCGCCGCCTCCCAGCTCTTCCTCTCTCTATTCTTTCTCTCCCTCACCTCTCTCTCTCTCGCTACTCTCTCTCTCCTCCCACCGCTCTCTCTCACACGACGTCCAGCAGCGCGTGCATGGCCTCGCCGCGCGCCAGCCTCTGCGCAGGAGCCCAGACCCGCGCGCCCGAGCCGGCCCCACCGCGGCAGCCGCGCCCCGGCGCGACGACCGCGAGCAGTCCCCAGCCAGCGCGACGCCGACAGCCGCCCGCGCGTGGAAGCCAAGCCCGAGCCGTGACCCGCGCGACCGTTTCTTGCGTTATGGACTTCATTTCTTCCGTTTCTCCTCTCCCATTCCTCAAACAATTGATGCCGAGAAGAAACTGCAATGCCATTGATGGACCACCGACGCCTCTCCCTCTCCCTGCAGACTTCTCTTCTCCCCTCCCTCTCTCTATAAAAGGGACAGCAGAGCCTCCCCATTTCTTCCTACTCGAATTTGTCCCTCTCTAGTGCTCATCGCTAGTGCCGCTGCTTGTCGTTCGTCGCCGTAGTTCGCCGGAGTTTGCCGCTCGTCGCCGGAACCCGTGGAGTTCGCCGGAGCCACGCCATCCGCTGTCCGTAGTCGAGCCCCGCTCTCCGTCGATCCGTCCCCGTCACACGCACGAACCCGAGGTTGTTGGCAACCCGAATTATTTTGTATATTTTATAAAGAGCTTTTGATTCGATTCATGAGTTGTATATTTTGTTTGTTGTAATATGAACACATGTGGTTTCGATTTATGTGTATGTGAGCGTTATGGAATTGTTTGGTAGATTCATGCGATTATTAGCACCGTGTTATGTCATGTTAGTCGTGGCGTTGAATTTTTGGATTAGAGAAATATGACAACATTTAGTAGTCACTTTGGCAATAAAATGCTAGATAGGAATTTTTGTAGTTAAATTTGGTCACGATAAATGTTAGAAACTACTTGGAGAATTATAGGTGCATTTTAATGGATATGGAAAATGGTATGGATGTCATATGAATATTATAGGATTTTTAGATGATTTATCTAATTATTTTATTAGCATTTTTTTTAGAAAAGGGGAAAATATCACCGGTAGTGTGGTAAATGGATTTTTACTAGTTAAATAATCATGTTCGCAAATTGAGCACTTAGATTTTTGGATTAAACAAAATACTAGTTTATGTCAGGTTATCCTCACTTGTTTTATAAAAAGTACAATTACCAATTTTATGTAGACTTTTAGAATATTAATATTATTAAATTCATTCTTGCTACACTAACTAATTTGAGTTAGAAAATGTATTGATTTATTTATTAGTATTAATAGATAAATAAGTATGCGTTCACCGTTGCTTACATTATGATTCTGGCTTATAGACAAGCTCATGCGCAATATAATTATATTGGTTATTCGCTAAGAAATAGTAAATATTTTATTGACGTTGAAACAATATAGTCCAACGTAATCTAAATAGTAGAGATAAAAATTGTAGTTTAAGTTAGTTCTTTAATACTATGGTTATGTGATTTATAAATAATATTTTAACAATTGATATAATTTCCTTTTAGAAAGAAAGACTAAAACTAGAATGTGACCCGTGTTTTACGATAGAGATAATTATTTAGTAAATAAACTAGATTCCCTAGAATTTGGGTTAAAGTTGTATCCATGATTTTAAATGAATTTATATAGTATGCATATCCATAGTCGAATTGTCATACAAGTTTTCTAGTAAGATAATGAAACAAAGTAGTTAGTCATAGCAAATAAATTGATCGTTGATATGGTTAAGATTTATAGGGTAGATACAAATCATGTTTTTCATTCCTTCTTATAAATGTGATTTGTTTAAATGTATGTTTTATTGTATGATGTATGCTTCACCTATGTAATGGTGTATGTTTATTTATTGGTGAATGTTTTCTTTTGTATGTACGATGTGCGACGCTATTAGAAACTGATTGTGTGGTAGAGGACCCAAATACGTTTGAAGACGACACGCATGACGATTTTGTGCAAGGCAAGTGGATTCTCCCTCTGCATACTCTTTTTGTACCCAGTCATTGCATTTAATAATGTTTACTTTTGATATACTGCATAATTTGAGGAGTTTCACCTAATTAAGGATTTCCTAGATTTATTACCTGTATTCCTTGTTTAACCTGGGGAAATAATTAAGCTGTGCGAGATTTACGCTACTGCTCAACCTAATAATTTCTTAATGTCACCCATTAATTGATTTTAATGTTCCAAAGATTTAATTGGCATTTATGGCATTAACCCGATGGTTAAGATAACTTCATTGCAAATTTAATTGGAACATGGAGTGACCACCCAGGATAACAGTGCAACCACGAGTGCTATCATGGCTCTGGCTTTGGTAATTAGCTCTATATGCTTAGTGCCTAGCAACCTTACCTGAAAGATGGGCAAGAGGGGGAGCGGTAGGTGCTGGCAGCCCACGTTGACATGGGGTCGTATTCTTGGCTAAGGTACTTCACCCAGGGGGCCATCACCATCGTCTTAGAAACCTTAGCGGGTTGCTTCGTATTAAGTGTATTTTGTGAAAACCTCATAATGGATCCCTAGCCATTCACCTCGGCAGTGTCTAAGGGTCCGATCAACCCGGGCTAGATGGGATACATGGCTTGTGGGTAAAGTTGTACCACCTCTGCAGAGTGTAAAACTGATATATCAGCCGTGCTCCCGGTTATGAGCGACCTGGACTTCTCACATGATAATTGCACTTAAAGATGGACATAAATTGAGATCCGATGATCTGCCCACAGTTTGCTTAAGTGGTTTCACTTAAGTGTTTTTGTTATATTCATATTCCTTTGTTTAATTGGGATATTTGGGATTCACTCTTGTTAGTAAGGCAGGTGTTGATAATAAAATGTTGACCAACTAAAATGCTTACTGCTCAACCTTAGCCTCACCTTGTTATACCTGCATTAATTTTTCCCCCACTTGCTGAGCCCCGACCATAAGTGAGCTCACCCTTGCTAATATTTTGATCAGAGGGTGATGTTGGAGACTTTGATGGAGAATTTATCGACGAAGAATTCTAAGTCTAACGATGCGCCGGTCAACTTCCTGTGGAAGATTGCCCAGTTGTTTATTTCCGCTCTACTTTGATGTGATACTTGTTTAAGACACTATGTCTCAGATGATGTAATAAAGTTTTATACTCTTTTTACGCCTTTATTGCATTGTCTTTTGATATATTACACTTGTGACGTCAACATATGTGTGGAAATGGATCCTGGCACACATATGGTATGCGCTCGATTCTACCCCCTGGAATCGGGTGTGACAGCAAAGAAGCTCTTTGCCTAGTGTCAAAAAAAACACTCGGCAAAGAAGCTTTTTGCCGAGTGCAAAAGAGCTTCTTTGCCGAGTGTTTTTTTCACTCGGCCAAAAAAAAACACTCGGCAAACCACTTGGCACTCGGCAAAGAGCCGGATTCCGGTAGTGATAGGCAGCGACGGAGAGCAGGACTACCAGAGTTCATCAGTGTGGAGCGGGGAGTGGGGCGGACGCGAGAGGGTTATATTTGCTCCAACTTCTCTGCCCTTTGAAGATCTCGTGTCGCTCGAACGGCCAAGAGCAGCTCACAACATAAGGCGATCGAGCGTCTGTCATCACTGGCCGGTGGACCCTGCTTTTACATGACCCCATAGGCAGCGACGGAGGCTAAGACGCTCGGTGCGGAAGTCCAGGCGTCCAAGCTGCTAGCTGGGAACGGGGAGAGTGGTCGGAGTCTATGGGGGTGTTTGGCATGGCTCTAGAGCTGAACTCTAGGCTAGAGCTGGCTAGAACTAGCCAAACACCCCAACTCCAGAAATAATTGGAGCAACCCAACTCCACGGAGTTCATAGAGCTCTAGTTCATTTTGTTGGAGCACATATGAACATTTTCCTGTTTCTAGGTGGGTATAGTCAATAGTTGTGAAGTACTTGCTGCTTTTAATTGACTTTTCATTACTTTCAGATATGCATCCAATCCGAAACACATATTTAGTAATTTATCGCCTCATTCTTGTCCACTGAAACCTTCCTCTAAGACCCTGATACATTTTACGGTGGTCTGAATGAAAGGCGACTTAGAACAAAATAAGCTCCATCAAGAACTTGCTTCATCAATGTGAATTGAATTCGAAGTAAAATTAGACAGTTATGTGGAACGGTCCTCAGACCAATTGTTTCTAATTTTTGACATAATTCAGCATTTACAGGCTCTCGATTCTTAAAGTGACACTGAACGTTGCTATTAAGTATGTTCGCATCACATTCATTTTACCTGGGTGGTGCTGAACTTCAAATTCATATTTCTTGACCAGTTTTTAACAAATATCTTTATCTTAGATTTAGGTCATATTATGTGAAGATGTGCTTAAGGCCTTTGTGATCGGTGGAAAGATTGCCATGATACTCATATTAAAGATTCAAAGTTTTATTCCTCGAGTTGAACAAAAATCATCTTTCATTCACGGTTCGTGTACAACTTTTCTTCACGATGTAGTTGCAAGTTATCAAAACCAACTTGTTGAACTACTTTTGACATTGAGTAAACCTTTTCATGTTTCGTTGACAATCCAAGTAGAGGGTTCACAATTAATTCAAATAATTTATTTGACCTTTCTCAGCTTGTTTTCACTTCACACTTCCATGTGTGGCTCGTGTAGAATATCTTGACTGCTTAGGCAAAAAGGGATTAATTTTAAAAGCTCCTTTCAGTTTACATTGCTTGGAACATACAACAGGATCTGTGTTTATTGTTAAATGTGTCATGATATTGAGCTTAAAGGACTATGTGCCTTTGTAGCGCCACATTCTCTTTTAGTTTAAATTCAAACTATCTGTGTGATTATCCAAGGTGGAATTGAATTCATTCAATCAGCGTATTTGTCCATTTAGTTACGTTAGACAGGCTGGCTTGGTTGGGGAATACACGGCTCGCATGAGAGAGCGAATGAACAAACTCCTGCATTTCATTAGTGGCGGAACCTACTCATCATACACAACAAGATAATGGTTTGGTCTTATTGTTTCCAGATACGCACTTCAACACATTTTATAGCTTAGTTGTATATTACCTTTTCTTTATGGTAACTAATCCTGTCTCTGAACACCAAAATTTTAGTTTTCAACTTTTACAGAAACAATTACGTCAAATATATTTATATTCGCAGTGCATCAAATTGGCAAGGAAGGGGTCATTTCTTCGTGATTTATTTTGACGGCAGAATCCTCATGTAGATAGATATTGAACTCAGGTGAGAATTTTTCTGGACCAAAGGTAACCTTAATTAAGAAAAATCATCACATCATGTTGATTATTTATTGGCTGATATTTGTCCAATTTAAGGGCTATATGCACTTTTGATCCAACAGTGATGGCATATGTTGCTTAATTATTTGATTGATTGTGTAGAGTCCTTTGTCTACCACCTGTTGTAATATATTAACATTAATGTCCAAAATTATTCTACTCTTTATAGGTTATCTTCTTTGCAACTTCCGAAGGGAGTCTTATTTCATTCAGTCAGATATATTCCTACCTTCGGACAGAACACGGAAGATAAATTAGACAAAACATCACGATATGTGAAGATGGAATATCGGGATCGATTCAAGGAAGATGGGTCCACAAAAGATAACACATCGAGATACATTAAGACAAAATACAGACAACAATTCAAGGGAGGTGTGTACACGAAAGATAACACATTGGTGTAGTTCCATAATGGATTACAACTACAAACCGCGATACCAGCGCGTGCCGAGCAGCACAACCTTGTGTGCGCGCCCACAGGAGGCCCTCGGTTTCGTCGCGGCACCGTCAGTCATTAGTTATAACACCATTACCAACGCAACCAATGAGAAATCCCACGTGGCACAGATAAACTGTACACAGATAGCAGTATACAGCGGGGGATCACAAGTAAGGGTGATTGCAAGAAAATGAGCCCATGAGAGTATGGCTCGATGACAAGGACAGAACAGGGTCCAAAACTTAACTTGTTGATGAAGAGGGTATCACAGGTTACCAAATCAATGATTAGTATAAGATTAAATATGAGGAGGAGGCAATCATGAGATCACAATTGACGAAATTTTAGAGACATAAAAGAATCAAAGACCATACACGATTTCATGGAACCGAACAGATACGTCTCTCATAGATAAACTTGATAAGGCATCGTCATGATTCTCAACAGAGAATACAACAACGGCGAGGAACGCGAGATTTACTTACATCGGATGACTTCTTAGAGTGAGTAAACAATGATGTGGCTCAAGATAGAGACATGACATAAGAGAGATACAGATTAACTGTCGAGAACGCAGGCACGAGGTTCTTGTTTTTAATTCCCTACACAACTTGGGTCTAACAAAGAGATCTTCAGGCTATCCTGATACACGAGCAGGGGTACCGTGAGACATGAATGAGAGATTTAAACTGATCCACATCTGATACTTTGGAAAGTGTTGTAGCAACAACAAGATGACAGGGTAGAATTAATAAACGGTTTAGAGACTTGACAGATAAAGTCACAACATGATCCATAAGGAACAAGATTTCTAGATCCAAGTGAGAAGAGAGGTCATCAAACAAAAGGGGATCTGGTATGAGCAGACGAGAGATCAACGAGGATTTGGTCAAAGATTCTCGAGAAGAACGTTGACTAAAGAGGATTTGCGCAAACAAGCACCAACCATTTTTTTATCGGTATACACAAGCATACAGTTACACTAGGTGGAACTAGCGATCACGCTAATTAGCTCTAGAAGCAGCGTAGGTGCATGTTTTTATGAGACAACATACAAGGGCTAGACATCACATACATTGACATCCGATTTCTAACGAGGGTTTCACTTTGGAACCTTAGGATTGTTTGAATTAGGGTCCTTCTACGAACAGAACAGGCAACAACTCTTGCTAGTTTAGGCCAAAAAGGGTCGAACATCTATTGTACCTCTAATTAGCAAAGCAAGAGAAATACATAACACAATCCTAACAAGTCTGCCCAACGACACAGGATAAAATGTTCCTTGTAGTTCAGGGGACAACGATTTACCACACTATTCACAATTGAGCATTATCGGAATAAGGGTAAGGGAAGCATGAATAAGATGAGGGAAGTATGTTCAGTACACAAGAGACAAACTGGATGCAACAATCATGATGTATGCTCGTCCTATTCGTCCTCACAGTCATGCCAACCTATGGCGGCAATCACGTTCTATATCGGTGGCATATCATACGCACTCTCTCGGCAGTTAGCTAGTCGTCAGCTACCATATACGCATTCGGGGTTAGTGTACCTGCAGAAAATTTCCATTGCAGCCCATCCCCATGAATGCAACATATATATTTTGCTGAAAGTAATCTAGCAGTCCTTATACGACATACACGTTTCCGTATATGAAGGCAGCCGACTAGCCCCGGTCTGCCTGGTCCTACACTTACCTTCCTTACCTTGACGTAGGTGCGACGTTGTAGAAATGTACATTACAATTCTAAGCACTCCCACACATGTATATACCCATATACACATATGGGGTACTGAATCCACCCGAGAATTTAAATACTCCCACAATTAAGTACGATCCTATATACACATGTGTAACATGTATATAGTCCAGTACCACATATAACTCTCGCCTAGACCGACGGTTGTTCGGTCATGCTCTCACAACTCACCTTACCTGAGTGTAGAGGCAAAATGATCCATACACCACCATTCAATTGAATGGTCCGAAAGAACAGACACATGTATGCATGGAACCCCCAAGTTAGTATTCTAACTAAGCCACCTGATAGTCCTTAATTTAGGGCTTAGAAGAGGATGTCGCTAGCATTATAGTTTTTTCAAATCTGAAGATTTTTCAAAACTATAGAGAATACTTAGTTGAAAATAGGTTTTTGAAACCAAAAAATTTGTTTTTAAAAGCCGGTATATGACTGTATTATACTTAACCATGCTCCGATACCAGCTGTGATGGGACCGCCCAATCTATAAAAGCACAAGTACCAAAAATATCTGCTTCCACAGTTGTTTAGCATACTTGAACTCATATAGATCCGGTAGACCACCGAGTATCCCAGAGGACCTCGGTAAATCAACTCACAACCAAGATCGCAAATTAAGTAAATACAAAATCATATACAGGAGTTTTTGCAGCGGAAATAATATTACAATGAGTTTACAATTAAGGAGATAAAAGTAAGTATAAAACTTGATTTGAAAGAAATACAACTTTGAGCAGTATAGATATAACCATAGTTTTGAAATATATTGCAAGCTCAATGACAGTCCTCAAGAGAAGCGGAGATGAGATGTATAGAAGGCCGAGCCCACCGGCGCTTATCCACCATCCTCAGCAGGCCTAGATCTTCACCTGCAACATGGTGGGATAAACCCTGAGTACTCGAATGTACTCAGCTAGACTTACCCGTCCAAAACCAGAAAAATAAGAAAGTAAAAGACACCAAGGATTATGCAAGGCTTTATCTGGAGCTGGCTCTTTATTTTGGAAGAGTAAAGGAATTAATGTAGTTATTAGCAACTTAAGGGGCATCAGGATGGTTATTCATCTTTTAGCAGTTCATTCTCTTTTTACCTATTCCGCAACAAATCTAGGTTAGCACCTAATTAGCTAGATGACATTTGTCAGTTCACTATAAGTCTAGTTATAGCTTTAATGATGAATCAAGTTGAGCAAATCTCATTAAGTAGACAAGCAAGAGTAACCCAACCCTTGATTATAATTATGTGTCATCATCCTTAATCAATATCCTCATTATCATTGTGTAGTCTTACTACGATGAGATAGCTCAAGTCAAGTGCTCACTATCCAGGAGCGATGGCGATTCGAATCGATTACTAACCAGCTGGCGGGGTATTCCTAACACAAACCATACCCACAGTACTTCATGGGATACGATCACCACTATACATATTCCAGAAACAGCCCGGCTGCACGCCGCGGAATCAACAGAGGTCACCATACCCGGGGACCGCTCGACTACCAGAGGGTTAGGGCGCACCATTCACCGTGGGTTAACTCGCCGCATCCCCGTCACTCCTCAACCACTCCAGTAGGTGCACCGCAAGGTCGAATCCGGCTGGAATAGTACTCTGGCTTCGCGGTCGGAACGAATTATCCGACCAGCTAAGTGATTAGGCATACGTTTAACATGACTCGAGGGACCTCAACGGTACGGTCCTTAATCGACACAGACGGGGATAAGTAGACACCCAAGACCTCCATGTCTTGTTGTTTCCCTATCTGCATCCCGTCCGGTCTCATATTAACCTTCCTATTATTCATTGATATTTCCCGATGACTTTACCCAAATCAAGCATAAGGTAACAAGTACCTTGCAGGTGATAGGAAATCACTCGACTTCTACCGTCTAAGCAAGCCTAAGCATTTAAGCGTACTTAAATTACCCAGGTGACAAGGATAGGGATTAACAAAGGTAATCAAGGATAAATGCAGCAATTGTTTCCAAACAACTCCTACAACCTAATGCAACAATCATAGGCAGGTAGGTGAATAAAACAATTATTGCAAACCATGGGAATTAGATGTCAGGGCTTGCCTGGAATCCAACACTAGGTTAGTGTTTCTGTTAGTCGGCACCCGCTGACGAACAGCCACTTGATCAGTCCCTCGTCTTCGAGATAAGTCCACCACATCTTCTTGGGGAGTAGTTCCAAGCCATTTCCTTCACGTCCACGTGCTCCACATCTAGCGTACCTAAATGAAGTGCACGATGCATATGTATGAGCATAATGAAAAGTAACACAATACCATATGATGCCACACAATAGTGAAGTAAGCACTAAACAGCAAGACACTGCAAACACTCATACACAAGCACTAGTTATTTCTATACATTATCGGGCACATGAATCTAACTCTACTGAAGGCATGGAATATTCGACCTTATACTTAACTTAATTTGTACACAAGCATAACATGGGAATGACAAGCGTATCAATCAAGGGACACATGCTAACTTGAGTATAACAATTACAAGTCTTCATCAATCAAGAACTAACCAAACCTACTTAGCCAAACAAAAGTAAGTTCAAGCGATTAACTTAGCAATTGCAGTTTTTGGACAGCAACACAGCATGTACTTATGTAATACCCAAATTTAGTGAATAAAAAAATGGAATTATTTGGTTGTACCTTATATGGAATTTTTTTAAGCATATATATACACATATATATATAGAAGGTAACATGGTTAAATTCATTAATAAATTAAAATAAATATTGCATCATGCTGGTACTTCTTATTTGTGCACTTAATCTGTGTGTTAAACTCACAAACAAATTTGGATGGGGAATTAAAAAAAACAGGAAATAGAAAATAAAATAAAAAAAGGAAAAAAAAGAGAGAAAGGAAGCTCCTACGCCTGGGCCGAATTGCCTCGGCCGAGTAAACCTCCCGGCCGGCCCATTCTCCAATTCCACCATCGCGCCAGCCCATCCGATCATATGGCGCCGACTTATGGGCCCTGGGCGTCAGCCTCTCGCTCCTTCAAGTGAAGGCACGCGACCGGCGTGTGGCCCCGATGTCAGTGCCTTAGGCCGCGCGCGCGCTTCTCTGTTGTCGCTGCCAGGCGGGCCCCGGTCACTAGTCCCTCCTCCTAGCCGAAGACGGTTATGGCGAACCGCCGTCAGCTAGAATCAGTGAGGATCCAGGGCAAGTTGTTGCCCCCGGCCGGCCTATAAAAGCCTTCGTGCGCCGCGCCTCTCGCCATATCTCGCGCCCACCGCATTCATCCATCTGTGGCGTCGTTGTTGAGGGTTCGTTGCCAAGAGACACCGGAGCGCGGGCTGCCGTTGATCTCCACCTCTGCTACCGGTCTGGCCACGGGAATCGGACCAGGAGGGAGCGCGTGACCTCGGGAAGTCGTGCAGCGGGTCGCGTGGGCGAGGGAGTGGCCGGGTCGTCAGCGATTGCTCGACGGAGGCGGGACTCCACCGTGGGGCCACCGCGCGTCGTGAGCCAAGCGTGGAGCCACGCAACCGAAGGTGATGACCCCTCCTCTGCTTCACCTCGTTCCCCCCATCGTATAGCGCCTAGCAGATCTCGTGACCGTGCACCAGGGACCCTTTGCGTAGCTCTCCGGCGAGGCTTCCGCCGTGGGGCTGGCACGCCGCCGCTCGGTTAGTCCGGAGGTGGGAGATGGTTAGCTCGCCGTTGAATTAGCATCCAACAGTGGAGATTTGGGGGAGGGAACATTTTGGCCGTGGCGATTGTGAAACGTTGGATCGGGATCGGACGGTTACGATCGGATCGCGTAGATATAGAATCCGGGCCGTTGATCTCGGGATCGAGGGTCGCGGGTGCGTACCGTTTCAGTTATAGGTCGATCTAATCTAGGCCGCGGCTTTTGAATCGGACGGATCTGGTTGAGGCATACCCCTTCGCGGCGGAGGTTTTGCTAAAGAGTCCCTACATTTTTGCATAATCAGGCCGCCGTCCATGCCTAGTCAATAGTAATCGCAGATAGGTCCAGATTTTTACACCGAGCACCCTATCATCTCTAGAAATCGAACCCGCATGCCATTTCAATGGGAATAAATAAACGAAAAAAATGAATAAACCGTGGGAAATTGATTTATAGTATAAGAATAATTATAGAAAACTTAGAAAATTCATAACTTCCGCATTCTAACTCCGAATTTAGTGGTTCTTGAACCTACGATCTTGTAGTGACACGTAGAATATATTTACGCAGTTTATTTCTCTGTTTGGTGTAATGTTATTTTTATTGTTTGCCTATATGTATGTATTGCGGTCTTGCGACCCAACTTGCTGACCAGGTCGCGGCAGGTGGTGCCGGCGAGGAACGCGCCAATGACATCGGAGTCGGTGACGTTGGGCAGCTCGGTGCGCTGCTTCGAGAACCGCCGGATGTAGTCCCGGAGAGACTCTCCCGGCAGCTGCCGACAGCTTCGGAGGTCCTAGGAGTTCCCGGGGCGCACGTACGTGCCCTGGAAGTTGCCGGCGAAAGCCTGAACCAGGTCTTCCCAGTTGGAAATCTGCCCCGGAGGCAGGTGCTCCAACCAAGCACGAGCAGTGTCGGAGAGGAACAGGGGGAGGTTGCGGATGATAAGGTTGTCGTCGTCCGTTCCACCCAGTTGACAGGCCAGGCGGTAGTCCGCGAGCCACAATTCCGGCCTCGTTTCCCCCGAGTACTTCGTGATAGTAGTCGGGGGTCGGAATCGGGTCGGGAACGGCGCCCGCCGAATGGCTCGGCTGAAGACCTGCGGACTGGGTGGTTCGGGCGAGGGACTCCGATCCTCCCCACTGTCATAGCGTCCCCCACGCCTGGGGTGATAGCCTCGGCGCACCCTTTCGTCGAGGCGAGCCCTGCGGTCGCGGTGAGGGTGGTCGTCGCCGAGGTGGCCCGGGGCCGCAGGCGCGGTGTTGCGCGTGCGCCCGGTGTAGACCGAGGCTTCCCGCATGGGTCGGGAAGTCGCGGCACGAAGTTCCGAGGGGTACCCCTGCCTTCGGGAGGTGGAGCTTTCGGCCCGCCGGGCCGCAGCGCCCTCCAGGAGATGCTTGAGTTCTCCCTGAATTCGCCGACCCTCGGTGGTTGATGACTCCGGCATCGCGCGGAGGAGCATCGCTGCCGCTGCCAGGTCCTGACCGGTTCCGCCGGATGCGGGAGGCAGTCTGGCCCTGGCATCGTTGGTGGTGCGGTGTTGGAGACCCTGGGGCAAGTGACGTATTTCTCCGGCCGGGGGCTGGCCCGCCCATACCTGCCCGATATCCTGTCGGATTGCCTCGAGCGCTCCCGCTCCCTCATCGAGCCCGGCCTGCGCCCCGCGGACTTGCTCGAGCTGTGGGTCGTGACCCCCCGCCGGAACGGGGACCACAGCTAGCTCCCGCAGGATGTCGGCGCGAGGCGCCGGCCTAGGGAGATCACCATCCTCCGGCATGCCGAGACAGCCGCCTCCGGAGGGATCCCCTAGCTCGATGTGGAAACATTCGCGGCTCGGGCCGCAGTCCTTGTCGCCAAGGCTGCGGCTGCCGTCAGAACAATCGGAGAGGCAGTAGTCACATGCGGTCATGAAGTCCCGCATGGCACTAGGGTTGCCAGATCCTGAGAAATCCCAGCAGATGCTGGGGTCGTCATCTTCCTCGGACCCAGAGGGTCCGTAGGTCGAGACACCCGTCAATCGGTCCCAAGGCGACCGCACACGAAACCCCAGAGAGGTTGCACTCGCCTCAATGTGAGTGCCCGCCAAAGCGAGATCGCCAGGCGTGTTGAGGTCGAGTCGAAATAACGAAAGATGGGGAGCAGTCGGTACCTTTTTGTCAACGAGGAGCGACGAAGCCACGTCGAGGGTTGATCGCGCCGCCGTCTTGGGTACGAGGGCGACGTCCTGCAGGCCCTCCGTGAGCGTGCTGGCGTCGTCCACTTGCTTGGGGTCGTCGTGTTGCGGGGGGATGCTGCTCGCCTTTGCCTCGAACGCGAGGGCGACGCTTGGCGCGTCCTCCGTCGGGGCGCCGGGGATGTCGGTTTGCTCGACAACCGTCGGAGCGCAGCCTCCCGCTCGGCCTTGGTTGCCCCGCTTCCTCCTCCTCCGATGGCGAGGGAGAGGATGGGGCGAGCTCGAAAGTTGTCCTTCCCCCATGCGGGAAAGGCGTCGTCGGTTCCGCCGCCGGCGGGTGGGCTGTCCGCCACCATTGTCGCTGTCGCGCGGCGGTGGAAGGAGTATCATGTCGTAGCTGCTGTCGAGAGACATGAACTCGAGGCTCCCGAAACGGAGCACCGTCCCGGGTTGGAGAGGTCGTTGGAGAATGCCCATCTGGAGCTTGACGGGAAATCGCTCGTCAACACGCAGCAGGCCCCTACCTGGCGCGCCAACTGTCGGCGTTCCGAGACCGGGGGGTCCCCGAGCCGACGAGTGAATGTGCCGCGTGCCCCAGCCCAGATGGGTCGAGCGCGTGGGCGAGCGCGAAGGGGGGAAGAGAGAGCGAGGTCGGTGGCCGGAGCCAGGTCGAGAGAGAGAGAGAGAGAGAGAGAGAGAGAGAGAGAGAGAGAGAGAGAGAGAGAGAGACGGAGGTTCCCACGGCCTTCGTGTTCGTCCCGCGCCCAGGTCGCGTGCGCTTGCAGTAGGGGGTTACAAGCGTCCGCACGGGTGAGGGGAGCGAGCGACCTCAAGAGAGCGCCTGCCCCTGCCCTCGTTCCCGCGAGGCCAACCTTCTCTAAGAAGGCCCTGGTCCTCCCTTTTATAAGCGTAAGGAGAGGAGCCAGGTGTACAAAATGGGGGTGTAGCATGGTGCTACGTGTCTAGCGAGGGAGAGCTAGGGCCCTAAGTACATGCCAAGGTGGCAGCCGGAGAGATCTGGGCACCCTGTTGAGGTGGCGTCGTGGCTGTCGGAGAAGCCATGGAGCTTGACGGAGGGACAGCTGTTGGAACAGCTGTGCTCTTGCTGATGTCTCCCTGCTTTCGTAAGGGAGCTGGGAGCTGCCGTCGTCATGGTCCAGTGAGACGCCATCATTGCCTATCTGGCGGAGCTGGCCAGATGGGACGCCGGTCTTGTCCCCTGCGACCCAAGTCGGCTCAGGGCAGGGTGATGATGACGCTCCCTGTTGACGTGGCGGTCTCGTGTCCTAGGTCGGGCGTCGTGGAGGCTCCTCCGAAGCCGGGGTCGAGTCCGTCCTGCAAGACAGAGGCAGAGTCCGAGCCCTGGGTCGGGCGAGGCGGAGATCGTTTGGCAGAGGCCGAGGCGGAGTCCGAGCCCTGGGTCGGGCGAGGCAGAGGTCGCCGTCTTCCGGGGCCTTAGCCCGAGTCCGAGCCCTAGGTCGGGCGGAGCGGAGTTCGTCGTCTTCCGGGGCCTTAGCCCGAGTCCGAGCCCTGGGTCGGGCGGAGCGGAGTTCGCCGTCTTCCGGGGCCTTAGCCCGAGTCCGAGCCCTGGGTCGGGCGGAGTTCGCCGTCTTCCGGGGCCTTAGCCCGAGTCCGAGCCCTGGGTCGGGCGGAGCGGAGTTCGCCGTCTTCAGGGGCCTTAGCCCGAGTCCGAGCCCTGGGTCGGGCGGAGCGGAGTTCGCCGTCTTCCGGGGCCTTAGCCCGAGTCCGAGCCCTGGGTCGGGCGAGGCGGAGTTTTCTCTGGCGCTTTTGGCCAAGCCTGGCTACCCGTCGGTCTTACCTTTTGCGTTGAAGGCCCCAGGGATTTGGGCGGTTGGCGCGGTGATTTAGTCAGGGTTACTTCTTATCGAAGGCGGGGCCTCGGGCGAGCCGGTGATGCGTCTGCCGTGAAAGAGGAGACCTCAGGCGAGACGGAGTCATCTTAGGGTCGGCTGCCCTCGCCCGAGGCTAGGCTCGGGCGTGGCGTGATCAAGTCGCTCGTATGGACTGATCCCTGACTTAATCAAACCCATCAGGCCTTTGCAGCTTTATGCTGATGGGGGTTACCAGCTGAGAATTAGGCGTCTTGAGGGTACCCCTAATTATGGTCCCCGACAACAGAGTAGGTGCATATTTCCTCTACAAGGTAGTCAACATCATCCAAGAACATGTACCCTAATTACATGTCATCTACCAACCCGTGTCACTCATCATGAAAAGAAGACATCAATGTATATGTGTGCGCGCGCGCGTGTGTGTATATATATAACACCTAGCATCGACATATATACATACCTACTTAGGTGTATGAAACTTGACCAAACCAAACATCAATCAATCACACCACCAAAGTACCATGCTTCAAGGGCACACCAAGCATCCTATTTAAATAGCATGCCTTAACAATTTTTCAATATTTCAACTTTAAACTAAGGCTAGAATAGCAACAGGCAATTTTCTGAACTCCTAAAATTCTGAGAAAATTACAGTAACTACCTTACCCCCATTGGAGTCTACCATAAAATGTTTAGCTCAATTCGATAAGTATTTTGACCTACACAAAAATAACAATCAATAGGTCAGAAAAGCACCTAAAAATACTTTGCATTATGAAAAGTGCCAAACGACATATTTTATATTTTCCCATCATCTACACAACATAGGAACACTATTGGAAAAGTTTCACATATATGTATTTGTCGGCGTTTCGAGACCGGGGGGTCCCCGAGCCGACGAGTGAATGTGCCGCGTGCCCCAACCCAGATGGGTCGAGCGCGTGGGCGAGCGCGAAGGGGGGAAGAGAGAGCGAGGTCGGTGGCCGGAGCCGAGTCGAGAGAGAGAGAGAGAGAGACGGAGGTTCCCATGGCCTTCGTGTTCGTCCCGCGCCCAGGTCGGGTGCGCTTGCAGTAGGGGGTTACAAGCGTCCGCACGGGTGAGGGGAGCGAGCGGCCTCAAGAGAGCGCCTGCCCCTGCCCTCGTTCCCGTGAGGCCAACCTTCTCTAAGAAGGCCCTGGTCCTCCCTTTTATAAGCGTAAGGAGAGGAGCCAGGTGTACAAAATGGGGGTGTAGCAAGGTGCTACGTGTCTAGCAAGGGAGAGCTAGGGCCCTAAGTACATGCCGAGGTGGCAGCCGGAGAGATCTTGGCACCCTGTTGGTGTGGCGTCGTGGCTGTTGGAGAAGCAATGGAGCTTGACGGAGGGACAGCTGTTGGAACAGCTGTGCCCTTGCTGACGTCTCCCTGCTTTCGTGAGGGAGCTGGGAGCTGCCGTCGTCATGGCCTAGTGGGACGCCATCATTGCCTATCTGGCGGAGTTGGCCAGATGGGACACCGGTCTTGTCTTCTGCGACCCAAGTCGGCTCAGGGCAGGGTGATGATGACGCTCCCTGTTGACGTGGCGGTCTCGTGTCCTAGGTCGGGTGTCGTGGAGGCTCCTCCGAAGCCGGGGTCGAGTCCGTCCTGCAAGACAGAGGCAGAGTCCGAGCCCTGGGTCGGGCGAGGCGGAGATCGTCGTCTTCCGGGGCCTTAGCCCGAGTCCGAGCCCTGGGTCGGGCGGAGCGGAGTTCGCCGTCTTCCGGGGCTTTAGCCCGAGTCCGAGCCCTGGGTCGGGCGGAGCGGAGTTCGCCGTCTTCCGGGGCCTTAGCCCGAGTCCGAGCCCTGGGTCGGGCGGAGCGGAGTTCGCCGTCTTCCGGGGCCTTAGCCCGAGTCCGAGCCCTGGGTCGGGCGGAGCGGAGTTCGCCGTCTTCCGGGGCCTTAGCCCGAGTCCGAGCCCTGGGTCGGGCGGAGCGGAGTTCGCCGTCTTCCGGGGCCTTAGCCCGAGTCCGAGCCCTGGGTCGGGCGAGGCGGAGTTCCCTCTGGCGCTTTTGGCCAAGCCTGGCTACCCGTCAGTCTTACCTTTTGCGTTGAAGGCCCCGGGGATTTGGGCGGTTGGCGCGGTGATTTAGTCAGGGTTACTTCTTATCGAAGGCGGGGCCTCGGGCGAGCCGGTGATGCGTCTGCCGTGAAAGAGGAGACCTCAGGCGAGACGGAGTCATCTTAGGGTCGGCTGCCCTCGCCCGAGGCTAGGCTCGGGCGTGGCGTGATCAAGTCGCTCGTATGGACTGATCCCTGACTTAATCAAACCCATCAGGCCTTTGCAGCTTTATGCTGATGGGGGTTACCAGCTGAGAATTAGGCGTCTTGAGGGTACCCCTAATTATGGTCCCCGACAGTAGCCCCCGAGCCTCGAAGAGAGTGTTTAACACTCGCTTGGAGGCTTGCGTCGCACTTTTTTGCAAGGGGACCAGCCTTTCTCGGTGGCACTTTATTCCGGTGGGTGCGCGCGAGCGCACCCGCCGGGTGTAGCCCCCGAGGCCTCGGAGGAGTGGTTTCACTCCTTCGAGGTCTTAATGCCTTGCGTAATGCTTCGGCTGGTTTGGTCGGTTCCCTCATGCGAGCAGGGCGTAGCCCAGGTGCACTGTCGGGGCCCAAGTTCTCGGGCTGGTATGTTGACGCTGTCAACGGTTCGGCCGGAGCCGGGTTTGCGAGAGCAGCCCCCGAGCCTCCGCACGGAGCGAGAGGACGATCAGGGACAGACTTGGCTTTTTTATATACGCCCCTACGTCGCCTTTCCGCAAGGAGGAGGGGGGGAGTGCGCCATGTTACCCTCGATGGGCACCGAACATGGTGTCTCCGGTGAGCTGCGATCGGGTAATCCGAGTGGACGTCCGTGCCCCGTTCGTTAGGGGTCGGCTAGGGGCCCGGAGGCACGCCCAAAAGTACCTGCGGGTGATCTGCCGGACCCGGTCCCCTAGCGACGGGGTCCGAGGGCTCGTTGCCTCCCTCCGATGGGATTCCGTTACAGAGTCGTTCCCGCTGGTCTCGGAAATATCCTAGGGTACCTCGGGAGCGCAGCCCGAGCCTTGGTTATGTATCGAACGTACCCCTGGTCATCCCTCGCTCGGCGTCTGAGGCGACTGTGAACCCTTCGACAGGCCAGCCTTCGAACCCCTGATCAGTAATGGGTGCGGAGCCCTAGTAGCCTGAGGCGGTCGTGGAACCTTTCGAGAGGCCGACCTTCGAACCCCTGACCAGTAGTGGGTGTCGGGCCCACGCGATCTGAGGCGGCTGTTGAACCCCTCGGGGGGCCAGCCTTCGAACCCCTGATCAGTAGGGAGGCTCGGAGCCTAGTCCCTTCACGGGGAAGGATCCCTTTGAGGGTACCCTCTTTCCCGGTCCCTGTTGCAAGAGATAGAGAAAGAAGGAAAAGGAAAAAGGATTCGAAATTGAACGTCGTGGCGTACCTTTTTCGGCGTGGTCGTTTTGGCGAAGGCGAAACGTCGCCAGCCGCTCCCGCCCGTAGCGCCTTCCGTCGAGCCGCGGAGTTAATGCGCCGGGGTGAGTAGTTGGCGAGGTTGCCGTTGCGCGTGCGCGAGCCGTTCGAGGTACGGGTCACGGGCGCGTCGTCTCCACGCCGTGAGAGGGGGTTCTCTTGCCCCATCGGATGGGACGTGAGCTTGGCAGATGGCGTGCCCGCTGCTCTCACGCGCCTGCCACCTTCATTACTGCCGGCCCATTTTTGACCGCATTTGACCACTGCGCCAGGCTGGCGCTGCTGGGTCACGGGCTGGGTCGCTTCGAATTGCGGTACCGGTTCCGCAATCGAGGAGGTGCGGTGGTGGAGCGAGTGGCACAGCGGCTCGCATGCAGCGCCCGGCGCGCCAGTTGCACGACGCGTGGGCTTGAGCCGTCGCGCTGGCCTGTTAGGAGTCGGAGAGGCGCGTCCATTTGGCGCGGTTGCATGCCACCTGCATGGCCGCCTGCCCCCTTTGCCCGCTGGTTCGGGCGAAAGCGGAGGACTGCTTGTAACCGCTGGGTGGTTGCATGCGTCGTGCGCGACGGTTCGGCTTCTTCTGCTTAGAGCCGGTCTGCATGACAGGCGGGTCCCAGCCCCCGCGCCGCGAGGGAGGGCTTTGGAGGCGTGTTGGAGAAGACTCAGCCCGTGACGGTTGAGGGTGCAAGCAGGGGGAGTCGCCTTTAAAAGGAGGGCGACCCCCTTCGTAAGGCGACCATGTCTCCTTCCTCCCCTATGCATTGTGTCTCTCCGTCTTCCAAGCCCCCGGATGGGGGAAACCGCCGTCTTTTCGCTCCATCGTTGGAGGAACGCAACCCCGTGGGAGTTGGTACCTTTCAGCCATCGTTCGGCTTCAAGGATTTTCATCATGCAGCCCGGCTGCACCCCTCCACCGGCGGCCACCCAAGAGGGCGACCTCCGGCTTGATGGTGGGGGAAAGCGAGCCGGGCTGCGGCCTCTGCCCCTCCCTCAGCCTCAAGGATTTTCATCACCAGGGCTGAGGAGGGGCGTGTGCCGAGTTGGGGTTGGTCCCCGCGCGGGCGGTGGCCCGCTCCTTCCCTCAGTGATGGAGGGGAAGGGCGGGAGTTGCCCGTGGCGCCAACAGCTGCACCGTGCCCGGCTCTCCGCGCCGAGCAGTCTCGGAGCCGTTCCCGGTGCCGCCTCTCGCCACGGCAACTGGAAGAGGTTCTTCCGCCGGCGCGATGGCCAAAGTTGGCCACGGGCCGACCTCCGACTCTACGGCCTTCTGCCCGTCCTTGCCTCTCGAGTTTTGGGCAAGGGCGGGGGCCTCCCAGCAGCAGCATCCGCCCTGAGGTCATCACTGCTGCTGTTGGGCCCCCCAGGACAGACGTCTTCATCGTCGCCTCTGCCGGGGCGGGTGGCGACGTGCCGTTCGTCGGTCTTCTGTTGCTCCGCAGGCCCACCCCCGTCGAGTGGGGTTGTTCGTACCTGCGGAGACGGAACCGGAGTTCCGTTTGTAATGGCACTTGAGTGCCGGGTTTTTTGTTCATTTTGGCTTTCGAGGCCTGAACATGTATGTAACGTCGGCACAGAGCCGTGTTTTTTCCTCATTTCTGAGCACTAAGACTCGCCGGTTGTTTGTCTGAACCGCTTCACCAAGCATGAGTCGCCCCGTGTCCAGGTGACGAGTGAGGTATCCGTATCCCGGAGGCGTAGGAGTCCCTCGGCTCGGTCGGACCTGTCGTCCGAGGCTCCTCTAGCTTAGTTAAAGAGACCCCGCGGCCGCTCTTCCACGAGCCGAGGCCAGGGGTAGCGATATCAGCACGAACAGAGGCGGAGTTGGCTCAAAAATGGGACCTGGTTGGCCGGAGCCTAGCCGAGTTGTCCGTTGGCAGGTTCGGCGTCGGAGTCGATCAGCCGAGGCTTCGGGCCGGGCTGGCACCCTCGGAAGGTGGTCGGCCGAGGCCCCGGAAGTGGCCGGCTCCGGAGAAGTCCCTGACAGTGATTGCTCGAGCGTGGTGATGACGTCGACCTTCGGAGCGGAAGACCTCGGACCGCGTCGCCATCTGAGGCTAGGTCGGGCCTCGCCGAAGGTGCTGTCGATGCCGAGGCTGTCGCCGCCCCATTCCAGCGTTAAGACCCGAGCCTGCAGGGTCAGATCGTCTTGTAGCGTGGGCCTTGTATGGCTGTCGAGGCCAGAACGTGCGCCCTTGCCGTGCTGTAAAGCTGTGTCTCTTTTCCTCTTGTTTCGAGTATCTGGACTTTTTGTTGGTAACAGGGACGTTAGTGCGAGCGAACGTTGCTTCTCGCGGAAGGTGATGAGTGAGGTATCCGTATCCCGGAGGCGTGGGAGTCCCTCGGCTCGGTCGGCCTCGCCGCTTACGCGTACTTTCACCCGCCCATGAGGCCCTGTCACCGACTCGGTCGAGAAGGCTCGAAGGATCGCTTTTATAGAAGGGCTTTCGAACGTAGAGACTTGTTCGATCCGCGGAGTCACCTTATCCGAACGTGAGTTACTTATCGCAGAAGGTGATGAGTGAGGTATCCGTATCCCGGAGGCGTAGGAGTCCCTCGGCTCGGTCGGCCTTGGCTGCTTACGTGTACCCCGTCGTTTCCAGGACTCACTTTTCGAAGTAGTCAAAAAGCACGAAAGATGTTCTGATAAAAGAGATTTTCTTTTCGAGGAAAATTTTGACGCAGAGGGGGTTGCCCCCCTTTTAGCCCCCGAGGGAGGGTCGGGCCTTTGCCGAGGCGAGGCCGACCCTTCCTTGTTGACTAAACTTTGCATGGGTGCGAGGTATATGAACAACTTGGAAACATCTTAAGGGTAGAAGCGACGTAGCTGTTGGATGTTCCAGGCGTTGCCGTAAACCTCGCCTTGACTGTTGGCCAGCTTGTACGTTCCGGGCTTCAGAACCTTGGCGATGACGAACGGCCCCTCCCAGGGGGGCGTGAGCTTGTGCCTCCCTCGGGCGTCTTGTCGTAGCCGAAGCACCAGGTCGCCCACCTGGAGGTCTCGGGGTCGGACCCCTCGGGCGTGATAGCGTCGCAGGGACTGCTGGTACCGCGCCGAGTGTAGCAAGGCCCTGTCCCGAGCCTCGTCCAGCTGGTCCAGCGAGTCTTCTCGGTTTGCTTGGTTGCTTTCTTCGTCATAGGCCTTCGTTCTCGGGGAGCCGTATCCCAGGTTCCTTGGGTTGAGCCGAGGATGGCTCGGGCCGGGCCGAGGGCACCTCGGGCTCGGACGCGTCGTCTATCTTGACGGAGGGTTGGTGCAGATCTCGGGAGAAGACGTCCGGGGGAACCGTCGTTCGCCCCGAGGCTATCTTCACCAACTCGTCCGCGGTCTCGTTGTAGCGCCGGGCGATGTGGTTAAGCTCGGACCCGTAGAACTTGTCTTCCAGGCGTCGAACCTCTTCACAGTAGGCCTCCATCTTCGGGTCGCGGCAGAGGGAGTTCTTCATGACTTGGTCGATGACGAGCTGCGAGTCGCCGCGTGCATCGAGGCGTCGGACCCCTAGCTCGATGGCGATTCGCAATCCGTTAATCAGAGCCTCGTACTCAGCCACATTGTTGGACGCCGGGAAATGGAGGCGGAGCACGTAGCGTAGGTGTTTCCCGAGGGGCGAGACGAAGAGCAGGCCCGCGCCGGCTCCCGTCTTCATCAGCGACCCGTCGAAAAACATGGTCCAGAGCTCTGGTTGGATCGGAGCCGTTGGCAACTGGGCATCGACCCATTCGGCTATGAAGTCCGCCAGTACCTGGGACTTGATGGCCTTCCGAGGGGCAAACGAGATTGCTTCGCCCGTGATGGCCGCGATCTTCTCCGGGTTGGCTTCGATGCCTCGCTCGGAGACGATGAACCCCAAGAGCATGCCCCGGGGCACCCCGAAGACGCACTTCTCGGGATTGAGCTTGACGCCCTTCGCCTTGAGACACCGGAATGTCAGTTCGAGGTCGGAGAGGAGGTCGGAGGCTTTCCTCGTCTTGACTACGATGTCATCGACGTAGGCCTCGACCGTGCGACCGATGTGTTCGCCGAACACATGGTTCATGCACCGCTGGTACGTTGCACCCGCGTTCCTCAAACCGAACGACATTGTGACATAACAGTACATGCCGAAGGGCGTGATGAAAGAAGTCGCAAGTTGGTCAGACTCTTTCATCTTGATTTGATGATACCCTGAGTAGGCATCAAGGAAAGACAGGGTTTCGCACTTTAGGTAGGTGTAGTTGGGGATGGCCATGAACTTTGCGTAGCATGGCCTTCCCAACACTGCGTGGTAGGTTCCTCGGAACCCGACCACCTCGAACGTCAAAGTCTCCCTTCGGAAGTTGGAGGGCGTTCCGAAGCAGACAGGAAGGTCGATCTGCCCGAGGGGCTGGACGCGCTTCCCGGGGACGATACCGTGGAAGGGCGCAGCACCCGCTCGGACGGATGACAGATCGACGCGCAGGAGCCTGAGGGTCTCGGCGTAGATGACGTTGAGGCAGCTGCCCCCATCCATTAGGACCTTGGTGAGCCTGACGTCGCCGATGACGGGGTCGACGACGAGCGGGTACTTCCCCGGGCTCGGCACGTGGTCGGGGTGGTCGTCCTGGTCGAAGGTGATGGGCTTGTCGGACCAGTCTAGGTAGACTGGCGCCGCCACCTTCGCCGAGCAGACCTCCCGACGCTCCTGCTTACGATGCCGAGCCGAGGCGTTTGCCGCATGCCCTCCGTAGATCATGAAGCAGTCGCGGACCTCTGGGAACTCTCCTGCTTGGCGATCCTCCCTTTTGTCGTCGTCGCGGGCCTTGCCACCCTCGGCGGGTGGCCCGGTCCGATGGAAGTGGCGCCGAAGCATGACGCACTCCTCGAGGGTGTGCTTGACGGGCACCTGATGGTAGGGGCACGTCTCCTTGAGTGCCTTGTCGAAGAGGTTTGCACCTCCAGGGGGCTTCCGAGGGTTCTTGTGCTCGGTGGCGGCGACAAGGTCGGCATCGGGAGCGTCGCGTTTCGCTTGCGACTTCCTCCTGCCTTTCTTCTTGGCGCCGTGCGGAGCAGACGCCTCGGGAGCATCTTCCGACGGGCGGCCCTGGGGCTGCTTGTCCTTTCGGAAGATGGCTTCGACCGCCTCCTGGCCGGAGGCGAACTTGGTGGCGATGTCCATCAGCTCGCTCGCCCTGGTGGGGGTCTTGCGACCCAACTTGCTGACCAGGTCGCGGCAGGTGGTGCCGGCGAGGAACGCGCCAATGACATCGGAGTCGGTGACGTTGGGCAGCTCGGTGCGCTGCTTCGAGAACCGCCGGATGTAGTCCCGGAGAGACTCTCCCGGCAGCTGCCGACAGCTTCGGAGGTCCCAGGAGTTCCTGGGGCGCACGTACGTGCCCTGGAAGTTGCCGGCGAAAGCCTGAACCAGGTCTTCCCAGTTGGAAATCTGCCCCGGAGGCAGGTGCTCCAACCAAGCACGAGCAGTGTCGGAGAGGAACAGGGGGAGGTTGCGGACGATAAGGTTGTCGTCGTCCGTTCCACCCAGTTGACAGGCCAGGCGGTAGTCCGCGAGCCACAATTCCGGCCTCGTTTCCCCCGAGTACTTCGTGATAGTAGTCGGGGGTCGGAATCGGGTCGGGAACGGCGCCCGCCGAATGGCTCGGCTGAAGACCTGCGGACCGGGTGGTTCGGGCGAGGGACTCCGATCCTCCCCACTGTCATAGCGTCCCCCACGCCTGGGGTGATAGCCTCGGCGCACCCTTTCGTCGAGGCGAGCCCTGCGGTCGCGGTGAGGGTGGTCGTCGCCGAGGTGGCCCGGGGCCGCAGGCGCGGTGTTGCGCGTGCGCCCGGTGTAGACCGAGGCTTCCCGCATGGGTCGGGAAGTCGCGGCACGAAGTTCCGAGGGGTACCCCTGCCTTCGGGAGGCGGAGCTTTCGGCCCGCCGGGCCGCAGCGCCCTCTAGGAGATGCTTGAGTTCTCCCTGGATTCGCTGACCCTCGGTGGTTGATGACTCCGGCATCGCGCGGAGGAGCATCGCTGCCACTGCTAGGTCCTGACCGGTTCCGCCGGATGCGGGAGGCAGTCTGGCCCTGGCATCGTTGGTGGTGCGGTGTTGGAGACCCTGGGGCAAGTGACGTATTTCTCCGGCCAGGGGCTGGCCCGCCCATACCTGCCCGATGTTCTGTCGGATTGCCTCGAGCGCTCCCGCTCCCTCATCGAGCCCGGCCTGCGCCCCGCGGACTTGCTCGAGCTGTGGGTCGTGACCCCCCGCCGGAACGGGGACCACAGCTAGCTCCCGCAGGATGTCGGCGCGAGGCGCCGGCCTAGGGAGATCACCATCCTCCGGCATGCCGAGACAGCCGCCTCCGGAGGGATCCCCTAGCTCGATGTGGAAACATTCGCGGCTCGGGCCGCAGTCCTTGTCGCCAAGGCTGCGGCTGCCGTCAGAACAATCGGAGAGGCAGTAGTCACATGCGGTCATGAAGTCCCGCATGGCACTAGGGTTGCCAGATCCGGAGAAATCCCAGCAGATGCTGGGGTCATCATCTTCCTCGGACCCAGAGGGTCCGTAGGTTGAGACACCCGTCAATCGGTCCCAAGGCGACCGCACACGAAACCCCAGAGAGGTTGCACTCGCCTCAACGTGAGTGCCCGCCAAAGCGAGATCGCCAGGCGTGTTGAGGTCGAGTCGAAATAACGAAAGATGGGGAGCAGTCGGTACCTTTTTGTCGACGAGGAGCGACGAAGCCACGTCGAGGGTTGATCGCGCCGCCGTCTTGGGTACGAGGGCGACGTCCTGCAGGCCCTCCGTGAGCGTGCTGGCGTCGTCCACTTGCTCGGGGTCGACGTGTTGCGGGGGGATGCTGCTCGCCTTCGCCTCGAACGCGAGGGCGACGCTTGGCGCGTCCTCCGTCGGGGCGCCGGGGATGTTGGTTTGCTCGACAGCCGTTGGAGCGCAGCCTCCCGCTCGGCCTTGGTTGCCCCGCTTCCTCCTCCTCCGATGGCGAGGGAGAGGATGGGGCGAGCTCGAAAGTTGTCCTTCCCCCATGCGGGAAAGACGTCGTCGGTTCCGCCGCCGGCGGGCGGGTTGTCCGCCACCATTGTCGCTGTCGCGAGGCGGTGGAAGGAGTATCATGTCGTAGCTGCTGTCGAGAGACATGAACTCGAGGCTCCCGAAACGGAGCACCGTCCCGGGTTGGAGAGGTCGTTGGAGACTGCCCATCTGGAGCTTGACGGGAAATCGCTCGTCAACACGCAGCAGGCCCCTACCTGGCGCGCCAACTGTCGGCGTTTCGAGACCGGGGGGTCCCCGAGCCGACGAGTGAATGTGCCGCGTGCCCCAGCCCAGATGGGTCGAGCGCGTGGGCGAGCGCGAAGGGGGGAAGAGAGAGCGAGGTCGGTGGCCGGAGCCGGGTCGAGAGAGAGAGAGAGAGACGGAGGTTCCCACGGCCTTCGTGTTCATCCCGCGCCCAGGTCGGGTGCGCTTGCAGTAGGGGGTTACAAGCGTCCGCACGGGTGAGGGGAGCGAGCGGCCTCAAGAGAGCGCCTGCCCCTGCCCTCGTTCCCGTGAGGCCAACCTTCTCTAAGAAGGCCCTGGTCCTCCCTTTTATAAGCGTAAGGAGAGGAGCCAGGTGTACAAAATGGGGGTGTAGCAAGGTGCTACGTGTCTAGCAAGGGAGAGCTAGGGCCCTAAGTACATGCCGAGGTGGCAGCCGGAGAGATCTTGGCACCCTGTTGGTGTGGCGTCGTGGCTGTTGGAGAAGCAATGGAGCTTGACGGAGGGACAGCTGTTGGAACAGCTGTGCCCTTGCTGACGTCTCCCTGCTTTCGTGAGGGAGCTGGGAGCTGCCGTCGTCATGGCCTAGTGGGACGCCATCATTGCCTATCTGGCGGAGTTGGCCAGATGGGACGCCGGTCTTGTCTTCTGCGACCCAAGTCGGCTCAGGGCAGGGTGATGATGACGCTCCCTGTTGACGTGGCGGTCTCGTGTCCTAGGTCGGGCGTCGTGGAGGCTCCTCCGAAGCCGGGGTCGAGTCCGTCCTGCAAGACAGAGGCAGAGTCCGAGCCCTGGGTCGGGCGAGGCGGAGATCGTCGTCTTCCGGGGCCTTAGCCCGAGTCCGAGCCCTGGGTCGGGCGGAGCGGAGTTCGCCGTCTTCCGGGGCTTTAGCCCGAGTCCGAGCCCTGGGTCGGGCGGAGCGGAGTTCGCCGTCTTCCGGGGCCTTAGCCCGAGTCCGAGCCCTGGGTCGGGCGGAGCGGAGTTTGCCGTCTTCCGGGGCCTTAGCCCGAGTCCGAGCCCTGGGTCGGGCGGAGCGGAGTTCGCCGTCTTCCGGGGCCTTAGCCAGAGTCCGAGCCCTGGGTCGGGCGGAGCGGAGTTTGCCGTCTTCCGGGGCCTTAGCCCGAGTCCGAGCCCTGGGTCGGGCGAGGCAGAGTTCCCTCTGGCGCTTTTGGCCAAGCCTGGCTACCCGTCAGTCTTACCTTTTGCGTTGAAGGCCCCGGGGATTTGGGCGGTTGGCACGGTGATTTAGTCAGGGTTACTTCTTATCGAAGGCGGGGCCTCGGGCGAGCCGGTGATGCGTCTGCCGTGAAAGAGGAGACCTCAGGCGAGACGGAGTCATCTTAGGGTCGGGTGCCCTCGCCCGAGGCTAGGCTCGGGCGTGGCGTGATCAAGTCGCTCGTATGGACTGATCCCTGACTTAATCAAACCCATCAGGCCTTTGCAGCTTTATGCTGATGGGGGTTACCAGCTGAGAATTAGGCGTCTTGAGGGTACCCCTAATTATGGTCCCCGACAGTATTATTCATCTTTTTAGCTCTAGGAATTTTACAAGAAATCAGCATGTATAACACATTAAATACTTAGCTAATTTCTTCCACAGAACATGCATATCATATATTTTTCACAGAGAGTGCATCACATAAGTGACTCAACAAAACTAGAACCATATTTTTCTGAGACTTATTTAATTTATTATGCATTTCCTCAATTTTCAAGCATTTAAAGATTTAAATAAAATTATATATACAAGTATCACAAAATGCATTTTATATTTTTAACATGTAGATGAACTCCAGAGAACTAACAAAACTTGTCTCACTCCATTTGGATCAATATTTTTTGAAATATAAATTTTCGAAGCATTTAAACAGATTCTAGAAATTCATTTTTAATAACCAAACCCAACTTAACTGCTAGGTACATCCGGATCTACACCCAACCACGTGCACGGAGACCGACAGGTGGGGTCCCGGCCCCACGCGTCAGCCTCACCGGCACTAGAGAAGCTCGGGCTGGTGAAGGCTCGCCGTCGGTGAGGTCTCCGGTGAAACTAGTCACACCAGCGTGTTCCTCTCGACGAGCCACACCTATTGAGCTAGGTGGTTGTTGCCGAAACGGCGGCGAGCATGGCCAGCGGCAGGAATGGAGGCATGACGGCGCTGCGTGTCGATGTGCCGGCCATCTCCGGCCACGGCGACCCAAACCGACGTGCGCTACAGCTTCCTCACATCCTAACGAAGCTACAGAGCTAGCCCTGCTCCCACATTGCTACGGCGGCGAGCTCTGGTCGTGTGCAGAGAGAGAGAGAGTGCGCGCGCGTGAGTGAGAGTGGGGAGAGTGAGGAGGAGTGTCTGGCATCGTCATCGTCCACATTGCCCACACGCGGACGACGGTGGCAGTGCACGGCTTCCACGCTGTGCGCGTGTGACAGAACTAACCAAATTATAAGAACACAAGTACGAAAATCATCCACTTAGGCAGTTGATTTAGCATACTTGAGCCCATATAAACCCGGTAGTCCGTGAAACCACGAAGGATTTCAAACTTTTTAGTAACACAACTACGATCGTAATAGTTTAACCGTCACCATTCACATGATACATAGATTCGCGGATAATTCGAATACATCAGAGTATCAAGCAGAGTTATTACAATACCATTTCGAATTTAAGAAGCGGAAGCAAATAGTTTTGAAACCACACCCACTCACACACTTAGTCAGATACAGTGCCAGTTCACGGGTCAATCCCACAAAAGCAGTGGATGAGATAAACGATAGACCACGCCCATGGTCTAATAATCACCCGTAGCCAAGTAGAGGCAGTTGGCACAGTAGCCATAGTACATCTGTCCATCTGCAACAACGATGGGAATAGAACCCTGAGTACGAGAAGGTACTCAGCTAGACTTGACTCCAAAGATTATGCAAGGCTTTATAAGTGGGGCCAGCTTGACTCTTTTGTGAAAAAACCTTAATTCATTATATGAGAGCTTATCCTTTTTAGCATTCCTTTCATTAATTACCTGTCCAATCTAGATTAGCACCTGTACTAAGCAAACACTTGTTTAAGGTATAACAATCAATAGTAACCATATTCATTTACCCTTTTTCCAACATCATCCTTGTAACCATCATTATTCTATATCATTACTACGATGATGAAGCTCAAGTCAAGTGCTCACTGTCCAGGAGCATGGCGATTCGAATCGATTACTAACCAGCTGGCGAGGTACTCCCCACACAAACCACACTCACCCGCTAAAGTGAGCTACAGATAACCATCACACTATTCTAGGAATCGCGGGCTCGACTGGAACCACCGCACCCAGGGACCGCCCGACTGCCAGGACGTTCAGGCCTAGCCTACCCTTGGGCTCACTCTTCGTGCCCCCGACTTTCTCCTCAACCATGCAACGATACGGCCCGAACAGACTGACTCCTGGCCTGGAATAGGTTAGGCTTCGGGGTCGGAACGACTTATCCTTCGAGCTAAATGTGGGGCATAAATTCAACATGACTCGAGGGCCGACTACGATCGGTCCTTAATCGACACAGATAGAATCACAATGGTCCAAAACCCCATAAGACCCCGTCCAGTCTCCATTTATCCTTTAATCATCCTGTTATTTCCATGATAGCTATCTCTGGCTAAAGTCTAGGTAACCACCTATATCTCGCATGTGACAGGAAATCACCTGACTTCTACTGGTCTAAGCAGGGCTAAGCATTTAACTCGATCCTAGACCTACTTAGGGTAGCAGGGACATGGATATATAAAGGTAAACAAGGAATATAGATGCAGCGATGGTTCCATTCAACTCCTAACACAAAGAACGCAATGTAATCATTTGCAAACCGTAGGGAGGGAAAATGCTCTGGGGCTTGCCTCGTTCGAACGAGCTCGGGTGGTGATCAACACACTCTGGCAGCTCCTCCGGTTCTGCGTCCTCGGGCACCACTGACTGGAGCCCTTCCTCCTGGTCCTCAGGAATCTCGACCGGTGTATCTTCCTGCGATCCTGTATGATGCATATGCGTATGTGAATATGGGAAAATGCGCAATGTGCAGGAGTGCATGATGATCATGAACGCATGTATATGGGTGAACATCTTTTATCTCTCATTTCACAGAGTAGGTGCAAAGCTCTTATGCAAAGTAGTCAACATCATCCAAGAACATGTACCCATCAATTATACCATCAAGGTATCATGCTTCAAAGGCACACCAAAGCATCTTAGTAAGTAACATGCATTATGAAAGTCGCCTAGAGGGGGGGGGTGAATAGGGCGAAACTGAAATTCACAAATATAAACACAACTACAAGCCGGGGTTAGCGTGAGTAATAAAGAAATGAGTCCGCGAGAGAGAGCGCAAAACAAATCCCAAGCGAATGAACAAGTGATACACGGAGATTTGTTTTACCGAGGTTCGGTTCTTGCAAACCTACTCCCCATTGAGGAGGCCACAAAGGCCGGGTCTCTTTCAACCCTTCCCTCTCTCAAACGATCCACGAATCGAGTGAGCTTTCTTTTCTCAACCACTTGGAACACAAAGTTCCCGCAAGGGCCACCACACAATTGGTGCCTCTTGCTTCGATTACAAGTGAGTGCTCGATCACAATGAAAGAGTCAAGAAGAAAGAAAGCAATCCAAGCGCAAGAGCTCGAAAGAACACAAGCAAATCACTCTCTCTAATTACTATGGCGTTGTGTGGAGTTTGGAGAGGATTTGATCTATTTGGTGTGTCTAGAATTGAATGCTAGAGCTCTTGTAGTAGATGGGAAGTGGAAAACTTGGATACAATGAATGGTGGGGTGGTTGGGGTATTTATAGCCCCAACCACCAAAAGTGGCCGTTGGGGAGTCTGTCTGCTCGATGTCGCACCGGACAGTCCGGTGCACACCGGACAGTCCGGTGCCCCTTTCCACGTCATCAGTGCCGTTGAAAATCGACCGTTGGAGTTCTGACTTGTGGGCCCGCCTCGATGTCCGGTGGCGCACCGGACATGCACTGTTCACTGTCCGGTGCGCCGGTATGGGCACGCCTGCCATCTGTGCGCGCAGAGCGCGCATTAAATGCGCGGCAGAGAGCCGTTGGCGCGGATATAGTCGTTGCTCCGTGGTTCACCAGACAGTCCGGTGCACACCGGACAGTCCGGTGAATTATAGCGGAGCAGCCTACGTAGAAATCCGAGACTGGCGAGTTCCGGAGCCGCGCCTCCTTTGGCGTACCGGACACTGTCCGGTGTACACCGGACAGTCCGGTGATTTTTAGCGCGGCAGCTCCTGGAAAAACCCGAGGCTGAGGAGTTCAGCACAGGGCTCCCTGGTGCACCGGACACTGTCCGGTGCGCCACCGGACAGTCCGGTGCGCCAGACCAGGGAGGCTCTTGGGCAGACTTTAGCTCTTCATTTTGAATCCAACTTTGGTCTTTTTGATTGGCTTGTTGTGAACCTTTGACACCTGTATAACTTACACACTAGAGCAAACTAGTTAGTCCAAAGATTTGTGTTGGGCAATTTAACCACCAAAATTAATTAGGGACTAGGTGTAAGCCTAATTCCCTTTCAATCTCCCCCTTTTTGGTGATTGATGCCAACACAAACCAAAGCAAATATAGAAGTGCATAATTGAACTAGTTTGCATATTATAAGTGCAAAGGTTGCTTGGAATTTAGCCAATTTGAATATTTACAAGATATGCATGGATTGTTTCTTTATTTTAACATTTTGGACCACGTTTGCACCACATGTTTTGTTTTTGCAAATTCTTTTGTAAATCTTTTTCAAAGTTCTTTTGCAAATAGTCAAAGGTAATTGAATAAGATTGTGCAAAGCATTTTCAAGTTTTGAATTTTTCTCCCCCTATTTCAAATGCTTTTCCTTTGACTACACAAAACTCCCCCTAAATGAAATCCTCCTCTTAGTGTTCAAGAGGGTTTTGATAATTTTTGAAATACTACTTTCTTCCCCTTTTGAACACAATAGGATACCAATGGATAAAATTCTTTGAAAACACAAAATTTAAAATTAGGTGGTGGTGCGGTCCTTTTGCTTTGGGCTCATCTCTCCCCCTTTTTGGCATAAATTACCAAAAACGGATTCATTAGAGCCCTCGTAAACTCCTTTCTCCTCCTTTGGTCATAAAATAAAAGAGTGAAGATTATACCAAAGTAGAAGTCCTTTTGCTTTGGGCTCATTTCTCCCCCAAAGACAAGGTTCTTTGATGCTCAGCTTTTCTCCCCCTAGAATGGAGAAGCTCTTGAAGCGACGGCGAAGGATGAGTTACGGAGTGGAAGCCTTTGTCTTTGCCGAAGATCCCAATTCCCTTTCAATACACCTATGACTTGGTTTGAAATAGTCTTGAAAACACATTAGTCATAGTATATTAAAGGAACATGATCAAAGGTATATTCATGAGCTATGTGTGCAAGTTAGCAAAAGAAATTTCTAGAATCAAGAATATTGAGCTCATGCCTAAGTTTGGTAAAAGTTTGTTCATCAAGTGGCTTGGTAAAGATATCGGCTAATTGATCCTTAGTATTAATGTATGCAATCTCGATATCCCCCTTTTGTTGGTGATCCCTAAGAAAATGATACCGAATGGCTATGTGCTTAGTGCGGCTATGCTCGACGGGATTGTCGGCCATTTTGATTGCACTCTCATTATCACATAGCAAAGGGACTTTGGTTAATTTGTAACCGTAGTCCCGCAGGGTTTGCCTCATCCAGAGCAATTGCGCGCAACAATGACCTGCGGCAATGTACTCGGCTTCGGCGGTTGAAAGAGCGACCGAATTTTGCTTCTTTGAAGCCCAAGACACCAAGGATCTTCCCAAGAACTGGCAAGTCCCCGATGTGCTCTTTCTATTAATCTTGCACCCCACCCAATCGGCATCCGAATAACCAATCAAATCAAATGTGGATCCCCGAGGGTACCAAAGCCCAAACTTAGGAGTATAAGCCAAATATCTCAAGATTTGTTTAACGGCCGTAAGGTGGGATTCCTTAGGGTCGGATTGGAATCTTGCACACATGCAAACGGAAAGCATAATGTCCGGTCGAGATGCACATAAATAGAGTAAAGAACCTATCATCGACCGGTATACCTTTTGATCCACGGACTTACCTCCCATGTCGAGGTCGAGATGCCCATTTGTTCCCATGGGTGTCTTGGTGGGCTTGGCATCCTTCATCCCAAACTTGGTTAGAATGTCTTGAGTGTACTTCGTTTGGCTGATGAAGGTGCCCTCTTGGAGTTGTTTGACTTGGAATCCTAGAAAATACTTCAACTCCCCCATCATCGACATCTCGAATTTCTGTGTCATGATCCTACTAAATTCCTCACAAGTAGATTCGTTAGTAGACCCAAATATGATATCATCAACATAAATTTGGCATACAAACAAATCATTGTCAAGGGTTTTAGTGAACAAAGTAGGATCGGCTTTTCCGACTTTGAAGCCATTAGCAATAAGGAAGTCTCTAAGGCATTCATACCATGCTCTTGGGGCTTGCTTGAGCCCATAAAGCGCCTTAGAGAGCTTATAGACATGGTTAGGATACTTACTGTCTTCAAAGCCGGGAGGTTGCTCAACATAGACCTCTTCCTTGATTGGTCCGTTGAGGAAGGCACTTTTCACGTCCATTTGATAAAGCTTAAAGCCATGGTAAGTAGCATAGGCTAATAATATGCGAATTGACTCAAGCCTAGCTACGGGTGCATAGGTTTCACCGAAATCCAAACCTTCGACTTGGGAGTATCCCTTGGCCACAAGTCGTGCTTTGTTCCTTGTCACCACACCATGCTCATCTTGCTTGTTGCGGAAAACCCATTTGGTTCCTACAACATTTTGGTTAGGATGTGGAACTAAATGCCATACCTCATTTCTAGTGAAGTTGTTGAGCTCCTCTTGCATCGCCACCACCCAATCCGAATCTTGAAGTGCTTCCTCTACCCTGTGTGGCTCAATAGAGGAAACAAACGAGTAATGTTCGCAAAAATGTGCAACACGAGATCTAGTGGTTACCCCCTTATGAATATCACCGAGGATAGTGTCGACGGGGTGATCTCGTTGGATTGCTTGGTGGACTCTTGGGTGTGGCGGTCTTTGCTCTTCATCCTCCTTGTCTTCCTCATTTGCATCTCCCCCTTGATCATTGCCGTCATCTTGAGGTGGCTCATTTGATTGATCTTCTTCTTCATCAACTTGAGCTACATCCTCGTTTTGTGTTGGTGGAGATGCTTGCGTGGAGGAGGATGGTTGATCTTGTGCATTTGGAGGCTCTTCGGATTCCTTAGGACACACATCCCCAATGGACATGTTCCTTAGAGCGATGCGCGGAGCCTGTTCTTCACCTATCTCATCAAGATCAACTTGCTCTACTTGAGAGCCGTTAGTTTCATCAAACACAACGTCACATGAGACTTCAACTAGTCCAGTGGACTTGTTAAAGACCCTGTATGCCCTTGTGTTTGAGTCATAACCAAGTAAAAAGCCTTCTACAGTTTTAGGAGCAAATTTAGATTTTCTACCTCTTTTAACAAGAATAAAGCATTTGCTACCAAAAACTCTAAAATATGAAATGTTGGGCTTTTTACCGGTTAGGAGTTCATATGACGTCTTTCTTGAGGATTCGGTGAAGATATAACCGGTTGATGGCGTAGCAAGCGGTGTTGACCGCCTCGGCCCAAAACCGATCCGAAGTCTTGTACTCATCAAGCATGGTTCTTGCCATGTCCAATAGAGTTCGATTCTTCCTCTCCACTACACCATTTTGTTGAGGGGTGTAAGGAGAAGAGAACTCATGCTTGATGCCCTCTTCCTCAAGAAAGCCTTCAATTTGAGAGTTCTTGAACTCCGTTCCGTTGTCGCTTCTTATTTTCTTGATCCTTAAGCCGAACTCATTTTGAGCCCGTCTCAAGAATCCTTTTAAGGTCTCTTGGGTTTGAGATTTTTCCTGTAAAAAGAATACCCAAGTGAAGCGAGAATAATCATCCACAATAACTAGACAGTACTTACTCCCGCCGATGCTTATGTAAGCAATCAGGCCGAATAAATCCATATGTAGGAGCTCCAGTGGTCTGTCGGTAGTCATGATGTTCTTGTGTGGATGATGGGCACCAACTTGCTTCCCTGCCTGGCATGCGCTACAAATCCTGTCTTTCTCAAAATGAACATTTGTTAATCCTAAAATGTGTTCTCCCTTTAGAAGCTTATGAAGATTCTTCATCCCAACATGGGCTAGTCGGCGGTGCCAGAGCCAACCCATGTTAGTCTTAGCAATTAAGCATGTGTCGAGTTCAGCTCTATTAAAATCTACTAAGTATAGCTGACCCTCTAACACACCCTTAAATGCTATTGAATCATCACTTCTTCTAAAGACAGTAACACCTACATCAGTAAATAGACAGTTGTAGCCCATTTGACATAATTGGGAAACAGAAAGCAAGTTGTAATCTAAGGAATCAACAAGAAAAACGTTGGAAATGGAATGGTCAGGGGATATAGCAATTTTACCCAAACCTTTGACCAATCCTTGATTTCCATCCCCGAATGTGATCGCTCTTTGGGGATCTTGGTTTTTCTCATATGAGGAGAACATCCTTTTCTCCCCTGTCATGTGGTTTGTGCACCCGCTGTCGAGTATCCAACTTGTGCCCCCGGATGCATAAACCTACAAAACAAATTTAGTTCTTGACTTTAGGTACCCAAATGGTTTTGGGTCCTTTGGCATTAGATACAAGAACTTTGGGTACCCAAACACAAGTCTTTGATCCCTTGTGCTTGCCCCCAACATATTTGGCAACTACTTTGCCGGATTTGTTAGTCAAAACATAGGATGCATCAAAAGTCTTAAATGAAATGTTATGTTCATTTGATGCATTAGGAATTTTCTTCTTAGGCAACTTAGCACGGGTTGGTTGCCTAGAGCTAGATGTCTCACCCTTATACATAAAAGCATGATTAGGGCCAGAGTGAGACTTCCTAGAATGAATTTTCCTAATTTTGCTCTTAGGATAACCGGCAGGGTATAAAATGTAACCCTCGCTATCCTGAGGCATAGGAGTCTTGCCCTTAACAAAGTTTGACAATCTTTTAGGAGGGGCACTAAGTTTGACATTGTCTCCCCTTTGGTAGCCAATGCCATCCTTAATGCCAGGGCGTCTCCCATTATAAAGCATGCTACGAGCAAATTTAAATTTTTCATTTTCTAAGTTGTGCTCGGCAATCTTAGCATCAAGTTTAGCTATATGATCATTTTGTTGTTTTATCAAAATCATGTGATCATGAATAGCATTAACATCAATATCTCTACATCTAGTACAAATAGTGACATGCTCAATAGTAGATGTAGAGGGTTTGCAAGAATTAAGTTCAACAATCTTAGCATGTAGTATTGTCGGCGTTTCGAGACCGGGGGGTCCCTGAGCCGACGAGTGAGAGTGCCGCGTGCCCCAGCCCAGATGGGTCGAGCGCGTGGGCGAGCGCGAAGGGGGGAAGAGAGAGCGAGGTCGGTGGCCGGAGCCGGGTCGAGAGAGAGAGAGAGAGAGAGAGACGGAGGTTCCCGCGACCTTCGTGTTCGTCCCGTGCCCAGGTCGGGTGCGCTTGCAGTAGGGGGTTACAAGCGTCCGCACGGGTGAGGGGAGCGAGCGGCCTCAAGAGAGCGCCTGCCCCTGCCCTCGTTCCCGCGAGGCCAACCTTCTCTAAGAAGGCCCTGGTCCTTCCTTTTATAAGCGTAAGGAGAGGAGCCAGGTGTACAAAATGGGGGTGTAGCAAGGTGCTACGTGTCTAGCAAGGGAGAGCTAGGGCCCTAAGTACATGCCAAGGTGGCAGCCGGAGAGATCTTGGCACCCTGTTGGTGTGATGTCGTGGCTGTTGGAGAAGCAATGGAGCTTGACGGAGGGACAGCTGTTGGAACAGCTGTGCTCTTGCTGACGTCTCCCTGCTTTCGTAAGGGAGCTAGGAGCCGCCGTCGTCATGGTCTAGTGAGGCGCCATCATTGCCTATCTGGCGGAGCTGGCCGGATGGGACGCCAGTCTTGTTCTCTGCGACCCAAGTCGGCTCAGGGTAGGGTGATGATGACGCTGCCTGTTGACGTGGCGGCCTCGCGTCCTAGGCCGGGCGTCGTGGAGGCTCCTCCGAGGCCGAGGTCGAGTTCGTCCTGCAAGACAGAGGTAGAGTCCGAGCCCTGGGTCGGGCGAGGCGGAGATCGTTCGGTAGAGGCCGAGGCGGAGTCCGAGCCCTGGGTCGGGCGAGGCGGAGTTCGCCGTCTTCCGGGGACTTAGCCCGAGTCCGAGCCCTGGGTCGGGCGGAGCGGAGTTCGCCGTCTTCCGGGGCCTTAGCCCGAGTCCGAGCCCTGGGTCGGGCGGAGCGGAGTTCGCCGTCTTCCGGGGCCTTAGCCCGAGTCCGAGCCCTGGGTTGGGCGGAGCGGAGTTCGCCGTCTTCCGGGGCCTTTGCCCGAGTCCGAGCCCTGGGTCGGGCGGAGCGGAGTTCGCCGTCTTCCGGGGCCTTGGCCCAAGTCCGAGCCCTGGGTCGGGCGGAGCCTCCTATGGCACTTCTGGCGAAGTCTGGTCGCCCGTCGGTCTTACCTTTTGCGTTGAAGGCCCCAGGGATTTGGTCGGTTGGCACGGTGATTTAGTCAGGGTTACTTCTTATCGAAGGCGGGGCCTCGGGCGAGCCGGTGATGCGTCTGCCGTGAAAGAGGAGACCTCAGGCGAGACGGAGTCATCTCAAGGTCGGCTGCCCTCGCCCGAGGCTAGGCTCGGGCGTGGCGTGATCAAGTCGCTCGTATGGACTGATCCCTGACTTAATCAAACCCATCAGGCCTCTGCAGCTTTATGCTGATGGGGGTTACCAGCTGAGAATTAGGCGTCTTGAGGGTACCCCTAATTATGGTCCCCGACAGTAGCCCCCGAGCCTCGAAGAGAGTGTTAACACTCGCTTGGAGGCTTGCGTCGCACTTTTTTGCAAGGGGACCAGCCTTTCTCGGTGGTACTTGGTTCCGGTGGGTGCGCGCGAGCGCACCCGCCGGGTGTAGCCCCCGAGGCCTCGGAGGAGTGGTTTCACTCCTCCGAGGTCTTAATGCCTTGCGTAATGCCTCGGCTGGTCTGGCGGTTCCCTCATGCGAGCAGGGCGTAGCCCAGGTGCACGGTCGGGGCCCAAGTTCTCGGGCTGGTATGTTGACGCTGTCAACGGTTCGGCCGGAGCCGGGTTTGCGAGAGCAGCCCCCGAGCCTCCGCACGGAGCGAGAGGACGGTCAGGGACAGACTCGGCTTTTTTATATACGCCCCTACGTCGCCTTTCCGCAAGGAGGAGGGGGGGAGTGCGCCATGTTACCCTCAATGGGCACCGAACATGGTGTCTCCGGTGAGCTGCAATCGGGTAATCCGAGTGGACGTCCGTGCCCCGTTCGTTGGGGGTCGGCTAGGGTCCCGGAGGCACGCCCAAAAGTACCTGCGGGTGATCTGCCGGACCCGGTCCCCTAGCGACGGGGTCCGAGGGCTCGTTGCCTCCCTCCGATGGGATTCCGTTACAGAGTCGTTCCCGCTGGTCTCGGAAATGTCCTAGGGTACCTCGGGAGCGCAGCCCGAGCCTTGGTTATGTATCGAACGTACCCCTGGTCATCCCTCGCTCGGCGTCTGGGGCGACTGTGAACCCTTCGACAGGCCAGCCTTCGAACCCCTGATCAGTAGGGGGCACGGAGCCCGAGTAGCCTGAGGCGGTCGTGGAACCTTTCGGGGGCCGACCTTCGAACCCCTGACCAGTAGTGGGTGTCGGGCCCACGCGATCTGAGGCGGCTGTTGAACCCCTCGGGGGGCCAGCCTTCGAACCCCTGATCAGTAGGGAGGCTCGGAGCCTAGTTCCTTCGCGGGGAAGGATCCCTTTGAGGGTACCCTCTTTCCCGGTCCCTGTTGCAAGAGATAGAGAAAGAAGGAAAAGGGAAAAAAGATTCGAAATTGAACGTCGTGGCGTACCTTTTTCGGCGTGGTCGTTTTGGCGAAGGCGAAACGTCGCCAGCCGCTCCCGCCCGTAGCGCCTTCCGTCGAGCCGCGGAGTTAATGCGCCGGGGTGAGTAGTTGGCGAGGTTGCCGTTGCGCGTGCGCGAGCCGTTCGAGGTACGGGTCACGGGCACGTCGTTTTCACGCCGTGAGAGGGGGTCCTCTCGCTGCCTCCGGATGGGACATGAGCTTGGCAGATGGCGTGACCGCTGCTCTCGCGCGCCTGCCACCGTCATTACTGCCGGCCCATTTTTGACCGCGTTTGACCACTGCGCCAGGCTGGCGCCGCTGGGTCGCGGGCTGGGTCGCCTCGAATCGCGGTATCGGTTCCGCAATCGAGGAGGTGCGGTGGTGGAGCGAGTGGCACAGCGGCCCGCATGCAGCACCCGGCGCGTCAGTTGCACGACGCGTGGGCCTTGTGCGGCCGTCGAGGCCAGAACACACACCCTTGCTGTGTTATAAAGCTGCGTCTCCTTTCCTCTTGTTTCGAGTATCTGGACTTTCCGTCGGTAGCAAGGACGTTAGTGCGAGCAAGAGTTGCTTCTCGCGGAAGGTGACGAGTGAGGTATCCGTATCCCGGAGGCGTGGGAGTCCCTCGGCTCGGTCGGCCTTGCCGCTTACGCGTACTTTTACCCGTCCATGAGGCCCTGTCACCGGCTCGGTCTAGAAGGCTCGAAGAATCGCTTCGACAGAAGAGCTTCCGTACGTAAAGACTCGTTCGATCCGCGGATTCACCTTATCCGAGCGCGAGTTACTTATCGCAGAAGGTGATGAGTGAGGTATCCGTATCCCGGAGGCATAGGAGTCCCTCGGCTCGGTCAGCCTTGGCTGCTTACGTGTACCCCGTCGTTTCCGGGACCCACTTTTCGAAGTAGTCAAAAAGCACGAAAGATGTTCTGGTAAAAGAGATTTTTTTGTTCGAGGAAAATTTTGACGCAGAGGGGGTTTCCCCCCTTTTAGCCCCCGAGGGAGGGTCGGGCTTTTGCCGAGGCGAGGCCGACCCTTCCTTGTTGACTAAACTTTGCGTGGGTGCGAGGTATATGAATAACTTGGAAACATCTTAAGGGTAGAAGCGACGTAGCTGTTGGATGTTCTAGGCGTTGCCGTAGACCTCGCCTTGACTGTTGGCCAGCTTGTACGTTCCGGGCTTCAGAACTTTGGCGATGATGAACGGCCCCTCCCAGGGGGGCGTGAGCTTGTGCCTCCCTCGGGCGTCTTGCCGCAGCCGAAGCACCAGGTCGCCCACCTGGAGGTCTCGGGGTCGAATCCCTCGGTCGTGGTAGCGTCGCAGGGACTGCTGGTACCGCGCCGAGTGCATTAAGGCCCTGTTCCGAGCCTCGTCCAGCTGGTCCAGCGAGTCTTCTCGGCTAGCTTGGTTGCTTTCTTCGTTGTAGGCCTTCGTCCTCGGGGAGCTGTATTCCAAGTCCGTGGGCAAGACGGCCTCGACCCCGTAGACCAGGAAGAACGGCGTGAAACCTGTGGCTCGGCTTGGCGTCGTCCTCAGGCTCCATACCACCGAGGGGAGTTCCTTCATCCATCGCTTGCCGAACTTGTTGAGATCATTGTAAATTCGAGGCTTGAGCCCCTGTAGAATCATGCCATTGGCACGTTCTACTTGTCCATTTGACATGGGGTGAGCCACGGCGGCCCAGTCCACCCGGATGTTGTGATCCTCGCAAAAATCCAAGAATTTTTTGCCGGTGAACTGGGTGCCATTGTCGGTGATGATGGAGTTCGGGATCCCGAAGCGATGGATGATGTTGGTGAAGAACGCCACCGCCTGCTCGGACCTGATGCTGTTCAGGGGTCAGACCTCGATCCACTTGGAGAATTTGTCGATGGCGACCAGCAGGTGCGTGTAGCCCCCGGGCGCCTTCTGCAAGGGGCCGACGAGGTCCAGACCCCACACAGCGAAGGGCCAGGTGATGGGTATCGTCTGCAGAGCCTGAGCGGGCAGGTGGGTCTGCTTCGCATAGAATTGGCACCCTTCGCAGGCGCGGACAATTCTAGTGGCGTCAGCCACCGCCGTTGGCCAGTAGAAGCCTTGACGGAAAGCGTTCCCGACGAGGGTTCGAGGTGCTGCATGATGACCGCAAGCCCCCGAGTGTATTTCCCGCAGGAGTTCCTGACCTTCGGCGATGGAGATACATCGCTGGAGGATGCCCGAGGGGCTACGGTGGTAGAGCTCCTTCTCATCGCCCAGCAAGACGAATGATTTGGCGCGTCGCGCTACCCGCCGAGCCTTGGCTCGGTCGAGGGGCAGTTCTCCTTGGTGGAGATATTGCAGGTACGGGGTTTGCCAATCTTGATCTGGCACGACCCCGTTCTGCTCCTCCTCGATGCGCAGTGCTTCGCCCTCGGGCTCCGAGGGTTCCTCGGGTTGAGCCGAGGATGGCTCGGGCTGGGCCGAGGTCACCTCGGACGAGGCCGAGGTTGCCTCAGGCTGGGGCGCGTCGCCTATCTTGATGGAGGGTTGGTGCAGATCTCGGGAGAAGACGTCCGGGGGAACCGTCGTTCGCCCCGAGGCTATCTTCGCCAGCTCGTCCGCAGTCTCGTTGTAGCGCCGGGCGATGTGGTTAAGCTCGAGCCCGTAGAACTTGTCTTCCAGGCGTCGAACCTCCTCACAGTAGGCCTCCATCTTCGGGTCGCGGCAGAGGGAGTTCTTCGTGACTTGGTCGATGACGAGCTGCGAGTCGCCGCATGCATCGAGGCGTCGGACCCCTAGCTCGATGGCGATTCGCAATCCGTTGATCAGAGCCTCGTACTTAGCCACATTGTTGGACGCCAGGAAATGGAGGCGGAGCATGTAGCGCAGGTGTTTCCCGAGGGGCGAGACGAAAAGCAGGCCCGCGCCAGCTCCCGTCTTCATCAGCGACCCGTCGAAATACATGGTCCAGAGCTCTGGTTGGATCGGAGCCGTCGGTAACTGGGTGTCAACCCATTCGGCTACGAAGTCCGCTAGCACCTGGGACTTGATGGCCTTCCGAGGGGCGAACGAGATTGTCTCGCCCATGATTTCCACCGCCCATTTTGCGATCCGCCCCGAGGCCTCTCGGCACTGGATGATCTCCCCTAGGGGGAAAGATGACACCACAGTCACCGGATGGGATTCGAAGTAATGTCGCAGCTTTCGCCTCGTCAGGATCACTGTGTATAGCAGCTTCTGGACTTGTGGGTAGCGGATCTTGGTTTCGGACAGCACTTCGCTGACGAAGTAAACTGGCCTCTGAATGGGCAAAGCATGCCCCTCTTCCTGCCTTTCGACTACGATCGCGGCGCTGACCACCTGAGTGGTAGCGGCGACGTAGACCAGGAGGGCTTCACCATCAGCTGGGGGCACCAAGATGGGCGCCTAGGTGAGGAGCGCCTTCAGGTTCCCGAGGGCTTCCTCGGCCTCGGGAGTCCAAGTGAAGCACTCAGCCTTCCTTAAGAGACGGTACAGGGGCAGGCCTCTTTCGCCGAGGCGCGAGATGAAACGGCTCAGGGCCGCGAGACATCCCATGACCCTCTGTACGCCTTTTAAGTCTTTGATGGGCCCCATGTTTGTGATGGCTGCGATCTTCTCCGGGTTGGCTTCGATGCCTCGCTCGGAGACGATGAATCCCAAGAGCATGCCCCGGGGCACCCCGAAGACGCACTTCTCGGGATTGAGCTTGACGCCCTTTGCCTTGAGACACCGGAATGTCAGTTCGAGGTCGGAGAGGAGGTCAGAGGCTTTCCTCGTCTTGACTACGATGTCATCGACGTAGGCCTCGACCGTGCGACCGATGTGTTCGCCAAACACATGGTTCATGCACCGCTGGTAAGTCGCACCCGCGTTCCTCAAACCGAACGGCATTGTGACATAACAGTACATGCCGAAGGGCGTGATGAACGAAGTCGCGAGCTGGTCGGACTCTTTCATCTTGATTTGATGATACCCTGAGTAGGCATCAAGGAAGGACAGGGTTTCGCACCCTGCAGTGGAGTCCACGATTTGATCGATGCGAGGTAAAGGGTAGGGGACTTTCGGACATGCTTTGTTAAGACCAGTGTAGTCTACACACATCCGCCACTTCCCCCCTTTTTTCCTCACAAGCACAGGGTTGGCAAGCCATTCGGGATGGAATACCTCTTTAATGAACCCTGCTGCCATCAGCTTGTGGATCTCCTCGCCTATCACCCTGCGCCTTTCCTCGTCGAATCGGCGCAGAGGCTGTCTGACCGGTCGGGCTCCGGCCCGAATATCCAGCGAGTGCTCGGCGACATCCCTCGGTATGCCGGGCATGTCCGAGGGACTCCACGCAAAGACGTCGGCGTTTGCGCGGAGAAAGTCGACGAGCACTGCTTCCTATTTGGGGTTGAGCCCGGAACCGATCCGGACCTGCTTGGAGGCGTCACCACTGGGGTCGAGAGGGACGGCCTTGACCGTCTCCGCTGGCTCGAAGCTGCCGGCATGTCGCTTCACGTCCGGCACCTCTCGGGAGAGGCTTTCCAGGTCGGCAATGAGGGCCTCGGACTCGGCGAGGGCCTCGGCGTACTCCACGCACTCCACATCGCATTCGAATGCGTGTTTGTACGTGGGGCCGACGGTGATGACCCCGTTGGGGCCCGGCATCTTGAGCTTCAGGTAGGTGTAGTTGGGGATGGCCATGAACTTCGCGTAGCATGGCCTTCCCAACACTGCGTGGTAGGTTCCTCGGAACCCGACCACCTCGAACGTCAAAGTCTCCCTTCGGAAATTGGAGGGTGTTCCGAAGCAGACAGGGAGGTCGAGCTGTCCGAGGGGCTGGACGCGCTTCCCGGGGATGATCCCGTGGAAGGGCGCAGCGCCTGCTCGGACGGACGACAGGTCGACGCGCAGGAGCCTGAGGGTCTCAGCATAGATGATGTTGAGGCAGCTGCCTCCATCCATCAGGACCTTGGTGAGCCTGACGTCGCCGATGACGGGGTCGACGACGAGCGGGTACTTCCCCGGGCTCGGCACGTGGTCGGGGTGGTCGTCCCGGTCGAAGGTGATGGGCTTGTCGGACCAGTCTAGGTAGACTGGTGCCGCCACCTTCACCGAACAGGCCTCCCGACGCTCTTGCTTACGATGCCGAGCCGAGGCATTCGCCGCATGCCCTCCGTAGATCATGAAGCAGTCGCGGACTTCTGGGAACTCTCCTGCTTGGTGATCCTCCCTTTTGTCGTCGTCGCGGGCCTTGCCACCCTCTGCGGGTGGCCCGGCCCGATGGAAGTGGCGCCGAAGCATGACGCATTCTTCGAGGGTGTGCTTGACGGGCCCCTGATGGTAGGGGCACGCCTCCTTGAGAGCCTTGTCGAAGAGGTTGGCGCCTCCGGGGGGCTTCCGAGGGTTCTTGTGCTCGGCGGCGGCGACAAGGTCTGCATCGGGAACGTCGCGTTTCGCTTGCGACTTCCTCCTGCCTTTCTTCTTGGCGCCGCGCGGAGTAGACGCCTCGGGAGCATCTTCCGACGGGCGGCCCTGGGGCTGCTTGTCCTTTCGGAAGATGGCCTCTACCGCCTCCTGGCCAGAGGCGAACTTGGTGGCGATGTCCATCAGCTCGCTCGCTCTGGTGGGGGTCTTGCGACCCAACTTGCTCACCAGGTCGCGGCAGGTGGTGCCGGCGAGGAACGCGCCGATGACATCGGAGTCGGTGATGTTGGGCAGCTCGGTGCGCTGCTTCGAGAACCGCCGGATGTAGTCCCGAAGAGACTCTCCCGGCAGTTGCCGACAGCTTCGGAGGTCCCAGGAATTCCCGGGGCGCACGTACGTGCCCTGGAAGTTGCCGGCGAAAGCCTGAACCAGATCTTCCCAGCTGGAAATCTGCCCCGGAGGCAGGTGCTCCAACCAAGCACGAGCGGTATCGGAGAGGAACAGGGGGAGGTTTCGGATGATGAGGTTGTCATCGTCCGTCCCACCCAGTTGACAGGCCAGGCGGTAGTCCGCAAGCCACAATTCTGGTCTCGTTTCCCCCGAGTACTTCGTGATAGTAGTCGGGGGTCGGAATCGGGGCGGAAACGGCGCCCGCCGAATGGCTCGGCTAAAGACCTGCGGACCGGGTGGTTCGGGCGAGGGACTCCGATCCTCTCCGCTGTCATAGCGTCCCCCACGCCTGGGGTGGTAGCCTCGGCGCACCCTTTCGTCGAGGCGCGCCCGACGGTCGCGATGAGGGTGCTCGTCGCCGAGGTGGCCCGGGGCCGCAGGCGCGGTGTTGCGCGTGCGCCCGGTGAAAACCGAGGCTTCCCGCGTGAGTCGGGAAGTCGCGGCACGAGGTTCCGAGGGGTACCCCTGCCTTCGGGAGGCAGAGTTTTCGGCCCGCCGGGCCGCAGCGCCTTCCAGGAGATGCTTGAGTTCTCCCTGGATTCGCCGACCCTCGGTGGTTGATGACTCCGGCATCGCGTGGAGGAGCATCGCTGCCGCTGCCAGGTCCTGACCGGTTCCGCCGGATGCGGGAGGCAGTCTGGCCCTGGCATCGTTGGTGATGCGGTGTTGGAGACCCTGGGGCAAGTGACGTATTTCTCCGGCCGGGGGCTGGCCCGCCCATACCTGCCCGATGTTCTGGCGGATTGCCTCGAGCGCTCCCGCTCCCTCATCGAGCCCGGCCTGCGCCCCGCGGACTTGCTCGAGCTGTGGGTCGTGACCCCCCGCCGGAACGGGGACCACAGCTAGCTCCCGCGGGATGTCGGCGCGAGGCGCCGGCCTAGGGAGATCACCATCCTCCGGCATGCCGAGACAGCCGCCTCCGGAGGGATCCCCCAGCTCGATGTGGAAACATTCGCGACTCGGGCCGCAGTCCTTGTCGCCAAGGCTACGGCTGCCGTCAGAACAGTCGGAGAGGCAGTAGTCACATGCGGTCATGAAGTCCCGCATGGCACTAGGGTTGCCAGATCTAGAGAAATCCCAGCAGATGCTGGGGTCGTCATCTTCCTCGGACCCAGAGGGTCCGTAGGTCGAGACACCCGTCAATCGGTCCCAAGGCGACCGCACACGAAACCCCAGAGAGGTTGCACTCGCCTCAATGTGAGCGTCCGCCAGAGCGAGATTGCTAGGCAGGTTGAGGTCGAGTCGAAATGACGAAAGATGGGGAGCAGTCGGTACCTTTTTGTCGACGAGGAGCGACGAAGTCATGTCGGGGGCTGATCGCGCCGTTGTCTTGGGTACGAGGGCGACGTCCTGCAGGCCCTTCGTGAGCGCGCCGGCGTCGTCCGCCTGCTCGGGGTCAATGTGTTGCAGGGGGATGCTGCTCGCCTTTGCCTCGAACGCGAGGGCGACGCTTGGCGTGTCCTCCGTCGGGGCGCCGGGAATGTCGATCTGCTCGACAGCCGTCGGAGCGCAACCTCCCGCTCGGCCCTGGTTGCCCCGCCTCCTCCTCCTCCGACGGCGAGGGAGAGGATGGGGCGAGCTCGGAAGTTGTCCTTCCCCCACGCGGGAAAGGCGTCGTCGATTCCGCCGCCGGCGGGCGGGCTGTCCGCCATCATTGTCGCTGTCGCGCGGCGGTGGAAGGAGTATCGTGTCGTAGCTGCTGTCGAGAGACATGAACTCGAGGCTCCCGAAACGGAGCACCGTCCCGGGTTGAAGAGGTCGTTGGAGACTGCCCATCTGGAGCTTGACGGGAAACTGCTCGTCAACACGCAGCGTGCCCCTACCTGGCGCGCCAACTGTCGGCGTTTCGAGACCGGGGGGTCCCTGAGCCGACGAGTGAGAGTGCCGCGTGCCCCAGCCTAGATGGGTCGAGCGCGTGGGCGAGCACGAAGGAGGGAAGAGAGAGCGAGGTCGGTGGCCGGAGCCGGGTCGAGAGAGAGAGAGAGAGAGAGACGGAGGTTCCCGCGACCTTCGTGTTCGTCCCGCGCCCAGGTCAGGTGCGCTTGCAGTAGGGGGTTACAAGCGTCCGCACGGGTGAGGGGAGCGAGCGGCCTCAAGAGAGCGCCTGCCCCTGCCCTCGTTCCCGCGAGGCCAACCTTCTCTAAGAAGGCCCTGGTCCTTCCTTTTATAAGCGTAAGGAGAGGAGCCAGGTGTACAAAATGGGGGTGTAGCAAGGTGCTACGTGTCTAGCAAGGGAGAGCTAGGGCCCTAAGTACATGCCAAGGTGGCAGCCGGAGAGATCTTGGCACCCTGTTGGTGTGACGTCGTGGCTGTTGGAGAAGCAATGGAGCTTGACGGAGGGACAGCTGTTGGAATAGCTGTGCTCTTGCTGACGTCTCCCTGCTTTCGTAAGGGAGCTGGGAGCCGCCGTCGTCATGGTCTAGTGAGGCGCCATCATTGCCTATCTGGCGGAGCTGGCCGGATGGGACGTCGGTCTTGTTCTCTACGACCCAAGTCGGCTCAGGGTAGGGTGATGATGACGCTGCCTGTTGACGTGGCGGCCTCGCGTCCTAGGTCGGGCGTCGTGGAGGCTCCTCCGAGGCCGAGGTCGAGTCCGTCCTGCAAGACAGAGGTAGAGTCCGAGCCCTGGGTCGGGCGAGGCGGAGATCGTTCGGCAGAGGCCAAGGCGGAGTCCGAGCCCTGGGTCGGGCGAGGCGGAGTTCGCCGTCTTCTGGGGACTTAGCCCGAGTCCGAGCCCTGGGTCGGGCGGAGCGGAGTTCGCCGTCTTCCGGGGCCTTAGCCCGAGTCCGAGCCCTGGGTCGGGCGGAGCGGAGTTCGCCGTCTTCCGGGGCCTTAGCCCGAGTCCGAGCCCTGGGTCGGGCGGAGCGGAGTTCGCCGTCTTCCGGGGCCTTTGCCCGAGTCCGAGCCCTGGGTCGGGCGGAGCGGAGTTCGCCGTCTTCCGGGGCCTTGGCCCAAGTCCGAGCCCTGGGTCGGGCGGAGCCTCCTATGGCACTTCTGGCGAAGTCTGGTCGCCCGTCGGTCTTACCTTTTGCGTTGAAGGCCCCAGGGATTTGGTCGGTTGGCACGGTGATTTAGTCAGGGTTACTTCTTATCGAAGGCGGGGCCTCGGGCGAGCCGGTGATGCGTCTGCCGTGAAAGAGGAGACCTCAGGCGAGACGGAGTCATCTCAAGGTCGGCTGCCCTCGCCCAAGGCTAGGCTCGGGCGTGGCGTGATCAAGTCGCTCGTATGGACTGATCCCTGACTTAATCAAACCCATCAGGCCTCTGCAGCTTTATGCTGATGGGGGTTACCAGCTGAGACCTGAGAATTAGGCGTCTTGAGGGTACCCCTAATTATGGTCCCCGACAAGTATATCATTCTTATCTCTAAGATCGGAAATTGTAACTTGGCAAACATCAAAATCTTTAGCCCTAGCAAGCAATTTTTCATTTTCATCTCTAAGGCTAGCAAGGGAAATGTTTAATTCATCAATCCTAGCAAGCAAATCATCATTATTATCTCTAGGATTGGGAATTAAAACATTGCAAACATGTGAATCAACCTTAGCATTTAAACTAGCATTTTCATTTCTAAGGTTGTCAATTATCTCACGGCAAGTGCTTAGCTCACAAGATAATTTTTCACATTTTTCTACTTCTAGAGCATAAGCATTTTTAACCTTAACATGCTTTTTGTTTTCTTTAATAAGGAATTCCTCTTGAGAATCCAAGAGATCATCCTTCTCATGAATAGCACTAATCAATTCATTAAGTTTCTCCTTTTGTTGCATGTTGAGGTTGGCAAAAAGAGAGCGCAAGTTATCTTCCTCATCACTAACATTATCATCACTAGATGTTTCATATTTAGTGGAGGATCTTGATTTTACCTTCTTTTTGCCGTCCTTTGCCATGAGGCACTTGTGGCCGACGTTGGGGAAGAGGAGTCCCTTGGTGACGGCGATGTTGGCGGCGTCCTCGTCGTCGGAGGAGTCGCTTGAGCTTTCGTCGGAATCCCACTCCCGACAAACATGGGCATCGCCGCCCTTCTTCTTGTAGTATCTCTTCTTTTCTCTCCTCTTGCCCTCCCTGTCACTGTCACTTGATAATGGACATTTAGCAATAAAATGACCGGGCTTACCACATTTGTAGCACACTTTCTTGGAGCGGGACTTGTAGTCTTTCCCTCTCCTTTGCTTGAGGATTTGGCGGAAGCTCTTGATGACGAGCGCCATTTCCTCATTGTCGAGCTTGGAGGCGTCGATTGGTTGTCTACTTGGTGTAGACACCTCCTTCTTTTCCTCCGTCGCCTTGAATGCGACGGGTTGAGCTTCGGATGGGTCACCAAGCTCGTTGATCTTCCTCGAGCCTTCTATCATGCACTCAAAACTTACAAAATGCCCGATAACTTCCTCAGGAGTCATTTTAGTATATCTAGGATTACCACGAATTAATTGAACTTGAGTGGGATTAAGAAAAATGAGAGATCTTAGAATAACATTCACCACTTCGTGGTCGTCCCACTTCTTGCTCCCGAGGTTGCGTACTTGATTCACCAAGGTCTTGAGCCGGTTGTACATGTGTTGTGGCTCCTCCCCTTTGTGAAGCCGGAACCGACCGAGCTCCCCCTCGATCGTTTCCCGCTTGGTGATCTTGGTGAGCTCGTCTCCCTCGTGCGCGGTTTTGAGTACATCCCAAACCTCTTTGGCGTTCTTCAACCCTTGTACTTTGTTATACTCCTCTCTACTTAGTGAGGCGAGGAGTATCGTTGTAGCTTGAGAGTTGAAGTGCTCGATTTGGGCCACCTCATCCTCATCGTAGTCTTCATCCCCTACGGACGGTACCTGCGCACCAAACTCAACAACATCCCATATACCTTTGTGGAGCGAGGTTAGATGAAATCGCATTAAATCGCTCCACCTAGCATAATCTTCACCATCAAAAGTTGGTGGTTTGCCTAATGGGACGGAAAGTAAATGTGTATGTTTTGAAATGCGAGGGTAGCGTAGGGGGATCTTACTATACTTCTTGCGCTCTTGGCGCTTAGAAGTGACGGATGCCGCGTCGGAGCCGGAGGTGGATGGTGATGAAGTGTCGGTCTCGTAGTAGACCACTTTCCTCATCTTCTTGTGCTTGTCCCCACTCCGATGCGGCTTGTGGGAAGAAGATTTTTCCTTCTTCTCTTTGTGGTGAGAAGAAGATTTCTTCTCCTTCCCTTTGTTGGAGGAGATCTTCTTCTTCTCCTTCCTCATGGTGCGGGACTCTTCCGATGAAGTGCTCCCGTGGCTTGTAGCGGGCTTTTCGCCGGTCTCCATCTCCTTCTTGGTGTGATCTCCCGACATCACTTCGAGCGGTTAGGCTCTAATGAAGCACCGGGCTCTGATACCAATTGAAAGTCGCCTAGAGGGGGGTGAATAGGGCGAAACTGAAATTCACAAATATAAACACAACTACAAGCCGGGGTTAGCGTGAGTAATAAAGAAATGAGTCCGCGAGAGAGAGCGCAAAACAAATCCCAAGCGAATGAACAAGTGAGACACGGAGATTTGTTTTACCGAGGTTCGGTTCTTGCAAACCTACTCCCCGTTGAGGAGGCCACAAAGGCCGGGTCTCTTTCAACCCTTCCCTCTCTCAAACGATCCACGGATCGAGTGAGCTTTCTTTTCTCAACCACTTGGAACACAAAGTTCCCGCAAGGGCCACCACACAATTGGTGCCTCTTGCTTCGATTACAAGTGAGTGCTCGATCACAATGAAAGAGTCAAGAAGAAAGAAAGCAATCCAAGCGCAAGAGCTCGAAAGAACACAAGCAAATCACTCTCTCTAATTACTATGGCGTTGTGTGGAGTTTGGAGAGGATTTGATCTATTTGGTGTGTCTAGAATTGAATGCTAGAGCTCTTGTAGTAGATGGGAAGTGGAAAACTTGGATACAATGAATGGTGGGGTGGTTGGGGTATTTATAGCCCCAACCACCAAAAGTGGCCGTTGGGGAGTCTGTCTGCTCGATGTCGCACCGGACAGTCCGGTGCACACCGGACAGTCCGGTGCCCCCTGCCACGTCATCAGTGCCGTTGAAAATCGACCGTTGGAGTTCTGACTTGTGGGCCCGCCTCGATGTCCGGTGGCGCACCGGACATGCACTGTTCACTGTCCGGTGCGCCAGTATGGGCACGCCTGCCATCTGTGCGCGCAGAGCGCGCATTAAATGCGCGGCAGAGAGCCGTTGGCGCGGATATAGTCGTTGCTCCGTGGTTCACCGGATAGTCCGGTGCACACCGGACAGTCCGGTGAATTATAGCGGAGCAGCCTACGTAGAAATCCGAGGCTGGCGAGTTCCGGAGCCGCGCCTCCTTTGGCGCACCGGACACTGTCCGGTGTACACCGGACAGTCCGGTGATTTTTAGCGCGGCAGCTCCTGGAAAAACCCGAGGCTGAGGAGTTCAGCACAGGGCTCCCTGGTGCACCGGACACTGTCCGGTGCGCCACCGGACAGTCCGGTGCGCCAGACCAGGGAGGCTCTTGGGCAGCCTTTAGCTCTTCATTTTGAATCCAACTTTGGTCTTTTTGATTGGCTTGTTGTGAATCTTTGACACCTGTATAACTTACACACTAGAGCAAACTAGTTAGTCCAAAGATTTGTGTTGGGCAATTTAACCACCAAAATTAATTAGGGACTAGGTGTAAGCCTAATTCCCTTTCACATTAACAACCCCTAATTAATTCAATTTTAAAGTCAAGCTAGAATAGCAATAGGCACTTCCTGGACTCCAAAAATTCTGAGAAAATTACAGTATCTACCTAGCACTTACTGGAGTCTACCATAAAATTTTTAGCCCAATGGAATAAGTATTTTGGCCTACAAAAAAATAACAAGCAATAGGGCAGAAACATACTAGAAATTACTTTGTACTACGAAAAGCATCAAACAACAGATTTCATATTTTTCTTATCACCTACTCAACATAGAAACACTATGGAAAAAGTTTCACATGCAGGTATTATTCATATTTTTAGCCCTAGCAGTTTTACAAGAAATCAGCCATTAATACACATAAATTACTTAGCCATTTTCTTCTACAAAACATGCATGTCATATATTTATCACAGAAAGTGCATCTCATAAGTGACTCAACAAAACTAGAATCACATTTTTTTGAGACCTATTTGATTTATTACGCATTTCCTAAGAAAATAACTTTTTCGACAATTTAATAAAGTCCTATATAAAAGTATCTCAAAACTAACATGCAATATTTTTAAACCATAGATCTGCTCTAGAGGAATACTACAAAATTTATTTCATCATTTTTGGAGCAATAAAACTGGATATATGAGTTTTATAAGGTTTAATCAGATTTCAGGAAATTCATTTTTATATAAAACCGAAAATCACATGGATCGGAAAAAGCTGGGTACACCCAGTGCAGTGCACTCGGATCTATGCCAAGCGACTGATAGGTGGGTCCCCGTGGCCAGCAGCCCCACCTGTCAGCCATAGCGGGCGACGGTGAGGTCTCCGGTGACGTGGTCACCGCCAACGGCTTCACCTCATCGTTGCGGATCCAGCGGTACTGATTGCGGGGCCGCAGGAGCTCGGGACCGAGCTCATCACCGGCAATAATGGCGGCACAGTGGAGTGGACCGGTGGCAGACGCGGCCGTCCCGGCCTCGGCTAGGGTCGAGGAAGGGTGGAAGAGCTTCACGACGTCAAGGCGAAGCTCAGACGCTAGAAAACAAAGAAAAATAAGGAGCGGAAGTGGGAGTTCGACGGAGGCTGTGTGCTCCGGCGAGTGCGGTGGAGCACCGGCGAGCAATATCGGGCACGACGGTCTATACCTTGGCGAACAGAGTGGAGTGGGTGGTGCGGTGCGTCAAGGCGGAGCTCAGGAGCTCACTGGTGAGGTGGTTGCGTGAAAGGGGCGACGGGAACGCGTGCGGCAGCGCTCGGCACGGCAGCGTTCCGCCGTGGCTGCTGCTGCTGTGCATGCGTGCGTGAGATGGAGAGCGGGGCGAGTGGGCGAGCGAGAGTGGAGCATCAGTTGTCCGCTTTAGTGCGGCCAGTCGGACCGGCGGTCCGACATCGCCCGTCGTCGCCGGTGGCGCTCGCCACGCTGCCGACGATGCCTGACCCCACGGACGCGCGGCGTCAGGTGGTCAAACGGGCGCGTGCGCACGCAGGCGTGGGCCGCTGCCGCCGCGGGCCGACTCCGGTCGTGGGCTGAAAGTGAGGGGGCGGCCCGTATAGTGAAGCGTCCCAATTCTCTAGGACTCAAACCTATACAGGTGGCGGTCAACTTTAAGAGTTGGTCCACAACTCGGAACATATCATCAGAGTGGGGCTGAAGCAGCCCGATATACGCAGCGAAGCAAAACAGCGGTCCAACAGCCACAGGCATGGTTGGGAACAGGCGTAACTCTTACCCGATCAGTGATCTCCTTCTCTGAAAAACAACAAATAAGCAAGAGTGAGTACTTACGTTCCCGGTAGCCCACCTTCACCAATGGAATGGGGAAATCAGATTTAATGCATGGAGTATGTGGAGCTCAGGATATTTTGCAGAAAAAACCATTTTTGATGCATGGCTATTTTGTAAAACATTTTATCATTTTTCAAAGCGCATCCTCTCCCAAAGGAGCAGGAAGTTTTTCAATATAGAACAAAATCCCCTGGACTAAACCATCCAGGAATCTCGGTAGTTTCCCACCGGTTTTCATCCTCAAAAATAGCTACTGGACTTCCCGTCCACCATAGCTCATGGCTCAACCGCTGGACCTTTTAAAACCACTTTTCAAAAGCATTTTGGAAAACAAAACACTAATTGTCAAATCCATGCCATAACTCATCGATTTTCGTGGACACGGACTATTCGAATAGGTTTTTGAACTCTGCGTAGAGGTGTACACTTTACCCACTAGTCTTCTGCAATCTCACCGTCGTGAGATCCGAATGCCAAAACTCTCTCCTCCTCTGCACGTCTTTACCCTAACGGTTATACCGAAAGGAACAAGGCCACCTCCATGCCCAAACCAGGACAAAACTTTCCCCCTCCTTGTCCTTCCGGTGCTCCCCAGCCACCATAACCCTGGGATGCAGACCATGCAAGTTCGGATCAAGCGACTGCCCATACAATCTCAAGTGGTTGTACTTGATAAGAGTATAGGTAAGGAGTGATGACAAACCGGTCCTTATGCGAGAGGGACAATCCTTCATGCTCACACCTAACCTGGCCGAGCCATCACCTTAAGGCCCTCCCAAACCAGGGAGTCCCTGATCATCCCGCTCAAAGGTGACAAGGGTGATAACCCTTCATCATACCCATTTTGAAAACCATTTTCTTTTGAAAAAACTCACACCTTTTCTCAAATCCTTTTGTAATAAAAAATGTCAAGGAGTATGAAGATGAATTGCGGCAAAGTTCTAAGGCTGGGTGGCCATATTAACATGTCTTTTAGCAGCAAAATCATATAATGCATAAAATAACAGGCTGAGGGATGTGTTTGAAAAAATAGGTAATTTATGCATCAAAGGGATCCAGTGAGCTTGCTGTGCTTTAACCGGCGAAAGGGTGAGATCTCGCGGAACTGGCTTTTGGCTCCACTGTCTGGCGTAGACTCGCAGAACTGGCCTTCTCGGGACAGCACGAACGCTCCGATAACTACGCAACAATAACAAGCAAACATACAAACCAGCAAGTATATCAACAAATATTCATATGGCGGTCAAGAATGGTGGTGGATGGGTGAATATGGTTTCGAGTAGAGTTTGTGTTGGCAGAGTAGAGATGCTTACCCAAAGGGTATATTGGAGGTGAACCAACACTAGAAGTGTAGTGGCAGAGCGGGGTACCGAGTGGGTGGGGGGGTTTGCCTTGGCTCAGGGTGTGGGGAGGGAGAGGGTAACTCTCTGGGTGTATTTATAGTTGGGTGCGTATGGCTTAGTACGGTAGAGTTTACTGTTTATGAGAAGAGTGGTGAAAGAATTGTCTGACTCGGTTCGAATGGGGAAATTATAGGTAGAATATGGGACAAGAGTATTTTTGGAGTTTTCTGAAATATGAACCATGCTTACGGGATGACATGGTTGGATAGAGGATAATTTGATAAGAATTTAGAAACAAGAATTGTCGAAATCTGAGTTTGGACGGAGGAGTTTTGGATTTTACAATCATATGAATTAGAAAAAGAAAAGGAAAAAAGGAATATTCCTGTAATATTCCAAAATTTGAATATTTGGGAATATTTGGAAATTCAAAAACACAAATGTATTTTTTAGCAGAGTGCCAAGAATTATTTCTGGACTGTTCATGAGCAGAGGTTTATGTTGGCGGTAACTGTTCCTACCTACTGTGTCACATGGGACAACAGTCAGGCGGGACCCAGACAACTGGAATACTGTGATATTCTGGTCCGGGTGGGCTGTGGTATCTTGGGCCAGGTTGTACAGGATTGACGGCGTATCCATACAAACATGGTTCGCCTTTCTTCTTGGAAGCCTGGTTCGTAAAAACCTCAAAGTTAAGCGTGCTCAACTTGGAGCAATTCTAGGATGGTTGACCAACCGGGAAGTTCTTACTGGAAGGAAAATTACAGTCACCGGAGTTCGTATGACTGAGATATTGGTCTGGCAGGTCTTAGGTGAGCTAAACAGCATGATGGATGAGCAGTTGAATATTTGGGCGATCGGATGAACGATGACTAGTAGGATGAACGATCCGATGAACGATGAATAGTGACTACGAACGATCCGATGAACGGTGAATAGTCCGTATGAACGAACGATGGACGATGAATAGTTTGTATGGACGAACGATGAACGATGAATAGGGATTATGAACGAACGGACGAACGATCGAACGATCGGACGAACAAACGATCGGAATTTCGGCAGCATAACGGCTGAATAATGATTATTTGGACGAACGAACGGACGAACGATCGGACGAACGAACGAACTAACCATGAACGATCGGGCGAACGAACGGACGATCGGACGAACGAACGAACAAACTATGAACAGTTGGATGAACGATCGAATGAACGACCGAACGATCCTTGTGCTTGTGTTGTGCTTGTGTGGGAGTGGGAGTGGGAGTGAGTTGCCATGAAATGGCTTGGGATGGCATGAGGGGAGCCCCTTGCCCCTCTATTTATAGGCAAGGTGGGGGGATTAGGGGGAGGAGGCGAGGATTAGTGGGAGGAGGCGAGGATTAGTGGGAGATAAGCATGTATTAGCCGTGGATAAGTGAAATTAGCTTGTAGAGCTCATTGTATGACACCGGAAGCGTATTTATACGTATGAGCATAAGGGAAATTATTAAGAAAATATTTGTAGGGACTTTAAAATGATTCCGAGGGTATTTCTCAGGAGAAAAATATTTGGAGAATTATCAGTGGGATATTTAGGCAGTATTTCTGGAAAGAATTTGAGTGGGTCACTGGGGAAATATTTGTAGGATATTTTGAGGAGAATTTTGGAGAGAATATAGACCACTATATTTTCTTTGTTGAGATCAACTCGTAAACAAACATTTTGAAACAAAATTTAAAAATTCATTTTGAATTTAGAGCGAGTTCAAGAAAATTTCTAGATTTGAATTTTTGGGGTGTTACAGACCTACCCCTCTTATAATGAATCTCGTCCTCGAGATTCGGCTTAGAAGGGTTATGGGTATAGCTTTACTTCAGCTACAAATTTTCCTTATGCGGACTCTTCGAGGAGATGGAATTTCAATAATATCTGATCTTTGAGGAGCATCTTGTTGTCGATTGCAAACGCTGTTTCTGGCTACTCAAAGATCATCCTCAGGCTTCTAGGTTTCACGTGGCAGCTAGCTTATTGAAGAAGCATTGACGCCATCACGCAAACCTTTCTCTCACGAACTTACCCGTGGATCCCTTCCTTGATTGGTCTTCTGGTGCTTCATACACAGAACTTAGGTGACCACTTCTCATCCAGAAACTTATATACTCGAAAGATCTGGTCCTCCTCAAGCTTGCCGCATACACAGGTCTTCTTCTTTTTCTCTGTAGCAGCAACCTTACTGGAACACTACCCCACTTAAAAAGAATGTGGGTAGAACTCTTGAATCTTGGGGATTTGAACTCCTTGAAGTTTCTCATAACACGGGTGCTATGGGGGCTTCTTCTGTTGTTGCTGCTTGAGCAGGCTGCGAAGAGATGACTGGCACAGGGTTGATTTTGGGGTAACCTTCTTCTCATCTTCTCTTCGCTCATATTTTCTTTTTGCTTTTTTTCTCTTTTCACTGCCCCTTTCTTTCTCTTTGTTTTTCCCACTGGAGGGCTCTATCAAAGAGTATTACCATCACACAGAGGAGGAAACTAAAGACTATGAACCAAGTAGCACAGTCTTCAACCCAAGAATCACCAAGCATTGTGATCTCAGGGGCGAGGGAGTGGAAAATGGAGTTGCTTGCGATTTGGCAGAGGAAATTTTATCGGGAGTGTTTTGGTTTGAGCGGGATAGGAACTGAGGGAGCTGGTGGGGGGTTTTATAGGCAAGTGGTATATGACGGTGGTGCTCGGGGTGCGGAGTGGTGGTGATGGAGCAGGCACCACGCGGCAGCAGGGGCGACAAAAGGAAGGGGGGCCTGGTGTTGCTGGCGGTGATGGCGGTGGTGGGTGCGCTGCAAAGGGGGCGTGGGCGGTGCTAGTGCGCATGGAGGCAGGGCACGCGTGCGGGGGGCACGGGTGAGTGGTGGGGTTGATGACCCTGATGTCTGTGGTCTCTGGTTCCAAGAATCTTTGCCTCTATGTATGGTAATAACTTTTTCTGTGCTCTTTTACTTTTCCTGTTTTCTTTGACCCAGGGGCAGTACTTTGATTCTCATGGTCGGTCCTTTTGACTGAGTGACCAGACCGGTCCCTTCCAGGCTTCAAGGATAAGCTTCCCGGTATCTTCTTGGGTAAGGTGCTTTTCTCTTGAGATGGGTTAAGAGGAGAATGGAAGCATAAGGTGAGGATTAGCTCTAGTTTGTGATCTATGTTTTTAGAGAAAACCCCTTTTTTGAGGACACACACAGCTTAGCAATGACAAGCACAAACAAATCAAATGTTTTGAATGGAAGGGGAATAGAGTTTTCCAAAGCACGGACTACTCGGATTCTAGGGCTAAGCGACTACTGCTTGGCTTTTGAACTAAGAACCACTCTGAACGCGATTTGCGAACACTATCGTCAAAGCATCATATATGCACAAAAAAGGAAGCAAACATCAAGCATAACTCATTTTGAAATGCCCTAGGGGGGCACACAATTAGAGTGTTTAAAAACACGCGGCTACACGGTTACATCTCATACATGCAGGGCTCTGGCCAAAGTGAAGAAAAACTTCACTGCCCAATCAATGCAGAGGACTGGGCATAACTAACTTCAGACCAGGCAGCTTCTCTTCTGGCGGGGCTGGTGCACAACTTCATTCTGAGACATCTCCTGGATAGGGTCAAGAGGGAGCTGATGTTGATGACTTCTTCTAGCGGCGACTGAGATGGCAGGATGGGGTCGAACTCTTCTCCAAGCGGGATTGGCTCTTGTAGCTCCAAGGTGACCTCAGAGGGCGGTGGTGCTGGTGCAGTGCTTGCAGCTTCTTCCTTGACTTCAGGGGAGGGTGCTAGAATCTTCTTCATGGTGAGGGGCTCAAACAATTCTAGCGGTGGATCTTGGGAGGACTCGGGGTGCTCTTGCTTATCCATAGGCTGAGGGGAGACTGGCATTCCTTCTAAGACTATGGCTTCTTCCGAGAGTTCCCAAGCCTTCCTCTCTCCTTTTATAGAGATGGGGAGGCCTTCCAAAATCTGGGGTTCTTCAGCTCTCATGGGTTGAACTGAGTTGGATGAAGCGGGCTCTTGGATCCGTAGGGCTCTACGTTGGTTGTGGGTGACCAAGTAGGCCTCAACCAGCTTCTGGACGTGCTCGTCCTTGGCTTGCTTCAGGGCTTCAACAGCAATGACCTCACGACTTTCTAAGGCAGCTGCACGGGCTTGAGCTGTGGTGAGATTCACATGGAGCTGACGGTTGCGCCTTTCTGCATCTTCTGCTCGGGCAATCATCTGACGGTGGTGCCGAGCCAAGAGATCATACTGTGCATCCAGGGTAAGCAGGTATGCTGTGTGGTATACGACTGTAGGGTTGTCCTCCAGCAGTTGCTGCCCTTCGAAGGCACGCATCCTGGTCATCCAAACAGGACGGTCTCTCTGAAAGGTGAAAGGGAAATGGTCTTAACCATCTTCCACAATTGATTTTGGTGCTTGATGACCATCACCACCTAGTGGACTAACTTGTTTGCCTAGTCTCTGATTCACAGGTGCATAAGTCCACCCAATTCAGTTCTAAGCCACATATGGCTCAAAACCAACCTTAGAGGGGTAAAACTTGGAAAATACAAAGATTACCCAGTTTCATACTTTGGATAAGTTTCATACACCCCTAGGAGTCTATTGGATACATCAAGAGAGGTTCGATAGCTCAGTTTCGAAGAATCAACATTTTGGAGATAGTTTGAGCTAAATCAGAGTTGTGAGTTGGAAAAATTGAAAAGGCCAAGAAATGGGACTTGGACTAGTTGGATAGTCAGCAAATATGTTTGTCTAAGTCCAAGGAACCTCTTCAAAGATAGCCAAATAAATTTGAAGAAGATTTCAAGAAAAGGGGGATTTGGGCCAGCTGACAGAGGGGCACCGGACTGTCCGGTGTGCACCGGACTGTCCAGTGAGTGCCTTAACTCAGACAATAAATCAGACAGAAAAGTCAGCCAGCCAGCCGCCAGCGAAGAGAAGAGCACCGGACTGTCTGGTGAAGCACCGGACTGTCCGGTGTGAATTATAGCGGTTTCCCAACGAACTCAGCAGGTTCGGGAAAACTCAGAAGTAGAGCACCGGACTGTCTGGTGTGCACCGGACAGTCTAACTTCAGCAGCAACGGCTACCTGCAGAATTTAGAATGGTAACTGAGCAGTCAGAATGGTTTCTGACTTGGCACCGGACATTCAACAGTGACTGTCCGGTGTGCACTGGACAGTCACTGTTCAGTGTTCGGTGCACCACTCGACAGACAACCCTTGCCACTTTTCTCCAACAGCCATATGAGTGGTTGAGGGCTATAAATACCCTCCAACCAGCACATTGAAAACACAAGACCTACTCCCACCTTCCATACTTCAAGTGCAACATCTCCAAGCATTCAAAGCAATTCCCGTGCCGCATTTGAACAATTTGAGTTTGAGTGACTTAGCGGCTAGAACATTTAAGTGTTGCAAGGTCTTGTGATCAATTGAGCTTTGATTGTTCTCTCTTTCTCTCGCTCTTATTATCTCATTTGTAAAGTGAGGCAAGAGGCTCCGAAACTTCATGTGGAGGCCCTTGCGGGACTTGGTGTCCCCGAGATAGTGAAGCAAAAGCTCAACCGGTCTCCGTGGCCGTTTGAGAGAGGGAAGGGTTGAAAGAGACCCGGTGTCCGTGACCTCCTCAACGGGGGCGTACACCCTTCGGGGTGGAACCTCGGGAAACAAATCGCCGTCTTCATTTGTGTTGATCAATACTTTGCGATTTGCTTCTTCTCTCTACCCTCTCTCTAGTTCTCTTGCCCGTGATCATTTTGAGCTGGCTTCCAAAGTTATCCGCATTGATTGAGCAACTCTTGGCAAGACAAACATTCTTTCGCACTCCGATTATACTTATTCTCGTTCTAACCCTAACCTCGGATCAAGTTTGTGTTCAAAGTTTGTAATTTTCAGGTTTCGCCTATTCACCCCCCCCCTCTAGGCGACTTTCAATTGGTATCAGAGCCCGACACTTCATTAGAGTCTAACAACTCGAAGTGTTGTCGGGTGAACACACAAAGAACGAGAAGACGACGTCGGGAGAGAAGATCGAGCCTTCGGGAGCCAAGCACGAAGGCAAGATTTCATCAAGAGAGAAAGAACCTTCCGGCGACAAGCACAAGCATGAGGAACGGAAGGAGGAATCCACCGGCTCCACCAAGTCACACAAGAAAGATGGCAAGATGAAAAAGAAGTTGAGAAAGGTGGTCTACTATGAGACCGACTCCTCCACGCCATCGACATCGGACGCCGAGTCAATCTCCTCCAAGCATCACAAGGATAAAAAGAGTAACAAAATTCCTTTTCGTTACCCTCGCATTTCTAGACATGCCAATCTCATTTCCGTTCCCTTAGGCAAGCCACCACATTTTGATGGTGAAGACTATTCTATGTGGAGTGATAAAATGAGGAACCATCTAACGTCACTCCACGAAAGCATTTGGTATATTGTTGAGTTTGGTGCCCAGGGTCCACAGGTTGGAGAAGAAGGCTATGACTCGGAAGACGCCGCCCAAATCAGGCGATTCAACTCTCAAGCCACCACCATCCTCCTCGCCTCATTATGTCGAGAGGAGTACAACAAGGTGCAAGGCTTGAAAAGCACCAAGGAAATTTGGGATGTCCTCAAGACGGCGCATGAAGGTGATCGCGTCACCAAGATCACCAAGAGAGAAACGATCGAGGGAGAACTCGGTCGGTTTACTCTCAACAAAGGAGAAGAGCCACAAGCAATGTACAACCGGCTCAAGACGATGGTGAACCAAGTCCGCAACCTTGGGAGCACCAAGTGGGACGACCACGAAGTCGTCATGCTCATCCTAAGGTCACTTGTCTTTCGTAATCCTACTCAAGTGCAATTAATCCGTGAAAGCCGTAGGTACGAGAAGATGTCTCCCGGGGAGGTGATTGGGAAGTTTGTGAGCTTTGAACTTATGGTCAAAGACTCCAAACACATTGCAAACTTGGAGCAAGGAGCCACCTCCACCATCGAGCCCCAACCCATTGCACTCAAGGCAACGGAGGAAAAGAAGGAGGAGACCACACCAAGCAAAGGGCCTCAAATCGACACCTCCAAGCTTGACAATGAGGAGATGGCCCTCATCATCAAGGGCTTCCGGCAAATCCTCCGGCAAAGGAAGGGAAAGGATCACAAATCCCATTCCAAGAGGGTTTGCTATCGGTGTGGTAAGTCCGGTCACTATATTGCTAAATGTCCATATGCTAGTGATAGTGACAGGGATGAGGACAAGAAGGGAAAGAAGAAAATGGAAAAGAAGAAGTACTACCACAAGAAGAAGGGCGGCGAGCCGCATGTTGTGAGAGAGTGGGACTTCGATGAGAGCTCCACCGACTCCGACTCCGATGAGGACGCCACCAACATCATCGTCAACAAGGGACTTCTCTTCCCCAACATCGGCAACAAGTGCCTCATGGCCAAGGAGGGCAAAAGGAAGGTAACACCTAGAACCACCCCCAAGTATACTACTTCCGATGATGAGGGTGATTCTAGTGATGATGAAGAAAAATTAACTTTGCTCTTCCAAGGCCTTTCGAAAAAGCAAATTGATAAAATCAATGAATTAGTGACTTCCATTAATGAAAAGAATGATGTCTTGGAATGCCAAGAAGAACTTCTCACCAAAGAACATGATAAATATGTTAAGCTTGAGAAGGCCTTAGCTCATAAGGAAAAATACAAAAACTTGACTAATGAGCTAAAAACATGCAATGATTCAATTTCTTGTCTTAAATCTGAAAATATAAATTTAATTGCTAAGATTGAAGAATTGAATGCTTGCCCTGCTTCTACATCTACTGTTGAGCATGTTACTATTTGCACTAGATGTAGAGATGTTGATATTGATGCTATTAGTGATCACCTTGCTTTGATTAAGAACCGAAATGATCACATAGCTAAGTTAGATGCTAAAATTGCCGAGCATGAACTTGAAAATGAGAAATTTAAATTTGCTCGAAGTATACTTTATAAAGGGAGACGCCCTGGCATTAAGGATGGTGTTGGCTTCCAACATGGGAGTAAAAACAACACCAAGCTTAATACCCATGGAAACAAACTTTCTCATTTTGTTAAGGGCAAAGCTCCTTTGGCTCAAGATAGAGAAGGTTACATTTTATATCCTGAGAACTATCCTGAGCATAAGATTAAAAGAATTCATGCTAGACAATCTCATTCTGTTGCTCATCATGCTTATATTTACAAGAATTAAGCATCTAGCTCTAGGCATCATACTTCACATGCTAAAGTTGATAAAATGCCTAAAAAGAAGATTGTTGATGCATCCAATGAACCTAAGCTTTCATTTAAGATCTTTGATGCATCTTATGTTCTTACTAGTAAATCTGGTAGAGTAGTGGCCAAATATGTTGGGGGCAGGCACAAGAGTCCAAAGACTTATGTCTGGATACCCAAGGTGCTTGTTTCTAATGTGAAAGGACCCAAGACCGTTTGGGTACCTAAGGACAAGGCCTAAATTTGTGTTGTAGGTTTATGCATCCGGAGGAACAAAATTGATAATCGACAGTGGGTGCACAAACCATATGACTGAGGAGAAGAAGATGTTCTCCTCATATGAAAGAAATGAAGATCCCTAAAAAGCAATCACATTCGGGGATGGGAATCAAGGTTTGGTCAAGGGATTGGGTAAAATTGCTATATCACCTGACCATTCCATTTCTAATGTATTTTAGTAGAATCTCTAGGCTACAACTTGCTTTCTGTATCTCAATTATGCAAAATGGGCTACAATTGTTTATTTACTGATGTTGATGTTACCATCTTTAGAAGGAGTGATGATTCACTAGCCTTTAAGGGGGTGTTAAGTGGCCAGCTATATTTAGTTGATTTTAATGATGACAAACTGGACTTGACACTTGCTTGATTGCCAAGACTAATATGGGTTGGCTGTGGCATCGCCGACTTGCCCATGTTGGAATGAAGAATCTTCACAAACTACTAAAGGGGGAACACATTTTAGGACTAACAAATGTTCATTTTGAGAAAGACATGACTTGTAGTGCATGCCAAGCAGGGAAGCAGGTTGGAGTTCATCATCCACATAAGAACATCATGACGACCGAGAGACCACTTGAGCTACTCCACATGGATCTATTCGGCCCGGTCGCTTACATAAGCATCGGCGGGAGTAAGTATTGTCTAGTTATTGGGGATGACTATTCTCGCTTCACTTGGGTATTCTTTTTGCAGGAAAAATCACAAACCCAGGAGACCCTGAAGAGATTCTTGAGACGGGCTCAAAATGAGTTCGGAGTGAAAATCAAGAAGATTAAAAGCGATAATGGGACGGATTTCAAGAACTCTCAAATTGAAGGATTTCTTGAGGAGGAGGGGATCAAGCATGAGTTCTCTTCTCCCTACACACCTCAGCAAAACGGTGTTGTGGAGAGGAAGAATAGAACACTCATGGATATGGCAAGAACCATGCTTGATGAATACAAGACATCGGATCGGTTTTGGGCGGAGGCGGTTAACACTGCCTGCTACGCCATTGACTGGCTCTACCTTCGCCGAATTCTCAAGAAGACATCATATGAACTCCTCACCGGTAAAAAGCCCAATGTTTCTTACTTTCGAGTTTGTGGGAGCAAATGCTTTATTCTTGTTAAGAGAGGTAGAAGTTCCAAATTTGCTCCTAAAGCAGTAGAAGGCTTTTTACTTGGTTATGACTCAAACACAAGGGCGTATAGAGTTTTCAACAAGTCCACTGGATTAGTTGAAGTCTCTTGCGACATTGTGTTTGATGAGACTAATGGCTCTCAAGTAGAGCAAGTTGATCTTGATGAGCTAGATGATGAGGAGGACCCATGCATCGCGCTAAGGAACATGCCCATTGGAGATGTATGCCCACAAGAGCATGAAGAACCTCCACAAGCACAAGATCAACCATCATCCTCCATACAAGCTTCTCCACCAACTCAAAATGAGGAACTGGCTCAGGAAAATGAAGATCAAGTTCAAGACAATGAGCCACCTCAAGATGAGGGCATTGATCATGGGGGAGATGAAGATGAGCAAGACAAGGAGGATGAGCAAGAGATTTAGGGCCTGTTTGGTTCGTGGCTAACTGCGTCACACTTTGCCTAAGGTTAGGCGTTCGAATTGAAGAACTAACCTTAGGCAGAAAAGTTAGGCAAAGTGTGGCAAGTTAGGCAGTGAACCAAACAGGCCTTCAAGCTCAAAGACCACCTCACCCAAGAGTCCATCAAGCAATTCAACGAGATCACCCCGTCAATTCAATCCTTGGTGATATTCAAAAGGGGGTAACCACTCATTCTAGAATTGCTCATTTCTGTGAACATTACTCTTTTGTGTCTTCTATTGAGCCACACAGGATTGAGGACGCACTTAGAGATCCGGACTAGGTGGTGGCAATGCAAGAGGAACTCAACAACCTCACAAGGAATGAAGTGTGGCACTTAGTTCCACGTCCTAACCAAAATGTTGTAGGTACCAAATGGGTATTTCGCAACAAACAAGATGAGCATGGTGTGGTGACTAGGAACAAAGCCCGACTTGTTGCCAAAGGATATTCACAAGTCGAAGGTTTGGATTTCGATGAAACCTATGCACCCGTAGCAAGGCTTGAGTCAATTCATATATTACTTTCCTAAGCTACTTAGCATGGCTTTAAGTTGTATCAAATGGGCGTGAAGAGTGCTTTTCTCAATGGACCTATCAAGGAAGAGGTGTATGTTGAGCAACCTCCCAGCTTTGAAGATAGCCAGTATCCTTCACATGTTTATAAGCTCTCAAAGGTGCTTTATGGGCTTAAGCATGCCCCAAGAGCATGGTATGAATGCCTAAGAGACTTTCTTATTAATAATGGCTTCAAAGTTGGAAAAGCTGATCCTACTCTCTTCACTAAAATAATTGGCAAAGACTTGTTTATTTGCCAAATATATGTTGATGATATTATCTTTGGGTCTACTAACAAGTCATCTTGTGAAGAGTTTAGTAGAATCATGATACAGAAATTTGAGATGTCCATGATGGGGGAGTTGAAGTATTTTCTTGGATTCCAAATCAAGCAACTCCAAGAGGGCACCTTCATCTGCCAAACAAAATACACTCAAGACATTCTTAAAAGGTTTGGGATGAAGGATGATAAACCCATCAAGACACCCATGGGGACAAATGGGCACCTCGACCTCGACATGGGAGGTAAGTCTGTAGATCAAAAGGTTTACCGGTCGATGATAGGATCTTTACTTTATTTATATGCTTCACGACCGGATATTATGCTTGCTGTATGCATGTGTGCAAGATTCCAAGCCGGTCCTAAGGAATGCCACCTAAGGGCCGTGAAAAGAGTCATGAGATATTTAGTTAATACTCCTAGCTTTGGGTTTTGGTACCCTATGGGATCCACCTCTGATCTCATCGGGTATTCAGATGCAGACTATGCCGGATGTAAGGTTGATAGAAAGAGTACATCAGGGACTTGTCAGTTTCTAGGGACATCCCTGGTGTCTTGGGCTTCAAAGAAACAAAACTCAGTAGCTCTATCCACCGCTGAGGCCGAGTATATTGCTGCAGGACATTGTTGTGCACAATTACTCTGGATGAGGCAAACCCTCAGGGACTATGGCTACAAGTTGAGCAAAGTCCCCCTCCTATGTGACAATGAGAATGCAATCCGCATGGCGGATAATCCTGTTGAACACAGCCGCACTAAGCACATAGACATCCGGCACCACTTTCTGAAAGATCACCAACCAAAGGGGGATATCGAAATTTACCATGTTGACACCAAAAACTAGTTAGCCGATATCTTCACCAAGCCCCTGGATGAAAAGACTTTTTGTAAGCTTAGAAGTGAGCTAAATATACTTGACTCTCGGAACCTGGATTGAAATATTGCACATTGCTCATTTAAATACCTATTGATCATGGTACAAGTGCATATTTCTTATTTCTTCATGTGCCAAAGCTAAGACTATTGTGCTTCCAAGTATATCTTTCCACTTAGTCTTAGATTGAAAGGGAAATGGAGTTGAAGGCAAAGGCAAAGCTTCCACTGCATCTCCGTCGGTATCAAAAACCTCTTTGCCCAACTCATGTACTTAAATTCATATCTTTCTTGTAAAGGCCTCTAGATTTCTTCGTTTTTGCCGATTAATGCCAAAGGGGGAGAAATTAATAGGCTAAAGCAAAAGGACCGCACCACCACCCTGTTTTTCAAAAATTTTATGTCTTCTAAATTGGTATTTTTTCTAAGAAAACCCTCTTGACAGCTAAGAGGAGAAAAACTATTTATGCCAAAGGGGGGAACTTATTCAGGGGAGCTTTTATTTGGCCAAAGGAAAAGTTTTTGAAAAAGGGGAGAATCTTTCAAACTCAAAATGTCTTTGAAAATATCTTTTTATCCCTTAGGCCAAATGCAAATGAATTTGAAAAGAATTTCCAAAAGATTTGCAAAAAGAAGCTAAGTGGTGCAAATGTGGTCCAAAATTTTAACTATGTCAAAAACATACATATGTACTTAGAACTGCTTTCGATTCAAGTAACTTATGCATGATTGTTAAATTGCAAACGAGTTACAATTCTGCACTTTATATTTGCTTTGGTTGGTGTTGGCGTCAATCACCAAAAAGGGGGAGATTGAAAGGGAAATGGTCTTAACCATCTTCCACAATTGATTTTGTTGCTTGATGACCATCACCACCTAGTGGACTAACTTGTTTGCCTAGTCTCTGATTCACATGTGCATAAGTCCACCCAATTCAGTTCTAAGCCACATATGGCTCAAAACCAACCTCAGAGGGGTAAAACTTGGAAAATACAAAGATTACCCAGTTTCATACTTTGGATAAGTTTCATACACCCCTAGTGTCACACCCGGATTTAAGGGCAAACCCAGGCGCGTCTCAAATGTGTGCTAGGATCAAGTCTCACACATATGATGACTCATGGTACAAAAATCAATGTCAGATCTTTATTAAATAATCGGAGTTCTTTACAAAATAACTAAATAAGATACACCACATGTTAACGATGATCCTCCACACCAACATAGTTGACTGGGAGACGACGCCTAGATCTCATCGAACTCGTCGTAGTAGTCTTCATTTTGCAGTACCTGTTCTTCACCTGGTGTGATTATTGCAAGGGTGAGCTCCCATACGGTCATCGCTCAACAAGTGTGGGTAATGTGTAGTGTAAGGCTTACCAAGATAAATGGTTAAGGCTGAGCATTGCTTTTAATAAGTTGGTCAAAATTTTATTAGCAGTTACTAAGTATAAGTAAATACCAACCCAATTAAATAATTGATCATAAATAAATAATAAATCCCACAATGCAATGCATATGGCAGATTAAGTTTAATTCCATAAGTTAATCATGCGAGAGTCCCGAGCCGCTCTTGACCGTGAGCATGGCTGATATACCAGTTTTACACTCTGCAGAGGTTGCGCATCTTTACCCACAAGTCGTGCTACCCATCTGCCACGGGGTTGTACGGACCCCATACACCTCTACCGAGGAGGCGAGGTAGGGTAGCACTACGAGGCCTTTACAAAGTTCCACTAGCATGAGAGAACCCGCTACGGTTTCAGGCAGAAGGGGCGATATAGGAATCCCTCGTCCGAAAAGCTATCACAGACAGATCGACCCGAGAACCTCCCTATACCGGCAGCTTCCCACACCTCGCTTGCCCCTTTCGGGAAAGGATTAACTCACACTAGCTTTCCTAATTAATTAGCCAAGACCAGAGCCATATAGTCCTTGTGGTTGCACTGTTTTCTCGAGTTAAGCTCCATGTTCCAATCAAACAAGTTATCTTATCATGCACCATAGTAATCCAACAATAATAAATCATATTGAAACATGATCATGAATCATAAATATCATTAATCCCAAAACCAGGTAGAGCAATAGCAAAACTACCCAATAATTCATTTATATGCAAGGTGTAGGGTAAACAAAACTAGGTAACCTATTAGGTCCCATCAGCATAACCGAACAGTGCAAGCATTGGTGAGAACATAACAGCTAACATTATTAGGTCAAAGAATGTGATCAAGGACACAACTTGCCTTTTTGGTGCAAACTCCAGGTACTTCTCCAATTTTGTCTTCAGATTCCTCGTGACCTCGTTTCTACTCGTAGCAGTATGTACAAATAAACAAATAATGGCTATGATAACATTACACCAAAACATGAGAACAAACTACGTAAGAATATTCTACGCGTCGTAATGAGACCGTAGGTTCGAGAACCACTAAAATCGGAGTTACGACTAAAGAGATATGGTTTTCGGAAGATCTAGGTGATTGAACATTAAAACCATATTGTTGGTTGTTTAATATAGACCATGTGGAAAAGATATTCTTAAGGTAATAACTAAATTAACCTTAATCCAAGTTATAACTCGATTAGAGATCTCATTGTAGTCAAATTATAGATGGATCCAATTAAAATGCTACATTAACTTAGATTAGAAAGGTTGATCCAATAAACATAGGTTAAACAAATTAGTTATTTATTTTTGAAAACATGTGACACGATGAAATAGTGTTATTAATGTGTAGACAATATTATTACGAAGCTAACGCAACTGGAACGGGTTAAATCGGAGTTAAAACGAATTAATTATGAATTTTCTAAGATTATGGAATTATTTTTGTATAAGAAAATATTTTTCAGATTTAATTTATATCTCACCAGCTGATGGACGGCGGGCATGATTTCCTAGAAGGTCAGGGGTTAATATGCTAAAAATAGGACTAACTTGCGAGGAAAGTACTACTGCAAAGGAGTGCGGGTTGATTAAGGATTTCTCCGGGGTCTCTTCAGTAAAATATCCTCGGTCGAAGAGGTATGAGCACACCTCAGCCGATCGATCTAAAACTATTGGCTCAGATTAAATCGCAGTTTATATGAACCGGTATGAAGCTATGGCCGTCAGATTAAAGATCGTCGGTCAGGATTTTATGAATTGAGATCTAACAGGGATCGTACAGATCGCATCTAACGACCCGAATTGACCCGGCCGAAGCGGTGCCCATTTCTAATCCCCACCGTTGAACCCGGATCAACGGCCCACAGCAAATCCTCCCCACCGGCGGCGCGAGGCCTCCCCACGGCGGTGACTCGCCGGAGCCACACCCGTCCGGCGATAGGGTGGTTAATTCCCCACCACAAAAACTGCTACGCGTATAGGAAACCGAGGCGAACACAGCAGAAGCAAACTCACCGGCGTTGGTGTCGCGGTGGAGCCGGTTCATGGTGGAAGGTGGGTCCCCGGCGAAGTTTTGCTCCAGTGAGCAATTCAGTGTGCGAGAGACGGCCCTGGTCTCGAGAGAGCCACACGCATGCTTCCATGGTTCCCCGGCGATGATCCTTGGGCACCCACCGAGGCTAAGTTGTCGGTGAGGCGAAGATGGCTCGCGGCGGCGCCTTCTGCTCTCTGGTGCGCCTCGCCTGGTAGCTCTCTCCTTGCTCATCGAAGCCGTGGATTTGAACGGCGTGTATCCACGACCTCATGCGCCCGCCTCCCGAGGTCCATACGCCAGCAGATGATGATCCCATCGGCGACGGCTCACACGCCCTCTCTCCTCTCTCGACCGGCTACGGTGGCTAACGCGGCGTGAGCGGACCCTGGCAAATCCAGGATGGCTAGTGACGCGGCGCTCACGCATATATAGACCCGAGGCCAGAGGAGTCTGGAGGATGCGTGGCCAAGGTCGGTTGCAGCTACAACGCGATCCGCGCGGCTTCCGGTTTATAGGAACAGAGTTTGTTACCGGGGAGAAAGGAAGGAGAAGATAGAGTTGACGACGCGGGTCGTCTACGCAGGAACACGGTTACCCACACAGCCGAGGCGGGATGCCGGTCTGCCCCTGTGGCCCCACAAGTCGGTGGCAGCGACTGACGACAGTGGCCCACGTGTCGGCGCAGGTTGGAGCGGCGCAAAAATGGGCCGGGAGTGTGGTTGGGCCGAGCGGGTGAAATCACTGGCATGGGTTCTAGCCCAAGTAAGGTTCTTTTCTTTTTCTGTTTTCTTCTGTATATTACTATTCTATTTTCTATTTCAAATTTCAATTCAAATCTGGTTTTGAATTTCAAACTCGAGTTAAATGCACAATACAAGAATTCCAGTATGATATGCAAAGGTTTATTTTACATATATTAGTTTATCTTATTTAAGCAAATGCTTCAACTATGCCACACACATATTGTTCACTTTAAATAAAATATTTATTTTGGATGTGAAGTTCAAGTAAAAGTTCTTCCAAATATTTTATTACCTATTTGTTATAAGATAAAATACTTTGTAGTATATAATCTCCTTTAAGAAATACTAGGGACAATTTCAAAATATATATAGCAAAGTCCATATAATGAGCTTTTTCATTTAATCTATTATTTAGAGTTCATATTTATTTAGATCTTGAAAGAATCTTTTTAATGAATCCCCAAGCATGATTTTGGGTATTACAAATTCTACCCCCCCTTAAAAAAATCTCGTCCTCGAGATTAGTAAGAAAGGGGATGCAACAAGTTTGGTTTGCATTTTACTTCCTAGTTCTCAATTAGTTTCAAAAGCATAAAGTTCATCTCTTTTTTTGTTCAAGTCCTTAATATTGACTGGTAGGCGACTAGTATAGCATGGGTACATTATAATTATGTTTTAGCTATTAGGTAGAAGTAAAGGAAGTTGGGGTGAGAAAGATTAGGGCAAGAAAAGATTCCTTCTTGGACGGTGGATCTTGATTCATCCGAAGGTCTAGTTTGACTTCTCGAGGTTAATCTTTTCTTCTAGGGTCCTTGGTGTCTCCAACTGGGGTTTAGAAGGTTTAGATACGCGGATGGTTGTGATACATGATATAGGTCAAACAGAGTTTACTTTTCTTTTAGGTTGGGCTAGATAGATTAGGCAATTTATCAGGTCGGTCAGGTGATTGTGCATGGCCGAGTTGGTCTAGGACACCAATTTAGGTTAAAACATGGTTATAGGAGTAGGGTCTAATCTATTTCACCAGTATTAACTAACCTGTTACATAACTCACATTAGATTAGATCGCATTAGATTATATGGGATCTAGATTAGATTGGTATGACTAGATTAGACTAGATAAGATCTAATTAATTTGGATTAGATCATGGTTGTTACATTAGGGTAGGGTAGTTAGATTAGGATAAGATAGAACCTATTAGGATAGAATAAAATCTTTTAAGATAGAATGGATCTATTAAGGTAAGATAGGTCTATTAAGATAAGTTATATGTGTTTTTTTGGGGAAAAATGTTCTATCTTTCTAAGTATATTTTTATGCATATATATATTTAGATGCAATTGTGGACATTACTCCACAACTCATCACACTCAATCAAAGAACCAAATCAAACAAGGTTCATAAGAACAAACATTCAAGCACATAAATACCTATAAAATAGCTTTTTTGCCTAGGATTAGGTGTCCTATTTTCTAAGGGTCACTTTAGGTGTAGGATTCCAAAGTGTGATATCCTCTTTTGTCTTTAGAAGAGACAAGGTAAGATGAATCAGAGAATAAGTAGCACCAGATGAGAAAAGATATAGAAAAGATCATGGAAAGTTTAGAATGAATCAGAGTAAAGGTAAGTAGGTAATGGTTTGTCCAGGTCTATCTAGGTTACGCCCTACAGTCAACATTGCTCCGATACCACTTCTGTCACACTCGGATTTAAGGGCAAACCCGGGCGCGTCTCAAATGTGTGCTAGGATCAAGTCTCACACATATGATGACTCATGGTACAAAAATCAATGTCAGATCTTTATTAAATAATCGGAGTTCTTTACAAAATAACTAAATAAGATACGCCACATGTTAACGACGATCCTCCACACCAACATAGTTGACTGGGAGACGACGCCTAGATCTCATCGAACTCGTCGTAGTAGTCTTCATTTTGCAGTACCTGTTCTTCACCTGGTGTGATTATTGCAAGGGTGAGCTCCCATACGGTCATCGCTCAGCAAGTGTGGGTAATGTGTAGTGTAAGGCTTACCAAGATAAATGGTTAAGGCTGAGCATTGCTTTTAATAAGTTGGTCAAAATTTTATTACCAGTTACTAAGTATAAGTAAATACCAACCCAATTAAATAATTGATCATAAATAAATAATAAATCCCACAATGCAATGCATATGGCAGATTAAGTTTAATTCCATAAGTTAATCATGCGAGAGTCCCGAGCCGCTCTTGACCGTGAGCACGGCTGATATACCAGTTTTACACTCTGCAGAGGTTGCGCATCTTTACCCACAAGTCGTGATATCCATCTGCCACGGGGTTGTACGGACCCCATACACCTCTACCTAGGAGGCAAGGCAGGGTAGCACTATGAGGCCTTTACAAAGTTCCACTAGCATGAGAGAACCCGCTACGGTTTCAGGCAGAAGGGGGCGATATAGGAATCCCTCGTCCGAAAAGCTATCACAGACAGATCGACCCGAGAACCTCCCTATATCGGCAGCTTCCCACACCCCGCTTGCCCCTTTCGGGAAAGGATTAACTCACACTAGCTTTCCTAATTAATTAGCCAAGACCAGAGCCATATAGTCCTTGTGGTTGCACTGTTTTCTCGAGTTAAGCTCCATGTTCCAATCAAACAAGTTATCTTATCATGCACCATAGTAATCCAGCAATAATAAATCATATTGGAACATGATCATGAATCATAAATATCATTAATCCCAAAACCAGGTAGAGCAATAGCAAAACTACCCAATAATTCATTTATATGCAAGGTGTAGGGTAAACAAAACTAGGTAACCTATTAGGTCCCATCAGCTTAACCTAACAGTGCAAGGATTGGTGAGAACATAACAGCTAATATTATTAGGTCAAAGAATGTGATCAAGGACACAACTTGCCTTTTTGGTGCAAACTCCAGGTACTTCTCCAATTTTGTCTTCAGATTCCTCGTGACCTCGTTTCTACTCGTAGCAGTACGTACAAATAAACAAATAATGGCTATGATAACATTACACCAAAACATGAGAACAAACTACGTAAGAATATTCTACGCGTCGTAATGAGACCGTAGGTTCGAGAACCACTAAAATCGGAGTTACGACTAAAGAGATATGGTTTTCGGAAGATCTAGGTGATTGAACATTAAAACCATATTGTTGGTTGTTTAATATAGACCATGTGGAAAAGATATTCTTAAGGTAATAACTAAATTAACCTTAATCCAAGTTATAACTTGATTAGAGATCTCATTTTAGTCAAATTATAGATGGATCCAATTAAAATGCTACATTAACTTAGATTAGAAAGGTTGATCCAATAAACATAGGTTAAACAAATTAGTTATTTATTTTTGAAAACATGTGACACGATGAAATAGTGTTATTAATGTGTAGACAATATTATTACGAAGCTAACGCAACTGGAACGGGTTAAATCGGAGTTAAAACGAATTAATTATGAATTTTCTAAGATTCTGGAATTATTTTTGTATAAGAAAATATTTTTCAGATTTAATTTATATCTCACCAGCTGATGGACGGCGGGCATGATTTCCTAGAAGGCCAGGGGTTAATATGCTAAAAATAGGACTAACTTGCGAGGAAAGTACTACTGCAGAGGAGTGCGGGTTGATTAAGGATTTCTCCGGGGTCTCTTCAGTAAAATATCCTCGGTCGAAGAGGTATGAGCACACCTCAGCCGATCGATCTAAAACTAACGGCTTAGATTAAATCGCAGTTTATCTGAACCGGTATGAAGCTATGGCTATCAGATTAAAGATCGTTGAAAGGGAAATAGGCTCAAACCTTTTCCTAAATGATTTTGGTGGTTGAATTGCCCAACACAAATAATTGGACTAACTAGTTTGCTCTAGATTATATGCTCTACAGGTGCCAAAGGTTCATCTACAACTATACTAAATCGACTGTCCGGAATACCGTAGATTATTCCGGACAGGAGAAGCTTTTTGGAAAAACAGACTAAGTGCGGACCGTCCGGGACCTTGCGGCGGACCGTCCGCGACACCAGAATAAACCTCGGACAGAACCAATGCAAAAACATGTGTCTCTACTGCGGACCGTCCGATGGAAGAACAAGCACTGTCCGAGACCATGCGCGGACCGTCCGGGCCCTTGCGGCGGACCGTCCGCGACACCGCTTTGACTTCGACCAGGAACTATAAATCAGGGACAGTCCGACTCAACCGCGGACCGTCCAGCTACAACGCGCGGACCGTCCGGCTATAATTCACGGACAGTCCGCAAGTGAAGACCTGGTTCAGCCCGAAGGTGACAAGTTGAGCAAAAGGAATTATATAGCTGGCGCGGACCGTCCGGGACCAAGGGCGGACCGTCCGCGTGGTGTCACCGAGGCAGATAGCCGTTGATCTAACCGTTGATCTGTCAGAAGTATCCGTTGAAGATGTCAGAATCGACCGTTGGAGGGTCGCGGACCGTCCGGGCCCTAACCGCGGACCGTCCGCCAGTGGAATTTCTGGCAGATGCGCCCCAATGGCTATATGGGTGGTTGAGGGCTATAAATACCCCCCAACCGGCCACTTCAAGGTGTGGGAGTCCAAGCAACATTCCAAGTCATCTAGTTGACATACTCAAGCCCTCCCAACCACATATATTCATTGATCCATCCTATACACAAGATCTAGCCCACTACAACCAACACAAGTGCCACAAAAGAGAGAGCGAGCAATTGAGAGCTACTCAATTGAGTTTAGCCCTAGTGCCTTGTGAGATACATTGAGAGATAGTGTGTGCTTCATCCTTGTGTTCATTTGCGCGTGGAGTTTTGACTCCCATTCAAACTTCCTCCAAAGTGTTGGAGGCTTGTAAAAGCTAGCAAGAGACACCAAAGAGTGTGGTGGTCCTTGCGGGATCGAGAGTGATCCTTGAGAAGAAGAAGAGCTCACCGATCCTTGTGTGATCGGTGGAGAGAGGGAAAGGGTTGAAAAAGACCCGTCCTTAAGTGGACTCCTCAACGGGGACTAGGCCTTCGAGGGCCGAACCTCGGTAAAACAAATCACCCGTGTCCATTGTGTTTATTGTTTGTGATTTGTTTGTTTTCCTTTCTCTAAGTTTTCTTGCGCTATTCTTTGTCAATATCATTTGGTGTTGCTTCAAGTTAAATTCTCATTTAGTGAAGCAACACTTCGCAAGAAAGAAACTTGACTTATTGTTCTTCTCATCTAAGTCTTATTGCTTTTCTATCCATATATCTAGTAGTTGTATTGTTTATCAATTCCGCATTATTTCAAAGCAACTTTGGTTACAAGCAAAGGACTTAGTTCTTATACTCCGATAGTCATATTTCTTGTTCTAACCACTAATCAAAGGATCTAGTTGGGGGATAAAGTTTTAATCTACAGGATTCGCCTATTCACCCCCCCCCCTCTAGGCGACTTTCAATTGGTATCAGAGCTAGGCACTTCATCTTGAGTCTAACAACTCGAAGTGATGGCTCGTAGAAGATCCCAAAAGAACAAGAAGTCCAAGGAGAACAAGGAGGTAACTCTTGAGTTATTACTTTCCGATTGTTCTAATTATGTTTCTTGGTCCACTAGAGTGATAAAAGCTTTTAGAACCATAGATCCACAATTAGAACAAATTTTAGACAAGAGTATTATCCCTCCTAACTATGCTAGGGAAAATGCCTCCGAAGAAGATTTAAGATGTATACGCTTAAATTATCTAGCCTATGACATCTTAAGTAAATCCCTTAGCAAAGAAGATTATCATGCCTTCATAATAAAATATGACAAACCTATTTGTGATGTGCATGATATTTGGACTAGAATTAAAAGCAAATTTAATAAGTCCAAACATGATAGTTCATTTTGTGCTTCTCTTTCCTTTGGTCTTTGTGATACTAACCCTTGCAAGGAAGAAGAAGAAAATGATCGATGGAGACCAAACGATGAATCCACCTCTCCAAAAGGTTTGTCTTCCCATTTCGATTCCCACATATGTTGTGTGGCTAATGAAAATGATAGTGGAAGCACAAACGAGGAAGAGGAGGAAGAAAGAAGTTTCTTGCAACTCTACGCTCGCCTAAGCCAAGAAGATAAGGCGGTCATGCTCAAACTTCTAGAAAGAGCTAGAGAGCAAAGCGAAGCTCGTCAAAGGCTAGAAGATGTCCTCTCCATAAAAATGCTATGCCTTGACGAGTTGACTAAAGAACATGAGGAGCTAAAGTGCTCTCATGTTGATTTGGTCCAAAGGTATGAGACTATTTCAATTGAGCAAGATAACGCTTTACATTGTATCGCTCAATTAGTGAATAGAAATACCTTGCTTAAGGACCAATTAGAAAAGCTAAAAATTGAAAATCTAGCTTTTCTAGAAAAACATGATATGCTTCTATGTTCTTATGAAAATCTTATGGATGATCATATCATGTTAGACATTACTCATGAGGTTGTGATAGAAAACTTAAAATTCCAACAACCTCACTCTTGCACATGTGTTCATATTGATACTATATTACCTTGTGCTAATGCTTGTTGTCCGTCGACAAGCAAATCTTCTTTTGAGCTAAAATTTGCAGGAACAAATGATGATACATATCAAAAGCTCAAAGAAGAAAATGAGAGGCTAAAGATGAGCTTGACACAACTTAAAGGGAAATGCATCGCTCAACCTTCTCAAGATAACCGTGATTACATGGTGAAGAAGCTTGAGACGGGAACAACCGTGGCATGCACTACATCCCTTGAAGAAAATGTCAAGGACTTGAGGATTACCAAGAAGAGGAAGCAAAAGAAGAAAATCAACACCTCTTTCAAAAGCCTCAATCATGCCTCCATAAAAGGTAACATCCAAGGTAATGATCAAGCCATACTCCACACTAAGAAAAATAAGAAGTGTAGTGAATGCTTTGAAGAGGGACACTTGATTAGGTCATGTCCCTACATTAAAAATGGCTTGATTATTAACAAGGATGATAGACTTTGTTTTAAATACTCAAAGAAGGGACACTTAATAAAATCTTGTCCCCATTTGAAACAAAGAGGCATAGGGTTAGAAAAGAAAGTTTTTACTAACCATGTAGCAGGCAACAAACAAGGAAAGAAGAAATCTTCAAGACTTCAAAAACGCCTATGCTACACATGCCGGAAAAAGGGACATCAATGCAAGGATTGTCCCGTTGGTAAAAATCCCACTCCTAACTTGTCATTTGATTCATATAAAACTAGGCAACCCAAGATTGCAACTTGTGCTAGAAAGGTAACGAGTTTACCAAGCGCTAGCACAAAGGACACCTGGGTTCCTAGATCTTTGTTTACTAACCTTAATGGACCCATCAAGCGATGGGTACCAAAATGTGCTTGACAAGCTTTGTAGGAGAAGGAGATGATATGAAGCTTTGGGGTGCTTGAGGGAGTTATTTCAATTCTTATCAACTCAAGCTATCAATCTTCAAATGATCTTCTTATTCAAGATTGACCCAAGGTTACTTCAATTTATTATATTCAAAACCCATATCATCTCGGGAAGATGTTAATGTTGTAGGAAATAAAGAATCATCATGTGTGGAAAATCAAGGCCTACAACATGGAGGAATGTCAAAGGACGGTAACACTTATGCTTTTAAGTGCAAACATCTTAAATTATCATCTCTTATGTGTCTTGTGTAGTCACATAGAAAAAGGAAGCACTTAAGAAGTTTTTAAAATTATGTCGCCATTCTTTGAAGAAATTCCTTTCATATGGTAGATTGCATATTCTTCATTTCTATATTATGGCAATCTACACGCTTTAAAATTGTTGCAAGTTACCATGGCATGTTTTACTTTAATTATCCAATAATTGCCATGATCTAGATATAAAAGAAGATTCCATGTTCTTAAAAGAATAAGGTGTCATATAAGGAATTCAAATCCTAAAGACACTTATAAAAGGGAATCCTTCTTTATGTCTAGAATAGTGAGACTAAATGTTGTTATCTAAGTAACCCATGTAATCTCACTAGTAGAGAATATGTTTCTCGTTGGAGATGCATAATTTATCATGACAAGACAAATCAATCCAATAATTTATGTTGTATGTCCTATTGCTTAAATTGGATATGATTCTTCTACATTTATCGCTCTCCATGTTATGGATTAGATTTATTCCCATAATCTTAAAGGATTGGTTATGCTTATTTTATGAGTTAAAATTGAGCATAACATCTTCTATAGATAATCTAGTTCATGCTATGAAGTTTCCATGCTTTAGTAATCCACTTTTCATTCCTTATCAAAAATGATTACAAAAAGGGAAACTAGTGCTTGTGTTGCTACTAACATTTCTATTGAGCTTACTTATGAAAATCTACAAGAAAGTAAGTGCAAGTTTAATGCCACAAGCCTCAAAGGGTTGATCTTCACCCAAAAGAAGAAAGGTAAAAGCAAAGGTATGGGAACTCATCTTCTTAATTAAGTTTAGTTCCCATCTCAATGGGTATTTAATCTAAATTATCATATTCTACCCTTGTGAGGAATAGACTCTTTATTGGACCAAAATTAACTAAGTGTGCATTTAATATCATATTCATAAATGCGCTTGTCCATTAGAATCTAATTCATGCCTTTGCTATATCTATTCTCATATTGATATGCTTTTAAAGTTATGATAATGAATTCAATATGAAAAAGTAAAATTTCCATGATTGATCAAATATCAAAAGGGTGCATATTCCTCTTTCCAAGTAAAGTGCACTAATGTTAAGGATTTTACTTCATGTCTATTTGACTTATGGATGATGAATTATGTTTATTTTCTATCTAAAGAAATCATCATTCATCAAATACTCCCTTGTGCTATTAACATATTTCTTGAGTATTTTCAATAAGTTTGGAAGGAAAAAGAAACAACTACGAAGGGAGGTCACTCAAATGAAAAAGGAAGAACATCAAGAACAACAACACCTACTTAGACAATAAGGTCTTCACAACAATCAATGGTGTGGTTGTAAGCATTCTAAATCTTTCTCATTTGAATACAAGGCTTAAGTTGTTTATTGCAAATTTTTATAAGCCTTGATCAAGATGTGTAATAGGACTCCCTTTATGTCTTTAAAATTAAATGCATCGAAATCAATTCTTTCAATTGCTATGCATATCTTTAGGGGGAATCCATTCCTATATTTTGATTATGTTGAGACTATTGCTTTATCTTAGTAATTTCATATAGTCTCTTTTATGAGAACAAGTTTCTCATAAGGTATGCTACTACATTTCAATTCATCTTGGTAAAATAATGTCACCTTTATCAAGGATTGTAGCGTTCAATGTCAAAGTAGCATATTTATCGGATTCTCCTATTTATAAGCATATTTGAAAATCTAATGCCTATGATGTTCTTTTGATCACATCTGTTGTATGATCATTGAATAACTTCAATTATCACTTATGCTACTTAGTGCCTCATTTAATTTCAATCGACATCTATCTTGATATGCACTAAGTTAATAGGAGAATTCATGATATATTTATGCGATTAGTGATCTACCTTTTATCTAAAAACAATGACTTAGAAAAGGATCACTAGTTGTAAGAACTCTCTCTTATGCAAAATATTTCCATACATTGTCATAAAGTATAGATCTTAAACAACTAAGACGACGGACAAGGCACAATGAAGAGAGCATTTCTATGTAAAGGTACAAAAAGGTAAAACCATTCAATACTTATTTATACATGTACCTAAATCTTCCTACATTCCTTGCATATCTTTACTAAAAGGAAGAGAAAGCATGATCATGCATTAACCCTGCTTCATACCTAGTTTAAACTTCTCCAACATTCTTTTTTACATCTTTGTTTAAACTGGGTGAAGTAATTTTATTGTCAAGGAGCTTAAAGCTTAACCTTGTAACGAGGATAAGCTGCCTTTTGTTCCAAAGGTGGATGGTCCTTAAGTCTCCTTGAAATCCTTAAGGGTAAATGCTTGAGATATTTGTAACATGCCTTCATAAGTGCATAAAATGTCATGAGCATCACACTTATACTATGACACAATGCACTTTACACTCTTTATGATATAGACATGGTCTCATTAACCTAATTATGTGCACTTGGCATTTTAGACCAAAAATTTGTTTTCCTCTCTATGCACATATTTAGGAGGAACAATCTATATTGTATAGAATTGATTAAGCTTAATTGACATATCTTTTTAAATCATGTCTCTTTCCTTTGGTACATTTGCATATTTCTTATCTTTCATTATGTGCCAAGGCTAAGACTAAAATGTTTTCATGAGCATCTCATGTATTAAGTCTTAGATTGAAAGGGAAATGGAGTATTCGGCAAAGACATCGCTTCCACTCAACTCCATTGGTATTATCCACTCTTTGCCGGTATCCCGCCATCTCTCCGTCTTTGGTATAATCTTCACTCATGTTTTATTTGCCAAAGGGGAGAAAAGTAGTTAATTGAGGGCCTCCATTTCACTCTAAGTATCCGTTTTTGGCGATTCATGCCAAAGGGGGAGAAAGTATTAGGCCCAAAGCAAAAGGACCGCACCACCACCTAATTTTAAAATATAATTTTCAATTGTCAATTTGGTATCTTATTGTGTTCAAAAGGGGGAGAAAGTAGTATTTCAAAATCATATCTCAAAACCCTCTTGAACACTAAGAGGAGGATTTTATTTAGGGGGAGTTTTGTTTAGTCAAAGGAAAAGCATTTAAATCAGGGGGAGAAAATTTCAAATCTTGAAAATGCTTCTCAAAAATCTTATCCATTTATCCTTTGACTATTTTGCAAAACACTTTGAAAAGAATTTCCAAAAGAGTTTGCAAAAACAAAACAATTGGTGCAAGCATGGTCTAAAACATTAAATGTAAATTGGTCTAATTCCAAGTAACCTTTGCACTTACCTTATGCAAACTAGTTCAATTCTGCACTTATATATTTGCTTTGGTTTGTGTTGGCATCAATCACCAAAAAGGGGGAGATTGAAAGGGAAATAGGCTCAAACCTTTTCCTAAATGATTTTGGTGGTTGAATTGCCCAACACAAATAATTGGACTAACTAGTTTGCTCTAGATTATATGCTCTACAGGTGCCAAAGGTTCATCTACAACTATACTAAATCGACTGTCCGGAATACCGTAGATTATTCCGGACAGGAGAAGCTTTTTGAAAAAACAGACTAAGTGCGGACCGTCCGGGACCTTGCGGCGGACCGTCCGCGACACCAGAATAAACCTCGGACAGAACCAATGCAAAAACATGTGTCTCTACTGCGGACCGTCCGATGGAAGAACAAGCACTGTCCGAGACCATGCGCGGACCGTCCGGGCCCTTGCGGCGGACCGTCCGCGACACCGCTTTGACTTCGACCAGGAACTATAAATTAGGGACAATCCGACTCAACCGCGGACCGTCCAGCTACAACGCGCGGACCGTCCGGCTATAATTCACGGACAGTCCACAAGTGAAGACCTGGTTCAGCCCGAAGGTGACAAGTTGAGCAAAAGGAATTATATAGCTGGCGCGGACCGTCCGGGACCAAGGGCGGACCGTCCGCGTGGTGTCACCGAGGCAGATAGCCGTTGATCTAACCGTTGATCTGTCAGAAGTATCCGTTGAAGATGTCAGAATCGACCGTTGGAGGGTCGCGGACCGTCCGGGCCCTAACCGCGGACCGTCCGCCAGTGGAATTTCTGGCAGATGCGCCCCAACGGCTATATGGGTGGTTGAGGGCTATAAATACCCCCCCCAACCGGCCACTTCAAGGTGTGGGAGTCCAAGCAACATTCCAAGTCATCTAGTTGACATACTCAAGCCCTCCCAACCACATATATTCATTGATCCATCCTATACACAAGATCTAGCCCACTACAGCCAACACAAGTGCCACAAAAGAGAGAGCGAGCAATTGAGAGCTACTCAATTGAGTTTAGCCCTAGTGCCTTGTGAGATACATTGAGAGATAGTGTGTGCTTCATCCTTGTGTTCATTTGCGCGTGGAGTTTTGACTCCCATTCAAACTTCCTCCAAAGTGTTGGAGGCTTGTAAAAGCTAGCAAGAGACACCAAAGAGTGTGGTGCTCCTTGCGGGATCGAGAGTGATCCTTGAGAAGAAGAAGAGCTCACCGATCCTTGTGTGATCGGTGGAGAGAGGGAAAGGGTTGAAAAAGACCCGTCCTTAAGTGGACTCCTCAACGGGGACTAGGCCTTCGAGGGCCGAACCTCGGTAAAACAAATCACCCGTGTCCATTGTGTTTATTGTTTGTGATTTGTTTGTTTTCCTTTCTCTAAGTTTTCTTGCGCTATTCTTTGTCAATATCATTTGGTGTTGCTTCAAGTTAAATTCTCATTTAGTGAAGCAACACTTCGCAAGAAAGAAACTTGACTTATTGTTCTTCTCATCTAAGTCTTATTGCTTTTCTATCCATATATCTAGTAGTTGTATTGTTTATCAATTCCGCATTATTTCAAAGCAACTTTGGTTACAAGCAAAGGACTTAGTTCTTATACTCCGATAGTCATATTTCTTGTTCTAACCACTAATCAAAGGATCTAGTTGGGGGATAAAGTTTTAATCTACAGGATTCGCCTATTCACCCCCCCCCCCCCTCTAGGTGACTTTCAATCGTCGGTCAGGATTTTATGAATTGAGATCTAACAGGGATCGTACAGATCGCATCAAACGGCCCGAATTGACCCGGCCAAAGCGGTGCCCATTTCTAATCCCCACCGTTGAACCCAGATCAACGGCCCACGGCAAACCCTCCCCACCAGCGGCGCGAGGCCTCCCCACGGTGGTGACTCGCCAGAGCCACACCCGTCCGGCGATAGGGTGGTTAATTCCCCACCACGAAAACTGCTACGCGTATAGGAAACCGAGGCGAACACAGCAGAAGCAAACTCACCGGCGTTGGTGTCGTGGTGGAGCCGGTTCACGGTGGAGGGCGGGTCCCCGGCGAAGTTTTGCTCCGGTGAGCAATTCGGTGTGTGAGAGACGGCCCTGGTCTCGTGAGAGCCACACGCATGCTTCCATGGTTCCCCGGCGATGATCCTTGGGCACCCACCGAGGCTAAGTTGTCGGTGAGGCAAAGATGGCTCGCGGCGTCGCCTTCTGCTCTGTGGTGCGCCTCGCCTGGTAGCTCTCTCCTTGCTCATCGAAGCCGCGGATTCGAACGGCGTGTATACACGACCTCATGTGCCCACCTCCCGAGCTCCATACGCTAGCAGATGATGATCCCATCGGCGACGGCTCACACGCCCTCTCTCCTCTCTCGACCGGCTACGGTGGCTAACGCGGCGTGAGCGGACCCTGGCAAATCCCTGATGGCTAGTGACGCGGCGCTCACGCATATATAGACCCGAGGCCAAAGGAGTCTGGAGGATGCGTGGCCAAGGTCGGTTGCAGCTACAACGCGATCCGCGCGGCTTCCGGTTTATAGGAACGGAGTTTGTTACCGAGGAGAAAGGAAGGAGAAGATAGAGCTGACGACGCGGGCCCTCTGCGCAGGAACACGGTTACCCACACAGCCGAGGCGGGATGCCGGTCTGCCCCTGCGGCCCCACAAGTCGGTGGCAGCGACTGACGACAGTGGCCCACGTGTCGGCGCAGGTTGGAGCGGCGCAGAAGTGGGCCGGGAGTGTGGTTGGGCCGAGCGGGTGAAATAACTGCCGTGTTTCTAGCCCAAGTAAGGTTCTTTTCTTTTTCTGTTTTCTTCTCTATATTTCTATTCAATTTTCTATTTCAAATTTCAATTCAAATCTGGTTTTGAATTTCAAACTCGAGTTAAATGCACAATACAAGAATTCCAGTATGATATGCAAAGGTTTATTTTACATATATTAGTTTATCTTATTTAAGCAAATGCGTCAACTATGCCACACACATATTGTTCACTTTAAATAAAATATTTATTTTGGATGTGAAGTTCAAGTAAAAGTTCTTCCAAATATTTTATTACCTATTTGTTATAAGATAAAATACTTTTTAGTATATAATCTCCTTTAAGAAATACTAGGGATTATTTCAAAATATATATAGCAAAGTCCATATAATGAGCTTTTTCATTTAATCTATTATTTAGAGTTCATATTTATTTAGATCTTGAAAGAATCTTTTTAATGAATCCCCAAGCATGATTTTGGGTATTACACCTAGGAGTCTATTGGATACATCAAGAGAGGTTGGATAGCTCAGTTTCGAAGAATCAACATTTTGGAGATAGTTTGAGCTAAATCAGAGTTGTGAGTTGGAGAAAGTGAAAAGGCCAAGAAATGGGACTTGGACTAGTTGGATAGTCAGCAAATATGTTTGTCTAAGTCCAAGAACCTCTTCAAAGATAGCCAAATCAATTTGAAGAAGATTTCAAGAAAAGAGGGATTTGGGCCAGCTGACAGAGGGGCACCGGACTGTCCGGTGTGCACCGGACTGTCCGATGAGTGCCTTAACTCAGACAATAAATCAGACAGAGAAGTCAGCCAGCCAGCCACCAGTGAAGAGAAGAGCACCGGACTGTCCGGTGTGAATTATAGCAGTTTCCCAACGAACTCAGCAGGTTCGGGAAAACTCAGAAGTAGAGCACCGGACTGTCCGGTGTGCACCGGACAGTCTGATTTCAGCAGCAACGGCTACCTGCAGAATTCAAAACGGTAACTGAGCAGTTAGAACGGTTTCTGACTTGGCATCGGACATTCAACAGTGACTGTCCGGTGTGCACCGGACAGACACTGTTCAGTGTCCGGTGCACCACTCGACAGACAACCCTTGCCACTTTTCTCCAATGGCCATATGAGGGGTTGGGGGCTATAAATACCCCCCAACCAGCACATTGAAAACACAAGACCCACTCCCACCTTCCATACTTCCAGTGCAACATCTCCAAACATTCAAAGCAATTCCCGCGCCGCATTTGATCAATTTGAGTTTGAGTGACTTAGCGGCTAGAACATTTAACTGTTGCAAGGTCTTGTGATCATTTGAGCTTTGATTGTTCTCTCTTTCTGTCGCTCTTATTCTCTCATTTGTAAAGTGAGGCAAGAGGCTCCGAAACTTCGTGTGGAGTCCCTTGCGAGACTTGGTGTCCCCGAGATAGTGAAGCAAAAGCTCAACCGGTCTCCATGACCGTTTGAGAGAGGGAAGGGTTGAAAGAGACCCGGTCTTTGTGACCTCCTCAACGGGGACGTACACCCTTCGGGGTGGAACCTCAGAAAACAAATTGCCGTGTTCATTTGTGTTGATCAATACTTTGTGATTTGCTTCTTCTCTCTACCCTCTCTCTAGTTCTCTTGCCCGTGATCATTTTGAGTTGGCTTCCAAAGTTATCCGCATTGATTGAGCAACTCTTGGCAAGATGAACATTCTTCCGCACTCCGATTATACTTATTCTCGTTCTAACCCTAACCTCGGATCAAGTTTGTGTTCAAAGTTTGTAATTTTTAGGTTTCGCCTATTCACCCCCCTCTAGGCGACTTTCAAAAGGGCGGAAAGAACCTGAGCAGGGTGTCGGCCACCTCTTCCTCGTAGATTTGACGCAGGGCCCTCAAAGCCTTGCGAGCGACGACTTGGTAGGTGTCTCTGAATCTGCGCCCCGCAGCAGCGACACTCCATTCCACATGGTGCGGACTGGATCCAATGTATACAGTCACAACACATTTCTCTATGCCATGCTCGATGAACTCATGACCATCGTACTCTGGCTGGCTCCTGATTCCGAGGCGAACTGTGCATGCTCTCAACAACTTGGGGAAACTATCTTCATTCCGGCAATAGCTGGTTTGGCAGAGAACCTCCTTCTGACTTCTGAGAGAAGGAAGGGGGGAAACATTTTTGAAATGGAGGGATGAGAGCAAGAATTTTTTTCTAAGAAAATAGTTTTGACTCAAAAACTTTTGGTCCAAGCCTAAGGGTTATGTCCTGCGGCCAACCTACATCTCTGATACCACCTGAAGCGTCCCAATCCTCTGGGACTCAAATGTGATTCAAATACTAGTCCCAGGAGGCTAGTATACACATTTATACTTCATATGGTTCTAGATCTGCTGAAACGAGACAAACCTATACAGGTGGCGGTCAACTTTAAGAGTTGGTCCACAACTCGGGACATATCATCAGAGTGGGGCTGAAGCAGCCCGATATACGCAGCGAAGCAAAACAGCGGTCCAACAGCCACATGCATGGTTGGGAACAGGCGTAACTCTTACCTGATCAGCGATCTCCTTCTCTCAAAAACAACAAATAAGCAAGAGTGAGTACTTACGTACCTAGCAGCCCACCTTCACCCACGGAATGGGGAAATCAGATATAATGTATGGAGTATGTGGAGCTCAGGATATTTTGCAGAAAAAGCCATTTTTGATGCAGGGCTATTTTGTAAAACATTTTGTCATTTTTTAAAGTGCATCCTCTCCCAAAGGAGCAGGAAGTTTTTCAATATAGAACAAAATCCCCTAGACTAAACCATCCAGGAATATCGGTAGTTTCCCACCGGTTTTCATTTTCAAAAACAGCTACTGGACTTCTCGTCCACCATAGCTCACGACTCATCCGTCGGACCTTTTAAAACCACTTTTCAAAAGCATTTTGGAAAACAAAACAATATTGTCAAATCCATGCCATAACTCATCCATTTCCGTGGACACGGACTATTCGAATAGGTTTTTGAACTCTGCGGAGAGGTGTACACTTTACCCACTAGTCCGGTTTCTGTAATCTCACCGTCATGAGATCCGAATGCCAAAACTCTCTCCTCCCCTGCACGTCTTTACCTTAACGGTTATACCGAAAGGAACAAGGCCACCTCCATGCCCAAACCAGGACAAAACTTCCCCCCTCCTTGTCCTTCCGGTGCTCCCCAGCCACCATAACCCTAGGATGCAGACCGTGCAAGTTCGGATCAAGCGACTGCCCATACAGTCTCGAGTGGTTGTACTTGATAAGAGTATAGGTAAGGAGTGATGACAAACCGGTCCTTATGTGAGAGGGACAATCCTTCATGCTCACACCTAACCCGGCTGAGCCACCACCTTAAGGCCCTCCCAAACCAGGGAGTCCCTGATCATCCCGCTCAAAGGTGACAAGGGTGATAACCCTTCATCATACCCATTATGAAAACATTTTCTTTTGAAAAACTCACACATTTTCTCAAATCCTTTTGTAATAAAAAATGTCGAGGAGTATGAAGATGAATTGCGGCAAAGTTCTAAGGCTGGGTGGCCATACTAACATGTCTCTTAGCAGCAAAATCATATAATGCATAAAATAACAGGCTGAGGGATGTGTTTGAAAAAATAGGTAATTTATGCATCAAAGGGATCCACTGAGCTTGCCGTGCTTTAACCGACGAAAGGGTGAGAGCTCGCGGAACTGGCTTCTGGCTCCACTGTCTGGCATAGAGTCGCAGAATTGGCCTTCTCGGGACAGCACGAACGCTCCGATAACTACGCAACAATAATAAGCAAACATACAAACCAGCAAGTATATCAACAAATATTCATATGGTGGTCAAGAATGGTGATGGATGGGTGAATATGGTTTCGAGTAGAGTTTGTGTTGGCAGAGTAGAGATGCTTACCTGAAGGGTATATTGGAGGTGAACCAACACTAGAAGTGTAGTGGCAGAGCGGGGTACCGAGTGGGTGGGGGAGTTTGCCTTGGCTCAGGGTGCTGAGGGTGTGGGGAGGGAGAGGGTAACTCTCTGGGTGTATTTATAGCTGGGTGTGTATGGCTTAGTATGGTAGAGTTTACTGTTTATGAGAAGAGTGGTGAAAGAATTGTCTGACTCGGTTCGAATGGAGAAATTATAGGTAGAATATGGGACAAGTGTATTTTGGAGTTTTCTGGAATATGAACCATGCTTACGGTATGACATGGTTGGATAGAGGATAATTTGATAAGAATTTAGAAACAAGAATTGTCGAAATCTGAGTTTGGACGGAGGAGTTTTGGATTTTACAATCATATGAATTAGAAAAAGAAAAGGAAAAAGGAATATTCCTGGAATATTCCAAAATTTGAATATTTGGGAATATTTGGAAATTCAAAAACACAAATGTATTTTTTAGCAGAGTGCCAGGAATTATTTCTGGACTGTTCATGAGCAGAGGTTTATGTTGGCGGCAACTGTTCCTACCTACTGTGTCACATGGGACAACAGTCAGGCGGGACCCAAACAACTGGAATACTGTGATATTCTGGTCCGGGTGGGCTGTGGTATCTTGGGCCAGGATTTATAGGATTGACAGCGTATCCATACAAACATGGTTCGCCTTTCTTTTTGGAAGCCTGGTTCGGAAAAACCTCAAAGTTAAGCGTGCTCAACTTGGAGCAATTCTGGGATGGGTGACCAACCGGGAAGTTCTTACTGGAAGGAAAATCACAGTCACCGGAGTTCGTATGACTGAGATATTGGTCTGGCAGGTCTTAGGTGAGCTGAACAGCATGATGGATGAGCAGTTGAATATTTGGGCGATCGGATGAACGACGAATAGTAACGATGAATAGTAGGATGAACGATCTGATGAACGATGAATAGTGACTATGAACGATCCGATGAACGGTGAACAAACGATGAATAGTTCGTCTAAAACGATGAATAGGGATTATGAACGAACGATCGGATGATCGGACGATCGAACGATTGGAATTTCGGCAGCATAATGGCTGAACAATGATTATTTGGACGAACGATCGGATGAACGAACGAACGAACGAACCATGAACGATTGGACGAACAATCCAACGATCGGACGAACGAACGAACAAACTATGAACAGTTGGACGAACGATCGAATGAACGACCAAACGATCATTGTGCTTGTGTTGTGCTTGTGTGGGAGTGGGAGTGGGAGTGAGTTGCCATGAAATGGCTTGGGATGGCATGAGGGGAGCCCCTTGCCCCTCTATTTATAGGCAAGGTGGGGGATTAGGGGGAGGAGGCGAGGATTAGTGGGAGGAGGCGAGGATTAGTGGGAGATAAGCATGTATTAGCCGTGGATAAGTGAAATTAGCTTGTAGAGCTCATTGTATGACACCGGAAGCGTATGTATACGTATGAGCATAAGGGAAATTATTAAGAAAATATTTGTAGGGACTTTAAAATGATTCCGAGGGTATTTCTTAGGAGAAAAATATTTGGAGAATTATCAGTGGGATATTTAGGCAGTATTTCTGGAAAGAATTCGAGGGGGTCACTTGGGAAATATTTGTAGGATATTTTGAGGAGAATTTTGGAGAGAATATAGACCACTATATTTTCTTTGTTGAGATCAACTCGCAAACAAACATTTTGAAACAAAATTTAAAAATTCATTTTGAATTTAGAGCGAGTTCAAGAAATTTTCTAAATTTGAATTTTCGGGGTGTTACATATAGGGTCTCCCCTTTTATTTTTTTAAAATTAATTTAACAGCAATAAAACCCTATTTGCAGAATTTTGCAAACATTTTCACAATATGGGGCGAAAATAAAAGTTGTTCCAAATTTTATGCTCTACAACTTTGCTTTAATGACCAACTCAAAATTCTAAACAGATTTGGAATCAAAGATAAAATATGCAAAAGAGCATTTAAATCCATTTAACTTGAAATTTGAATTGGGTGGCAATTTGAATACAAACATGCCTCAAACTTTTATTCCTAATATTTCTAAATTCACTTAATGACAAAACACAAGCATTTAGGGCAAAAACAAGCATGGGCATATTCACATTATTTAATTCATGCCTGATTTAATCAAATTAAAATCAAATTCCAATTCAAACATTACATGAAATATCACTTAGCCAAATTTGAATGCAATCCTCATGATGTTTTATGAAATGATGATTATGCCTCTAAGATGCCATGCTAAGCTAGCTTAACACCTAGGGGTGTTAAAACCCTCCCCTTAACAAAATCTCGTCCCGAGATTTAAGTTACTGATCATTGTTTATAAAAGGCGGGGTAAACCTCACGTAGGTACGTCTCCGTCTCCCAAGTTGCATCTCGCTCATTATGTTGACTCCATAAGACCTTATAAGTTCTCACTACTTGGTTCCGAGTCACTCTGTCCTTGGTGTCCACCACTTGAACGGGTTGTTCTTGATATACTAAGTCAGATCTGATCTTAAGACCTTGCATTCCAATCCTTTCTTCTAGAACACACAAACATTTCTTCAATTGTGACACATGGAATACGGGAAAGATGGAACTCATTTCTTCAGGCAACTGCAATTTATAAGCCACTTTTCCTTTCTATTCCAAAATTTGGTATGGTCCCACGTACCTCGGTGCAAGTTTTCTTTTTACTCCAAACCTTTGCACACCCTTCATTGGGGATACCTTCAGGCAAACATAGTCTCCAACTTCAAAAGTGAGTGGCCTTCTTCTTTTATCGGCATAGCTTTTCTGACGGGACTATGCAGCTTTCATGTGCTGCTGGATAATTTGGACCTTTTCTTCTGCTTCATTCACGAAGTCGACACCATAGTACCTTCTTTCACCAGGCTCAATCCAATTCAATGGAGTTCTACACTTTCTGCTATATAAGGCTTCAAATGGGGCCATTTTTATACTCTCCTGCTAGCTATTATTGTAGGAAAACTCAGCTAAAGGTAGCCACGATTCCCATGATCCTTCGGACGCTAAGGCGCAAGCTCTTAACATGTCCTCTAAAACTTGGTTGAGTCTTTCAGTCTGTCCTGAAGTCTGAGGATGATAGGCGGTACTATGAACTAATTTGGTACCTAACCCTTTTTGTAGATGCTCCCAAAAGTGAGCGGTGAATTGAGATCCCTTGTCGGACACTATGGTTCTCCGCACACCATGCAGTCGGACGATTTCTGAAATATATCGATCGGCGTACTGTGGCGGACGATATGTAGTCTTAACGGGTAGGAAGTGAGCGGATTTCGTAAGACGATCAATAATTACCCAGATTGAGTCATTTCCCTTCTGAGTGGTGGGGAGTCCAATGATAAAATCCATACTTATTTCTTCCCACTTCCAATCAGAAACTGACAACGGTTGTAGTAACCCCGCGGGTTTCGTATGAATGGCCTTAACTCTACAAGAATTATCACAGCTAGCAACGTATGCCACAATCTCTTTCTTCATTTTTGTCCACCAGAAATGAAGTTTCAGGTCTTGATAAATTTTGCTACTCCCTGGATGAAGGGTTAGCTTAGAGAGATGAGGTTCATCCAAAATTTTATTCTTAAGCGCTCGGTGGGCACAACAAGACAGTCATTGAACCATAGCACACCCTGTTCGTCTATTCTGAAATGTTCAGTTGGCTACTTTTTCATCTTTTCCTTTATATGAGAGATGCTTGTGTCAGTTTTCTGGCCTTCGATGATCTTGCCTTCAAGAGAGCAACTGATCTGGATATTGTACAGTACCTCAGGATGCATCAGGTCGAACCCATCTTCTAACAATGGTTGAAGAACATTGCAATGCGACTTTCGACTCAAATTTTTGCAAGGTATGGAAAGCTGCTTCGCACTCTTGTGTCCAACTGAACTTATGATCCTTCTTAAGCAAACTGGTCATTGGCTTGGCGATTTTGGAAAAATCAGGGATGAAACGATGACAGTATCCAGCTAAACCCAGAAAACTTCAAACTTCGGTGACTGAAGTGGGTGCCTTCCAGTCCATAACTTCTTATACCTTGTTGTGATCTACCGAAATTCCTTCTTCTGACAGAATATGTCCAAGGGAACTTTCTTCAGCCAGAACTCACACTTACTCAATTTGGCATACAACTTGTGTTCTTTGAGTCTGGTCAATACAATCCTCAGGTGCTCGGCATGATCCTCATCATTTTCTGAGTAAACTAGAATGTCATCGAGGAATACAACCATAAATTTATCCAATTTCGGCATGAAAACCGAATTCATCAGATACATGAAGTATGCAGGAGCATTCGTCAGACCAAACGACATGACGAGTTACTCATACAACCCATATCTGGTAAAAAAGCGGTTTTTGGCACGTCATGTGGCCTAATCTTGATTTGGTGGTAACCTGACCTCAAATCTATCTTAGAAAACACTTTGGCCTTGGACAACTGATCAAACAGGATGTCAATGCGAGGTAAGGGATATTTGTTCTTAATGGTTACAGCATTAAGCGGCATATAGTCCACACACATTCACAAGGATTGGTCCTTTTTCTTTACGAATAATGCGGGACAACCCCATTCAGACGAACTCGGTCGGATGAGACCCTTGTCCAACAACTCTTTCAACTGAACCTTTAACTCAGCTAACTCGTTAGGGGGCATCCGATAAGGCCTTCTTGAGTTGGTGCAATACCAGGCACTAACTCAATAGCAAACTCAACATCTCTATTAGGCGCAAGACCTAGTAGCTCATCAGGAACCACATCCGGGAACTCACATACTATAGGAATCTCTTGTAAAGGGGTGACTTGAAGAGCACATGACAATTGTGCAATGTCTAGTCTTCGGGGTAATGGCACTTGGAAAGTGCCTTCACTCAAAGGGTCCTTAAGAGAGAGAACGTTGTTCCCCGCATCAATAACAACACCCTTATCCTTCATCCAGTTCATTCATACGATCACATCCAGAACTAATTCGGGCATGACTATTAAACTTATCCGAAAACTCTTGTCCCTTATATCAAGGGTTGCCCCCTGAACTATCTGATTGGTTAGCACATCAGCCCCTGCCGAGCTTATGCAATATCTATACCCCAACTCTTCTGACTGTTGCTCATATTTTCGTGCAAATGCTGAACTCATGAATGAATGCGAAGATACAGAATCAAACAAAACAACTGCGGGGTGTTGGTTAACAGAAAACACACCTGCTGTTATAGGCTCACCTTTCGGAATCTCTTCCATGGTGGTCTGGTGGACTCGTGCAGGGTAGGTGTTCTGCTTCTTAGGGTTCGGGCAATATTTGGCAAAGTGGCCTAGTTGACCACAGTTGTAGCAGGGACCTCTCACTTGGGTCGCAGTTCTAGCGGTGTTGCCTTGCCCTGCTCTTGCTAGAGGCAATGCAACCTTGTACGCCTTCTGGTTCCTCTGTTGCTGTGGAGCATTCTGATTTCTCTTCTAGGGTGGCCTGAACCTTGCACCAGGTGTGGGTGGGCGATACGGTAGACGGCTTGCCACGGGAGCCCTGGGCTGTGAAGGACATGCCTCAAAAGCTCTTTTATGAGTCTTGGATGCACTGTAGAGGTTATTGTTGTTCTCTTGAGTCAGACAGTCACTGACAAAGTCATTGAAGGTGGTCCTGGTGGAGGTACCCATGAACTTCAGCATTTTGGAGCTAAGACTCCGCTTGAAGCTAGCAATCTTCTTGGCATCGGTATCTACAAATTCCAGAGCTTAGCATGACAAGTTGTTGAAGGAGTGCAGGTAGTCTCGCATGGATTTGGTGCCTTGGGACAGCTTCATGAACTCTGCCAGTTTCATGGCCAATAAGCCGGGCGGAATATAGTGCCCCCGAAAAGCAGTAGTGAATTGATTCTAGTTTATAGAAGTCCCAGCAGGAAAAGTGGTGCGATGATGAGCCCACCAGATCCCTGCGGGGCCCTACAGTTGATGGGCCGCATACTTAGTCTTCAGTGACTCCGTCAACCTCAGAAGGCAGAACTTGTTTTCCATCGTGTTAATCCACTCGTCTGCCTCCAATGGCTCGGCAGCTTCCTTGAAGATCGGTGGTTTGGTATCCAGGAAATCCTTGAAAGTGCTATACTGATTCACCTCATTGCCGCCCGGATTAGGGCCGCGACGGGTGTTAGCTGCAATGCTGCGCAAGGCAGCTTCCATATTGTGCTTCATGTTCTCCATGTTCCTCTGGCTTCCCAAGAATTGCGCGAAGAACTGCTCCGTGGTGAGCGGAGGAGGGGGTGGTGGTGGCAGAGGGTCCTCATTTCCAACACCACTAGCACCCTGGCCACTACTCCTAATGGTAGTGCGACGCGTATCCACCATCTGCATATTCCAGTACAAGTAATTATCAGGTGATGTTGCAACAAATGTAGGTGAATACAATCATGCCATATTGAATTCGCTGGAGAGAATAAATTCAGACAATAAAACAAGGCACAATAATCTATTCCACAACATCACTACTTATATTACTCAAGGGCATCCCATCATTCTCGCTTACAACCAACATTGCCAGCATACACACACTGGACTTTTAAGCGCCTGCTTATCGCCACACGTCCAAGTTTGCATCCCATCAAGCTTTACAACTTACTTAACGTCTTACATGCCAAATCACAAAAGATCACAAAACACAATCTAACAACTAGCGGAACATCCACTGGTCTACTTCTCATGGTCACTATCCATGCTCGATGCATTGCCACCCTCGTCGTCACTCTCGTCGACGTGGGCCTCAGGCCCGTCATCATGGGCCTCATCCATCTCCATGCCATCATCAGCCAAAATGACGCCAGTCTCCATCTCAGCCGCGCCAGGAGGGGCAAAAGGGTGAAGTTAATTATGCAGCTGGTGCACCTCCTCATGCAGGTTGGCATTGTAGGCCTCTGCATGGTACAACTGCTGCTCCAGCTCAAACAGTCAGGCTCTCTGAACGTCCTCCTCATGACAGGTTTCATTCCTCTGATTAAGCACATGAACCAGCATGCGCTCGCAGTTCTGGTGAGCGGTAGTCAGGCGAGCGTTCTCCAGCACTGCTATCTCACCCTGGTGAATAGCCTGGTCCCTCTCCAGAGTCATCAGTACTAACTCAGCCTGAAGCCTCTCAATCTCTGTGTCATGATCACGCTGTAGCTGGTGCTTCTCTCCCTGAGCTAGACTAAGGGAAATAGACACAATCCCCAAGCTACTCTCCACACCCTTGTATGCCTTTGATCATGGCAAACAAGGCGCTCATTGCAGCGTTATCACTGTACTGATGCTCAACGCTGCCACCCTCCAGAGCACCTCCCTTTGGCTGATTCCACACCGAGGTGTAAGGGTCACCCCGAGGAAAGACCCTGGCGATCGCAATAGCGAGCTCTCCTAGAAACCTCTCCATGATCTCTTGCAATACCATGTATGCGGCCCTGTCAGCTCCCTCCTTGGGTGTCCGACCCTTACTCTCGAAGTGCCAGCCGCCCCAATTAGGGTCATCACCCTTAGCACGGACCACAGCTGTCACGTAGACTAGCATCCCATCACAGAGTGGCTCCTTATCCCAATAGTAGCGAGGCTCCTTCCCCTCCGGATATCCTAGAGAGTAAAGTATCCGCTACAACAACGTGGGCATCCCAAACTCCAACAGGAACTTGTTGTGGCAACGAGCCTCCCGAGGGGCTAACTGGTGGCAAGAGACTTTTCCCCCAGTGGACTTGCGGGCAGTCAACCACGTGCGGGCCATCTGTAGCAAGGTTACACTCTCGTGAGAATAGGTACCAAGCGATTATTTTACCCAAAATAGATAAGTAACTACAAGGGGAAGGCAATGAAATGCAATGTAATGGACATATATCATGATGCATGTACGTTTCATACGGCCTCACATCCTTAAGAACATAATATATCCTCGCGATATAGGTGGTGGCGTACAAGCGTTCTCTCATATATATGGAACTAATTCATGCTACACGTTTGCGTTTTTAGTGTACCTACAGAAGATTCATTTCAGCCCATCCCACACAGTATGTAATAAATGCATTGCAGGAAGTAAATCTATCGGTCCTTATACAGCATGTATGGTTGAACACACATGAGGGTGGCCGACTAGACCTGGCCTACATGGTATCTAACTAGTCCTTGTACGACATATACGCTACCCGTATACGAAGGCAGCCGACTAGTCCCGGTCTGCATGGTCGTACTCTTACCTTTCTTACCTGACGTAGAGGCAATGAATTCATACTGTCTCAAATCATATGAATAACAAAATTGAAATATGATGCAAGAACCCCCAAGTTAGTACTTAAATAAGCCACCTAGATTCCTTAACTGGGCATAAAGGATATGACCACTGGAACACACTTACGTTTTGGAATTATATGTTTTGAATACCAATATAGCTATAAGTTGGCAATTAGTTTTGTAAAACAAACCCCTTTTGTTTTTAAGTACACACGTGAACAGTAACACGCTAAACCATGCTCTGATGCCAGCTACGACAGAACCGACCAATTTATAAGAACACAAGTATGAAAATCATCCACTTAGACAATTGATTTTGCATACTTGAGCCCATATAAACCCGGTAGTCCGTGAAACCACGAAGGATTTCAAACTTTTCAGTAACACAACCAGGATCGTAATAGTTTAACCGTCACCGTTCACATGATACATAGATTCGCAGATAATTCGAATACATCAGTGTATCAAGCAGAGTTATTGCAATACCATTTCGAATTTAAGAAGCGAAAGCAAATAGTTTTGAAACCACACCCACTCACACACTTAGTCTGATACAGTGCCAGTTCACGGGTCAATCCCACAAAAGCAGTGGATGAGATAAACGATAGACCGCGCCCATGGTCAAATAATCACCCATAGCCGGGTAGAGGCAGTTGGCACAGTAGCCATAGTACATCTGTCCATCTGCAACAACAATGGGAATAGAACCCTGAGTACGAGAAGGTACTCAGCTAGACTTACCCGTCATAAACCAGAAATAAATTGACTCCAAGGATTATGCAAGGCTTTATAAGTGGGGCTAGCTTGACTCTATTATGGAAAAAACTTAATTCATTATATGAGAGCTTATCCTTTTTAGCATTCCTTTCATTAATTACCTGTCCAATCTAGATTAGCACCTGTACTAAGCAAACACTTGATTAAGGTATAACAATCAATAGTAACCATATTCATTTAGCGTTTTTCCAACATCATCCCTGTAACCATCATTATTCCATATCATTACTACGATGACGAAGCTCAAGTCAAGTGCTCACTGTCCAGGAGCGATGGCGATTCGAATCGATTACTAACTAGCTGGCGAGGTACTCCCCACACAAACCACACTCACCCACTAAAGTGAGCAATAGGTAACCATCAAACTATTCCAAGAATCGTGGGTTCGACTGGAACCACCGTACCCGGGGACCGCCCAACTGCCAGGACATTTAGGCCTAGCCTGCCCTTTGGCTCACTCTTCGCGCCCCCGACTTTCTCCTCAACCATGCACCGATACGGCCCGAACGAACCGATTCTCGACTTGGAATAGGTTAGGCTTCGCGGTCGAAACTACTTATCCTTCCAGCTAAATGTGGGGCATAAATTCAACATGACTCGAGGAACGACAACGATCGGTCTTTAATTGACATAGACGAAATCACTATGGTCCAAAACCCCATAAGACCTTGTCCGATCTCCATTTATCTATTAATCATCCGGTTATTTCCATGATAGCTATCTCTGGCTAAAGTCCAGGTAACCACCTATATCTCGCAGGTGACAGGAAATTATCTGACTTCTACTGGTCTAAGCAGGGCTAAGCATTTAACTCGATCCTAGACCTACTTAGGGCAGCAGGGACATGGATATATCAAGGTAAACAAGGAATATAGATGTAGCGACAGTTCCATTCAACTCCTAACAAAAAGAATGCAATGTAATCATTTGCAAACCGTAGGGAGGGAAAATGCTCCGGGGCTTGCCTCGTTCGAACGAGCTCGGGTGGTGATCAACACACTCAGGCAGCTCCTCCACCAGTTCCACGTCCTCGGGCACCACTGACTGGAGCCCTTCCTCCTGGTCCTCGAGAATCTCGACTGGTGTATCTTTCTATGATCCTGTATGATGCATATGCGTATGTGAATATGGGAAAATATGCAATGTGCAGGAGTGCATGACGATCATGAATGCATGTATATGGGTGAACATCTTTTATCTCTCATTTCACAGAGTAGGTGCAAAGCTCTTATGCAAAGTAGTCAACATCATCCAAGAACATGTACCCATCAATTACACCAGCAAGGTATCATGCTTCAAAGGCACACCAAAGCATCTTAGAAAGTAACATGCATTAACAACCCCTAACTAATTCAATTTTAAACTCAAGCTAGAATAGCAACAGGCACTTACTGGACTCCAAAAATTCTGAGAAAATTACAATATCTACCTAGAACTTACTGGAGTCTACCATAAATATTTTAGCCCAATTGAATAAGTATTTTGGCCTACAAAACAATAACAAGCAACAGGGTAGAAACATACTAGAAATTACTTTGTACTACGAAAAGCATCAAAAAACAGATTTCATATTTTTCTTATCACCTACTCAGTATATAAACACTATGGAAAAAGTTTTACATGCAGGTATTACTCATATTTTTAGCCCTAGCAGTTTTACAAGAAATCAGCCATTAATACACATAAATTACTTAGCCATTTTCTTTCACAGAACATGCATGTCATATATTTATCACAGAAAGTGTATCTAATAAGTGACTCAACAAAACTGTGATGATATTTTTCTGAGACTTGTTTGATTTATTATGCATTTCCTAAAAAACATAGATTTTTCAACAATTAAATAAAGTCCTATATAAAAGTATCTCAAAACTAACATGCAACATTTCTAAACCATAGATCTACTCTATACGAATACTACAAAATTTATTTCATCATTTTTGGAGCAATAAAACTGGAGATATGAGGTTTATAAGGTTTAAACAGATTTCTATTAATTCATTTTTAAATAAAACCAAAAATCACACGGATCGGAAAAAGCTGGGTACACCCGGTGCAGTGCACCCAGATCTGTGCTAAGCGACTGACAGGCGGGTCACCGCGGTCAGCCGGCCCCACCCGTCAGCCACAGCGGGAGACGGTGGTGCTGACAGGTGACGTTCTCGCCGCCGGTGAGGTCTCCGGCGACGTGGTCACCACCAATGGCTTCACCACATCGTTGCGGACCCAGCGGTACTGATTGCGGGGCCGCGGGAGCTCAGGACCGAGCTCACTGCCGACAATGGCGGCACGGTGGCGCGGTTCGACGGCGGACGCGGCTGTCCCGGCCTCGGCTAGGGTCAAGGAAGGGTGGAAGAGCTTCACGGCGTCGAGGCGAAGCTCATGCGCTAGAAAACAAAGAAAAACGAGGAGCGGAAGGGGGAGTTCGACGGAGGCCGTGTGCTCCGGCGAGCGCAGCGGAGCTCCGGCAAGCAATACCGGGCTCGGCTGTCTATACCTTGGCGAACGGAGTGGAGCGGGTGGTGCGGTGCGTCAAGGCGAAGCTCAGGAGCTCGCTGGTAAGGTGGTTGCGTGAGAGGGGCAACGGAAACGCGCGCGGCGGCGCTCGGCACGGCGGTGTTCCGCCACGCAGCCGGCGACGCCTGACGCCACGGACGCGCGGTTTGCGGCGGTCACGCGGGCGCGTGGAGCTTTTTGCAATTTTGGCATCGCCATCGTCGGGTTCCAGAGCTTTGGCATCCCGATCAGTGCAATTGCCCTCTTGGCATTATAATCCCGGACGCTTTGAACATTTGGCATTCGCGGCGACTGATCGTCATTACCAGGTATGCTATTCCCTTGCTGCCCCTCGCTCCCTCTCGCTCCGGTCTTCCGTTTGCGCCGTCTGCGTTCTCCATTCGGTGAGTACTCCAGTTCGTCCGTTCTTGGTCCAGGTGAGCGCGAACTCCTACCCTTGTGCGGCTAGGGTTCGTCCGCTTCCCCTCCTCTGCCCTCTCCTCTCTGCCGCTGGTGTTGGATCTGTGCTTCCCTCCTCGATTCCCCCTCCTCCCCTCTGCAGTCTCCTGTCGGGCGCGTCGCCGGAGCAGGGTCTGTGCTCCCCGTCGCCTGGCCTGTTCGTCCTCTACTCCGGCATCGCTTCCCCGTGGAGTACCCAAAGATTCTCAAACCGGCATGGCAAACGCCGCCGAGAGATGTGCTCTGAAAGCGAGCGTGGCCGCTAATGGCGCTCGTCGTGCGGCTACCTCTGCGGCAAACGCCGCCGTGGTTGCTGGAGACCTATGTGCTGCAACATCTGTGGGTAACCAATCCACTGTTTCCACCCTAGATGTTCTCATAACAGCTACTTGCGCGGAGACTCGAGCTGAATCGGCATGGGGTGAAGCTCGCCTCGCTGCCTTGCTGGCCGAGGAATCCAGGGTTTCCAACTTGCAGGTTTGCTTTGCTTTGTCTGAATTGTGTTGTCAATGATTGGAATGGTATGAATATCAGTTGTTGCCCTATGATGCATCTTGCTAGCTGACTTCATATGTAGCTGAGGACGTTTGCATCACAATTGTTGCTGAGGGCGTTTGCATCACTTACTCTCGGTTAACTGACTTCATATGTGTTCATGGATCAGTTCTGTTTACTAAATTTATAAGTGCTGTAACCGTGTGATGATGATATGTGGAGTAAGCTGGAGCTGAATTGAATTGAGGATTGAATTGTTGGAATTAAAGCAATGATGCTTTGATATGCTTTAAGGGCCCTGTGATGCGTTTTGCTTACTGTACTCATTTCTTGATAGTTTGTTGAGGGCCTTTGCATCACTTCGATTAACTGACTTCATATGTGTTCCTGCATCAGTTCTGTTAAATGAAATTATATGTGCTGGAACTGTGCCTAGTGATGCCCAGTGATGCTATTTGTCATTGAACTCGAATGGATTCAAATGAGGAGAAATTTAGTAGCTGAGGGCAAAGTTAACTTAGCCCTGTGACAACAGCAGGTTTTTTGGAGAGATGAGGATTTAAGAAGGTTTTTTTCTTAACTTAGCCCTGTGATGCGAAGGAAAATTGCCTGAAGGAAAATTTAAGAAGGTTTTTTTCTTAACAGGATTGTTCATGTCATAAACAATCCGTTCCTCATCTACCACAGAATCAGAACATGGAATGGCAGCTGATGCTTCACCATCCAAAAAGTCTCTATTACTCCATCTAACATGACGAGCTGATTCTTCTTCCCTTTGAGCAGATTCAAACACATCCTCATTATGCAAACCCAGCTGGATATACAATGCTTGTTCACTAGTAACATTCTGTCTTCCTTCCTCGGTCCACCTGTCTTCAACTTCGATTGAATCCCAATCAACATATTCACTTGGATTACAATTTCCCTACACAACACAAACTCATAATTAGTACATATTTGGATCAAACTAAAGAGCATCACAAATACATTACTCACCGAGGTACCAAATGTGACGCGATCGTCCTGGCCAATACAAGCTAAACTCCAATCTTCCTCTTCGCAGCGCGGTGCAGTCATTTCATTGGTTGGCGACACGCCACGGCCGAACAACAATTGCACATTTTCTTCAGTCAGAGACAGAGACAATGCCGCACCTACTACAACGTTATCAATCCCTAATGTGTATTTGCATTTTACCAAATAACAGTACAAAAACCATGAGACTTATATTTATAGCAGTCCATTGCAACAAAAATGCAAAAAATCTACTGCTAAGTGGATTATTGCTGTCCATTACATGGGAGCATACCTCGTGGAGAGTCCATGACCTACAGGCCGAGGTCCTCAGCTCCTGTGCGCGCCGTCGCGTAGACCGCAGAGCGCTCCAGAGCGGCGGCACAGATCTGCAGCGAGGAACATCTCAAAGTTGACAATGAGGCTGGGACCCAAGATTAAGTGCCCACATTGCTTCTGAAACTCACCTGGTCAGCGGCGGCGGTGGGGAGGACGCAGCATCCAGTAGGAGTTCGCGGCCACCACTTGGACCAAGGAGACGGACGAACTGGAGCGCTCGATGAACTGGAGTACTCGGCTGAACGGAAAAACCAGACGGTGCAAACGGAAGGCACGAGCGAGGGGCAGCAAGGGAATAGCATACCTGGTAATGACGATCAGCCGCCACGAATGCCAGATGTTCAAAGCGTCCGGGATTATAATGCCAAGAGGGCAATTGCACTGATCGGGATGCCAAAGCTCTGGAACCCGACGATGGCGATGCCAAAATTGCAAAAAGCTCGGGCGCGTGCGTGGGCCGCTGCCGCCGCGGGCCGCCTCCGGTCGTGGGCCAGAAGTGAGGGGGCGGCCCGTTTAGGGTCTCCCCTTTTTATTTTTTTAAATTAATTTAATAACAATAAAACCCTATTTAGAGCATTTTGCAAACATTTTCACAAGATGGGGCGAAAATAAAAGTTGTTCCAAATTTTATGCGCTACAACTTTGCTTTAATGACCAACTCAAAATTTTTTAACAGATTTTGAATCAAAGATAAAATATGCAAAAGAGCATTTGAATCCATTTAATTTCAAATTTGAATTTGGTGGCAATTTGAATACAAACATGCCTCAAACTTTTATTCCTAATATTTCTAAATTCACTTAATGACCAAACACAAGAATTTAGGGCAAAAACAAGCATGTGCATATTCACATTATTTAATTCATGCATGATTTAATCAAATTAAAATCAAAGTCCAATTCAAACATTACATGAAATATCACTTAGCCAAATTTAAATGCAATGCTCATGATGTTTTATGAAATGATGATTATGCCTCTAATATGGCACGCTAAGCTAGCTTAACACCTAGGGGTGTTACAGTGCGCGGCCTGACGCTGTCGGCCACGACGACGTCGACGTCGCGTGCGGCGACGGCTTCGTCAGGTGACTAACAAAGCCATTTCGTGCACGATTATCTCGCTAACCAAATGTCATTAGCAAAAACTCTATTACTAAAAGTTGTAGAGCTACATGAGATCAACAACTTTTCTTTACTAATCACCCTCTGATTCGGCCTAGATTTCAATCTACAGAGCCCCAAACATGGGTTCATCGAAACTGAAAATCAGTTCCACATAGAGAAAAATTCTAAGTCTCAAAACAGCCCCCAAATCTGCCTTCTAACCACTTTTTGAGCATTTTCCACACATTTTCATGACTTGGCCCCAAAATAACTTTTGTTCCTTATGAAATTCTACACATGTTTCATTTAGGGCACATCAACATGCAAGCAATGTAGATAGCACTGTTTAATTAGTCAAACAAAACCACTTCTAGGGTCAAAACAAAGCCACTATCACTTAGGAGCTTAATTAGCCAAGATGATCAACATGAACATTGCTTAATTATACGTCCTAAGTCAGTCTAGGTTGGTTTAGTGAACAACCAACACACTCACTTGTGTTAAGCACTCATGTCCCTCTGCAATTCAAACACAATTCAAGCAAATTCAAACAAGTTTCATACTCCACATGAAATGACATGGTCCTTTGAGTTGATGCTCATGCCAAGGGTGCTTAGGGTGATGCTCATGATGATAGTCATGATGATGTTCGTGGTGATGAACATGCTTATGCAACTTAACACCTAGAGGTGTTACAGCCCTCCCCTTATAAAAATCTTGTCCCGAGATTTGTGTTACTAACCATTGTTTATGAAATTCGGGGTAAACGTCACGTAGGTAGGCCTCGGTTTCCTAGGTTGCATCTCGTTCATCGTGATGACTCCACAAAACCTTATAAGTTCTAACTACTCGATTCTGCGTCACTCTGTCTTTGCTGTCCACCACTTGAACTAGCTGTTCTTGGTATACTAAGTCTGATCCAATCTTGAGCCCTTGTGGTTCGATCTCTTCCTTAGGGATACGCAGACATTTCTTTAGGTTGGATACATGAAAAACCAGAAAGATAGCACTCATCGCTTCAGGCAATTGCAATTTGTAAGCCATTTCTCCTCTCCATTCTAAGATCTTATAGGGCCCCACGTATCTAGGTGCGAGCTTCTTCTTGGCTCCAAATCTTTGTACATCTTTCATCGGACATACCTTCAGGTATACATGGTCACCCACCTAAAAAACAAGCGGTCTTCTCCTCTGGTTGGCATAACTTTTCTAACGAGATTGTGCGGCTTTCATGTGTTGCTGAATAATTTGGACCTTTTCTTCTGCTTCTGCAACAAATTCAATGCTATAGTACCTCCTTTATCTAGGTTCGACCCAATTCAATGGAGTCCTACACCTTCTGCCATACAAGGCTTTAAATGGAGCCATCTTTATACTTTCCTGGTAGCTGTTTTTGCGAAAACTCTGCTAAGGGTAGCCATGATTCCCATGACCCTTCAGATGATAACATGCAAGCTCTCAACATGACTTCTAAAACTTGATTAAGTCTTTCAGTCTGACCCGACGTTTGTGGATGATATGTGGTACTGTGAACCAATTTGGTACCCAAACCTTTTTGCATATGTTCCCAAAAGTGAGCGGTAAATTGAGATCCCCGGTCGGACACAATGGTTCTTGGCACACTATGTAATCGAACAATTTCTGCAATGTATCGGTCAGCATATTCAGGCGGTCGATACGTAGTTTTGACAGGTAGGAAGTGAGCGGACTTGGTAAGACGGTCGATAATTACCCAGATTGAGTCATTTCCCTTTTGGCTGGCGGGAAGCCCTGTGATAAAGTCCATACCTATCTCTTCCCATTTCCACTCCAGAACCGTTAGGGGTTGCAACAACCCTGCGGGTTTCATGTGAATGGCCTTGACTCGGCAATAGTTATCACATCTAGCAACATAAGCGGCAATCTCCTTCTTCATTTTTGTCCACCAGAACCGAGACCTCAAATCCTGGTACATCTTGCTACTCCCTGGATGGATGGATAGCTTAGAAAGATGAGCTTCATCCATGATTTGATTCTTGAGTTCTCTGCTCTTGGGCACAACAAGACGGTCATCGCGGGCTCTTGAGTTGCAGGTAACCATCACACTATTCTAGTAATCGCGGGCTCGACTGGAACCACCGTACCCAGGGATCGCCCGACTGCCAGGACGTCCAGGCCTAGCCTGCCCTTGGGCTCACTCTTCGTGCCCCCGACTTTCTCCTCAACCATGCACCGATACGGCCCGATCGGACCGACTCCCGGCCCGGAATAGGTTAGGCTTCGCGGTCGAAACAACTTATCCTTCCAGCTAAATGTGGGGCATAAATTCAACAAGATTCGAGGGCCAACAATGATCGGTCCTTAATCGACATAGACGGAATCACTATGGTCCAAACCCCATAAGACCCCATCTGGTCTCCATTTATCCATTAACCATTCAGTTATTTCCATGATAGCAACCTCTGGCTAAAAGTTCAGGTAATCACCTATATCTCGCGGGTGACAGAAAATCACCCGACTTCTACCGGTCTAAGCAGGGCTAAGCATTTAACTCGATCCTAGACCTAACAGGGTGAAAAGGATATCGATATATCGGTGTAGACAAGGAATATAAATGCAGCAACGGTTCCAACCAACTCCTATAACTTAATGCATCAAACATAAAGGACGCAATGTAATCATTTGCAAACCATAGGGAGGGAAAATGCTCTGGGGCTTGCTTCGTTCGAATGAGCTCGGGTGGTGATCAACGCACTCTGGCAGCTCCTCCTTCGGTTCCACGTCCTCGGGCACCTCTGACTGGAGCCCTTCCTCCTGGTCCTCGGAAATCTCAACTGGTGTATCCTCCTGTGATCCTGTATGATGCATATGCGTATGTGAATACGGGAAATGTGCAAGGTGCAGAAGTGCATGATGATCGTGAGTGCATGTGTGCGGGTGAACATCTTTTACTTCTCATTTTATAGAGTAAGTGCAAAGCTCTTATGCAAAGTAGTCAACATCATCCAAGAACATGTACCCTAACAACATGCCATCTATATCCCAATATCACTCATCATTAGACAAGGCATACATGGATATGGGTGTATACATACACACACATCAATCATACCAGCAAGGTATCATGCTTCAAAGGCACACCAAAACATCTTATCAAGTTACATGCATTAACAATTCCTAATTAATTCAATTTTAAACTAAGGCTAGAAAGGCAACAGGCACTTTTCGGACTCCAAAAATTCTAAGAAAATTATAGTATCTACTTGGCACTTACTGGAGTCTACCATAAAATGTTTAGCCCAATTGAATAAGTATTTTAGTCTACACAGAAATAACAAACAACAGGGCAGAAATACACTAGAGAATACTTTGTACTATGAAAAGCATCAAACAACAGATTTCATATTTTTCCATCACCTACACAGCATAGGAACCTTATTGAAAAGTTTCACATGTATGTATTACTCAAATTTTTATCCCTAGCAATTTTACAAGAAATCAGCAATTAAACTTAACCATTCTCTTCCACAGAACATGCATGTCATATATTTACCACAGAAAGTGCATCACATAAGTGACTCAATAAAACTGGAACCATATTTTTCTGAGACTTATTTGATTTATTATGTATTTCCTAAGAAAATAGCCTTTTCAACAATTAAATAAAATCCTATATAAAAGTATCTCAAAACTGACATGCAATATTTTTAAACCATAGATCTGCTCTAGAGGAATACTATAAAATTTATTTCATCATTTTTGGAGCAATAAAACTAGAGATATGATTTTTATAAGGTTTAAACCATTTTCTCGAAATACATTTTAAAAATAAACCAAAAATCCCACATTTCTAAAAATGCTTCTGTGGCGTGTGACTGACAGGCGGGTCTCCACGGTCAGCTGGCCCCACCCGTCAGCCACACCAGGCGATGGTGGCGCTGTCCGACGGAGTTCTCGCCGCCGGTGAGGTGTCCGGCGACACGGTCATCACCAACAGCCTCACCTCACCGTTGCGGACCCAGCAGTACTGGTTGCGTGGCCATGGGAGCTCAGGACCGAGCTCACCGGCGCCAATGGTAGCATGGTGGTGTGGGTCGGCGGCGAACGCGGCCTTCCTGGCTCCTGCACGGGTCAAGGAGGGGTGGAGAAGGTTCACAGCGTCGAGGCAGAGCTCAAGCGCTTGAAAATGAAGGAAGACGAGAGGCGGAAGGGGGAGGTCGACGGAGGCCGAGCACTCCGGCAAGCGTGACGAAACTCTGACGAGCAATACCGTGCTTGGTGGTCTATACCTCGGCGAACGGAGTGGAGCGGGAGGTGCGGTTTGTCCTGAAGTTTGAGGATGATATGCGGTACTGTAAACTAATTTGGTACCTAACCCTTTTTGTAGACGCTCCCAAAAGTGAGCGGTGAATTGAGATCCTCTGTCGGACACTATGGTTCTCGGTACACCGTGTAGTCGAACGATTTTTGCAATGTATCGGTCAGCGTATTGAGGCAGGCGATTTGTAGTCTCAACTGGTAAGAAGTGAGCTGATTTAGTAAGATGATCAACAATTACCCAGATTGAGTCATTTCCCTTTTGAGTGGTGGGAAGTCCAGTGATAAAATCCATACTTATTTCTTCCCACTTCTAATCAGGAATCGACAACTGTTGCAGTAACCCTCCGGGTTTCATATGAACGGCCTTAACTCTACAATAGTTATCACACCTAGCAACATACGCTGCAATATCTTTCTTTATTTTTGTCTACCAGAAACAAAGTTTCAAGTCTTGATACATCTTGCTACTCCTCGGATGAATGGATAGCTTAGAGAGATAAGCTTCATCCATAATTTGATTCTTAAGTGCTCGGTCATTGGGCATAACAAGACGGTCATTAAACCATAGCACACCCTGTTCGTCTATCCTAAAATGTTTAGTTGGTTCCTTTTCCATCTTTTCCCCGATATGAGAGATGCCTTTGTCAGTTTTCTGGCCTTCGATGATCTTGCCTTCAAGAGAGCAACTGATCTGAATATTGTACAGTTCCTCAGGATGCATCAGGTCGAACCCATCTTCTAATAGCGGCTGAAGGACATTGCAATGCGACTTCCGACTCAAGGCACCCGCCACTACATTTGCCTTGCCCGGATGGTAGTGCACTTGCAAATTGTAGTCCTTAATCAATTTTAACCATCTCCACTGCCTCATGTTCAGCTTTGGTTGAGTGAAGATGTACTTGAGACTCTTATGATCGGTATAGATATTGCACACATTCCCAAGCAAGTAATGCCTCTAGATTTTTAAGGTGTGCATGACCGAAGAGTTCTAGATCATATGTCGGGTAATTGGCTTCGTGTTTCCTCAATTGGCATGAGGCATATGCAATAACCCTTCCATCTTGCATAAGAACACAACCCAAGCTGGTTCCAGATGCATCGCAAAACACATCAAAAGGTTTTTCTATATCCGATTGTGCTAGAACCGAAGCAGTGGTTAGCAATTTCTGCAAGGTTCGGAAAGCTGCTTCACACTCTTCTATCCAAGCGAACTTATGATCCTTCTAAAGTAAACTGGTCATAGGCTTGGCGATCTTGGAGAAATCTGGGATAAAGCAACGATAGTATCCAGCTAATCATAGAAAACTCCGAACCTTTGTGACAGTCGTTGGTGCTTTCTAGTCTATCACCTCTTGTACTTTGCCGGGATCTACCGAAATTCCCTCCTCTGACAGGATAAGACCAAGGAACGAAACTTTCTTTAGCCAGAACTCGCACTTGCTAAATTTGGCATACAACTTGTGTTCTCTGAGTCTGGTCAATACAATCCTCAATTGCTCGGCATGATCCTCCTCATTTTCTAAATAAACTAGAATGTCATCGAGGAATACAACCACAAATTTATCCAATTCCGGCATAAAAACCGAATTCATCAGATGCATGAAGTATGCAGGAGCATTCGTCAGGCCGAACGACATGACGAGATACTCATACAACCCATAGCTGGTAGAAAAAGCGGTTTTCAGCACATCTTGTGGCCTAATCTTGATTTGGCGATAACCTGATCTCAAATCTATCTTAGAAAACATTTTGGCCTTGGACAACTGATCAAACAGAATGTCAATGCGAGGTAAGGGATATTTGTTCTTAATGGTTATAGCATTAAGTGGCCTATAGTCCACACACATTTGCAAGGATTGGTCCTTTTTCTTTACGAACAATGCGGGACAACCCCATTCAGATGAACTCGGTCGGATGAGACCTTTGTCCAACAACTCTTTCAACTAAACCTTTAACTCAGCTAACCGTTAGGGGCATCCGGTAGGGCCTTCTTGAGATTGGTGCAGTATCAGGTACTAACTCAATAGCAAACTCAACATCCCTATCGGGCGGAAGACCTGGTAGCTCATCAGGGAACACATCCGAAAACTCACAAACTACAGGAATCTCTTGCAAAGGGGTGACTTGAAGAGCACAGTACAATTGTGCAATGTCTAATCTTCGGGGCAATGGCACTTGGAAAGTGCCTTTGCCCAAAGGGTTTTTAAGAAAGAGAACCCTGTTCCCCCTTATCCTTCATCCAGTTCATTCCTGCGATCACATCCAGAACTAATCCGGGCAGGACTATTAAACTTATCTGAAAGGGAAATGGCCTTAACCATTTTCTATAATTGATTTTGGTGCTTGATGACCATCACAACCAAATGGACTAACTTGTTTGCCTAGTCTTTGATTCACAGGTGCATAAGTCCACTCAACTCAGTTCTAAGACAGAAACAGTACAAAACCAACCTTAGAGGGGTAAAACTTGGAAAATATAAAGATCACTTAGTTTCACACCTTGGATAAGTTACATATAGCCCTAGGAACCTATTTGGTACATCAAGGAAGGTTGGATAGCTCAATTTCGAAGAATCATCCTTTTGGAGCTAGTTTGAGCAAAATCAGAATTACAAGTTGGAGAAAGCAAAAAGACCAAGAATTGGGACTTAGACTAGTTGGATAGTTAGCAAATATGTTTGTCTAAGTCCAAGGAACATCCTCAACTCTAGCCAAATCAATTTGAAGAAAGTGGGATTTTTGGACTACTGCCAGAGGGGCACCGGACTGTCCGGTGGGTGCCCAGAAACCAGCCAGAGAAGCAGCCCAGTGCTAGAAGGCATCGAACTGTCCGGTGTTCACCGGACTGTCTGGTGGGAATTATAGTCGTGGCCAGCCAAACTCATCACCTTCGGGAATTCTCATAGAAGAGCACCGGACTGTCCGGTGTGCACCGGACAGTCTGACCGCAGCAGCAATGGCTCTCTGCAAAAAGGTCAAAACGGCTACCTACCCATCAGAATGGCCTCTGACGGCGCATCGTACATCACTATGCAGTGTCCGGTGTGCACCGGACAGACACTGTTCAGTGTCCGGTGCACCACCCGACAGACAGCTTTTGGCACTTCTCTCTAACGGCCATTTGAGTGGTTGGGGGCTATAAATACCCCCTAACCAGCACATTGAAGACACAAGAGCAACTACAAAGTCATATACTTCAAGTGCAATTACTCCCAAGTCTCCAAAGCCATACAAGCGCGGATTCGATTGATTTGAGTGATTAGAAGCATAAGCGCTTGTGCTTTAGAGTGTTGCATTCTCTTGTGCTCTTGATTTGAATTTTCACTATCGCTCTCTTCCCAAATTCTCATTGTTGTAAAGCGAGGCAAGAGACTCCGAATACTTCGTGTGGAGGTCCTTGCGAGACTTAGTGTCCTTGTGATTAGGGGAACAAACTCAACCGGTCTCCGTGACCGTTTGAGAGAGGGAAGGGTTGAAAGAGACTCGGCCTTTGTGGCCTCCTCAACAGGGACGTACATCTTTCGGGGTGGAACCTCGGGAAACAAATCGCCGTGTTCATTTGTGTTGATCAATACTTTGCGATTTGCTTCTTCTCTCATCCCTCTCTAGTTCTCTTGATTGCGATCGCCTTGAGTTGGCTCCCGAGTTATCCGCAAACTATTTGAGCAACTCTTCACCAAGAGAACTCTCTTCCGCACTCCAATTTCCTTATTACTCGTTCTAACCCTAACCTCGGATCAAGTTTGTGTTCAAAGTTTGTAATTTTCAGGTTTCGCCTATTCACCCCCCTGTAGGTGACTTTCAAATTGTATCGGAGCCTGGCACTTCATTAGAGTCTAACAACTCGAAGTGATGTCGGGTGAACATGCTAAGAATGAGAAGATGACGTCGGGAGAGAAGATCGAGCCTTCGGGAGCTAATCCCGAAGACAAGACTTCGTCAAGAGAGAAGAAATCCTCCGGCGACAAGCACAAGCATGAGGAGCGAAAGGAGGAATCCGCCGGCTCCTCCAAGTCGCACAAGAAAGATGGCAAGAAGAAAAAGAAGATGAAGAAGGTGGTCTACTACGAGACCGACTCCTCCACGCCATCGACATCGGATGCCGAATCAATCTCCTCCAAGCACAAAGAGCACAAAAAGAGTAACAAAATTCCTTTTCGTTATCCTCGCATTTCTAGACATGCCAATCTCATTTCCGTTCCCTTAGGAAAGCCACCACATTTTGATGGTGAAGACTATTCTATGTGGAGTAATAAAATGAGGAACCATCTAACCTCACTCCACGAAAGCATTTGGGTTATTGTTGAGTTTGGTGCACATGGTCCATAGGTTGGAGAGGAAGGATATGATTCGGATGAGGCCACCCAAATCCGACGCTTGAACTCACAAGCAACGACCATTCTCCTTGCCTCATTGTGTCTGGAGGAGTACAACAAAGTGCAAGGGTTAAAGAGCGCCAAAAAAAATTGGGACATCTTCAAGACGGCACATGAAGGTGATCACGTCACCAAGATCACCAAGAGGGAGACGATCGAGGGAGAACTCGGTCGATTCACCCTCAACAAAGGAGAAGAGCCACAAGCTATGTACAACCGGCTCAAGAAGATGGTGAACCAAGTTCGTAACCTCGGGAGCACCAAGTGGGACGACCACGAAGTCGTCAAGCTCATCCTAAGGTCACTTGTTTTTCGTAATCCTACTCAAGTTCAATTAATCCGTGAAAATCCTATGTATGAGAAGATGTCTCCCGAGGAGGTGATTGGAAAGTTTGTGAGCTTTGAACTTATGGTCAAAGACTCCAAACACATTGCAAAATTGGAGCAAGGAGCTTCCTCCACCCTCGAGCCTCAACCCGTTGCATTCAAGGCAACGGAAGAAAAGAAGGAGGAAACCACCACACCAAGCAAAGGGCCTCAAATCGACACCTCCAAGCTTGACAATGAGGAGATGGCCCTCATCATCAAGAGCTTCCTGCAAATCCTCCGGCAAAGGAAGGGAAAGGATCACAAATCCCATTCCAAGAGGGTTTGCTATCGGTGTGGTAAGTCCGGTCACTATATTGCAAAATGTCCATATGCTAGTGACAGTGACAGGGACGAAGACAAGAAGGGAAAGAAGAAGATGGAGAAGAAGTACTATCACAAGAAGAAGGGTGGCGAGGTGCATATGGTGAGAGAGTGGGACTCCGACGAGAGCTCCACCGACTCCTCCTCCGACGAGGACGCCGCCAACATCGCCGTCAATAAGGGACTTCTCTTCCCCAACATCGGCAACAAGTGCCTCATGGCTAAGGAAGGCAAAAGGAAGGTAACACCTAGAACCACCCCTAAGTATATTACTTCCGATGATGAGGGTGATTCTAGTGATGATGAAGAGGACCTTTCTTTGTTTTTTCAAGGCCTTTCTCAAAAACACATTGATAAAATCAATGAATTAGTAACTTCTATTAATGAAAAGGATGATGTCTTGGAATGCCAAGAAAAACTTCTCACCAAAGAACATGATAAATATGTTAAGCTTGAGAAGGCATTAGCTCATGAGAAGGAAAAATGCAAAAACTTGACGAATGAGCTAAAAACATGCAATGATTCAATTTCCTGTCTTAAATCTGAGAATGTGAATTTAATTGCTAAGATTGAGGAATTGAATGCTTGCCCAGCTTCTACATCTACTCTTGAGCATATTGCTATTTGCACTAGATGTAGAGATGTTGATGTTGATGCTATTAATGATCACCTTGCTTTGATTAAAAACCAAAATGATCACATAGCTAAGTTAGATGCTAAAATTTCCGAGCATGAACTTGAAAATAAGAAATTTAAATTTGCTCGAAGTATGCTTCACAATGGGAGACGCCCTGGCATTAAGGATGGTGTTGGGTTCCAACATGGGAGCCAAGACAACACCAAGCTTAATGCCCATGGAAACAAACTTTCTCAATTTGTTAAGGGCAAAGCTCCTATGGCTCAAGATAGAGAAAGTTACATTTTATATCCTGAGAACTATCCTGAGCATAAGATTAGAAGAATTCATGCTAAACAATCTCATTCTGTTGCTCACCATGCTTATATTTACAAGAATGAAACATCTAGCTCTAGGCATCGTATTTCACATGCTAAAGTTGATAAAATGCCTAAAAAGAATATTGTTGATGCATCTCATGAGCCTAAGTTATCTTTTAAGACTTTTGATGCATCTTTTGTGCTTACTAACAAATCAGGCAAGGTAGTTGCTAAATATGTTGGGGGCAGGCACAAGAGTCCAAAGACTTGTGTCTAGGTACCCAAGGTGCTTGTTTCTAATGTGAAAAGACCCAAGACCATTTGGGTACCTAAGGACAAGGCCTAAATCCGTGTTGTAGGTTTATGCATCTAGAGGGGCAAAGTGGATAATCGACAGCGGGTGCACAAACCATATGACTAGGGAGAAGAAGATATTCTCCTCATATGAGAAAAATGAAGATCCCCAAAAAGGAATCACATTCGGGGATGGGAATCAAGATTTGGTCAAAGGATTAGGTAAAATTGCCATATCACCTGACCATTCTATTTCTAATGTATTTCTTGTAGAATCTCTAGGCTATAACTTGCTTTCTATATCTCAATTATGCAAAATGGGCTACAACTGTTTATTCACCGATGTTGATGTTACCGTCTTTAGGAGGAGTGATGATTAAATAGCTTTTAAAGGAGTGTTAAGTGGCCATCTATATTTAGTTGATTTTAATGATGGCAAAGCTGGACTAGACACTTGCTTGATTGCTAAGACTAATATGGGTTGGCTCTGGCATTGCCGACTTGCCCATGTTGGAATGCAGAATCTTCACAAACTACTAAAGGGGAACACATTTTAGGACTAACAAATGTTCATTTTGAGAAAGACAGGATTTGTAGTGCATGCCAAGCAGGGAAGCAAGTTGGATTCCATCATCCACACAAGAACATAATGACAACTGACAGGCCGCTTGAGCTACTCCATATGGATCTATTCGGACCGATCGCTTTCATAAGCATCGGCGGGAGTAAGTATTGTCTTGTTATTGTGGATGACTATTCTCGCTTCACTTGGGTGTTCTTTTTGCAGGAAAAATCACAAACCCAGGAGACCTTGAAGAAATTCTTGAGACGGGCTCAAAATGAGTTCGGATTGAGAATCAAGAAGATTAGAAGCAATAATGGAACGGAGTTCAAGAACTCTCAAATTGAAGGATTTCTTGAGGAAGAGGGCATCAAGCATGAGTTCTCTTCTCCCTACACACCTCAGCAAAACGGTGTTGTGGAGAGAAAGAATAGAACTCTCATGGATATGGCGAGGACCATGCTTGAGGAATACAAGACATCGGATCGGTTTTGGGTGGAGGCGATTAACACCGCTTGCTACGCCATCAATCGACTCTACCTTCACTGAATCCTCAAGAAGACATCATATGAACTTCTCACCGGTAAAAAGCCCAATGTCTCATACTTTCGAGTTTTTGGGAGCAAATGCTTTATTCTTGTTAAGAGAAGTAGAAGTTCAAAATTTGCTCCTAAAGCAGTAGAAGGTTTTTTACTTGGTTATGACTCAAACACAAGGGCGTATAGAGTCTTCAACAAGTCCACTAGATTAGTTTAAGTTTCTTGCGACATTGTGTTCGATGAGACTAATGGCTCTCAAGTAGAGCAAATTGATCTTGATGAGCTAGATGAGGAGGAGGCCCCGTGCATCGCTCTAAGGAACATGTCTATTGGAGATGTGTGCCCACAAGAGCCCGAGGAACCTCCACAAGCATAAGATCAACCATCATCCTCCATACAAGCATCTCCACCAACACAAGATGAGGAACCGGCTCAAGAAAATGAAGATCAAGTTCAAGGCAATAAGCCTCCTCAAGAAGAGGGCATTGATCAAGGGGGAGATGAAGATGAGCAAGACAAGGAGGATGAGCAAGAGATTCAGGCTCAAAGACCACCTCACCCAAGAGTCCATCAAGCAATTCAACGAGACCACCCCGTTGACTCCATCCTTGGTGATATTCAAAAGGGGTAACCACACGCTATCGAGTTGCTCATTTCTGCGAACATTACTCTTTTGTGTCTTCTATTGAGCCATACAGCATTGAGGACATACTTAGAGATCCGGACTGGGTGGTGGCAATGCAAGAGGAGCTCAACAACTTCACAAGGAATGAAGTTTGGCACTTAGTTCCACGTCCTAACCAAAATGTTGTAGGTACCAAGTGGGTATTCCGCAACAAGCAGGATGAGCATGGTGTGGTGACTAGGAACAAAGCCTGACTTGTTGCCAAGGGATATTCTCAAGTCGAAGGTTTGGATTTTGATGAAACCTATGCACCCGTAGCAAGGCTTGAGTCAATTCGTATATTACTTGCCTATGCTACTTACCATGCCTTTAAGTTATATCAAATGGACGTGAAGAGTGCTTTCCTTAATGGCCCTTTCAAGGAAGAGGTGTACGTTGAGCAACGTCTTGGCTTTGAAGATAACAAGTATCCTTCACATGTTTATAAGCTCTCAGAGGCGCTTTATGGGCTTAAGCAAGCCCCAAGAGCATGGTATGAATGCCTAAGAGACTTTCTCATTGCTAATGGCTTCAAAGTTGGAAAAGCTGACCCTACTCTCTTCACTAAAACAATTGACAAAGACTTGTTTATATGCCAAATTTATGTTGATGATATTATATTTGGGTCTACTAACAAGTCATCTTGTGAAGAGTTTAGTAGAATTATGGTACAGAAATTTGAGATGTCCATGATGGGAGAGTTGAAGTATTTCCTTGGATTCCAAATCAAGAAACTCCAAGAGGGCACCTTCATCAGCCAAACAAAGTACACTCAAGACATTCTCAAGAAGTTTGGGATGAAGGATGCCAAGCCCATCAAGACTCCTATGGGGACAAATGGGCATCTCGACCTCGACATGGGAGGTAAATCAGTAGATCAAAAGGTTTACCGGTCGATGATAGGATCCTTACTTTACTTATGTGCTTCACCTTCGCTCAACGTTCCTTATCTTGGTTGGATGGTCTATGAAAAGAGACATGTCGTTGAACTGGTTAAAATCCTTTAAATCAGATACACCATCAACTCCTATAGCTTGTTGTTTTCCAGGTAAAACTACATGCTTCGGTTTGTCGGTGTTTTTCTTCTCATTGTTAGAAATGATCTGTTCAGCATAGAAGACATGTGCAGCACGATTAGCAAGGATCCATGGGTCATGTTTATAACCTACCTTACTTAGATCAAGAACTCTAACCCCATAGTTGTCTACCGTGACATGTTTGTCTTCAACCCATTGACATCAGAAAACCAAGATCTGAAATGTACCATAGTCTAGTTCCCATATGTCCTCAATAAAGCCAAAATATGTAATAATCTCACCAGTTTCATCGTCTATGGCCTCGCATCGAACACCACTGTTTTGTGATATGCTCTTTTTGTCCTTGGACTTGGTACAAAATGTGAATCCACTAATGTCATAGGTTTGCCATGTCGTGACCTGGCGTGATGGTCCAGATGCCAACCCCTTGATGGTTTGTTCTTCTATTGTTTCTCCATGTGGAATGTCCTTCACCATTAGCCATGTGTTGAACCGCTGCTTATATTGCTTCATTACCCAATCATCTGTATGCCCAGGATTTTGCTCGCGAAGCTCATTGATGTGTTGTTGGATAAATGGCTCCATTATCGCTAGCTGATGTAGGATGTTGTGATGTGCCTCAGGTATTGTATTGTAATCCGGTGGGATGAAAGATTTCCGTCCCATCCTCCCGCTTCCATACAGTCTACCCTCGTGTCGTGACAGAGGCAAACCTATTGCAACCTGGTCTTTTAGGATACTATTGCAGAATGGACCTCCGGATTCAATGGCCTCTTCGGTACAGTACCCCTCTATCATGGATGCCTCGGGACGAGCACGGGTTGATACATAGCCATTCAGTATTGACATGAAACGCTCATACGTCCACATTTCGTGCAAGTACATAGGACCCAATGCCTCTATTTGTGGCACCAAGTGCACTATAAGGTGCACCATAATATCAAAGAACGATGGAGGGAAACACATCTCAAACTGTGATATTGTCTCCACTGCGAATTCCTGAAGAGATGCCAACTCATCACGATCAATTACCTTTTGTAAAATTCTGTTGAAAAAGTAGCACAACCGTGTGATTGCTATCTTTAAAAACAAAGGATTTATAGCCCTGATGGCAATAGGTAGGAATGTAGTCAACATGACATGACAATCATGTGAGTTGTAGTTAGTGACTATCAGATCTTTCATTGACACAATACTCCGTATGGTAGAGTAGAATCTGGATGGGACTTTCAAATTCTTGAGCCAAACACACATCGCATGTTTCTCATCTACATTGAGATTGTAGCTTGCTGCTGGGAGATGGTACTTCCCATTTTCTTGAAGAACAGGATGTAGTTCTTTTTTATGCATAAATTTACCAAGTCCATGCGTGAATTGAGCCCTTCTTTTGTTTTGCCCTTTATGTCTAGCAAGGTGCCAATTATGCTTTCAAACACGTTCTTCTGAACGGGCATACCATCGATCGCGTGCCGCACATATAACTCTTTCCAGTAAGGCAAGTACTCGAAGAAAATAGACTTCTTCTTGAGTGTAGCCCCCGGAGCTGGTTTGGCATCCTTCCTTGTTTTTTTGTCTTGTGTCTTCTTTCTGAAAACAAATTTGATATTCCTGACTATTTCAAAAACTCTTTGACCTCTATTGTTACTCGATGGAGCAGTAGAATGTAGTTCATTATTATTGTCGAAGTACTTATCCATCTTTCGCATGCGGTACCTGTGTCCTTCCAATAAAAAGCGTCTGTGCCTCATGTACACTGTCTTCTTAGATGCAGAAAGGGACACGTAAGCAGTTCCATCAATGCATACTGTGCAACCAACCTTTCCCTTAAACTGACCTGATAATGTGAAGAGAGCAGGGTAATCGTTGATCGTAACAAAAATAATTGTTCTCAACGTGAATGAATCTTTACGATACTCATCCAACATTTGAACACCCGTTTCCCACAATATTTTCATATCCTCCATTGATGGCTCCAAAAATACATCCATGTCAACTCCAGGTTGTGTAGGTCCAGAAATAAGGATGGTTAGCAAAATGTACTTTCGTTTCTGCATCAACCATGGAGGAAGGTTGTAGATGGTGAGGATCACCGGCCATGTGCTATGCTTGCTGCTCCTCTCAGCAAATGGATTCATTCCATCATTACTCAGTGTGAACCTAACATTTCTTGGTTCATCGGCAAAGTTTCGGTGGTTGTCATTGAAATCTTGACACTGCTTCCCATCGGCTGGATGTCGAAGCTTCCCATCGTTTTTGTGCTCATCAGATGCATGCCAGCTCATAAGTTTGGCATCCTTAGGTTTAGCGAACAAACACCTCAATCGATCGACAACGGGGAGGTACCACATCACCAAAGCAGGAATCTTTTTGAGCGCATAATAGTCTACTTTTTCTTTGCTCGTGGATTTTGAAGTCTTCTTTTGGGCTTTCTTTCGCTTCTTCCCTTTAGACACGGATGCAACACACTCTTCCTCTCGATAGTCTTTATTCGTCTTATACCTACTTGCACCGCACTTTGGGCAGCTCTCCAAGTCTTTATAATCATCACCTCGATAAAGGATACAGTGATTTCTACACGCGTGGATCTTCTCCACACCCATAGTGAGTGGACTGATTAGTTTCTTTGCATAGTACGTGTTAGCAGGCACTTTGTTCTCCTTTGGAAGCATGTCTGCGATAATACTCAATAACGCATCGAAGCCAGCATCAGACAGACCATATCTAGCTTTTAACATCAACAGCTTTAGCACAGACCGAAGCATCGTGAACTCTTTGGTACAACCCTTAAACTCGTCGTACAAAGGCACTTCTGTTGCCTTCTTCAGGGACTCCATACATTTCATGAAGAACATCGATGGATCTGTATGACGACGCCACTCTAACATATCTGCATCTTCCTCGTCCATAACATTTGGCAGAACATGGGTTCTATCACGTTCATTTCCTCCAGCGTAACCATGATCAGTAACATTTGGCACTACATGTTCGCTCTGTGGAAGAGGTTGTTGTGTCTCGTGAATGAACTGAAATCTATCGTCGATGTTCGTAGGGTTTCCAGCTATATAAGGCGAAGAGCTACTCTCTCCATGCTTTGTCCAAATTATGTAATCCTTCACAAATCCTCGGCATACCAGATGAGATATGATTTGTTCTGTGTCATCAAATACAATAGCATTTTGGCAGTCCATGCATGGACAATATATGTGCTTTGTCTTTGTTCTCCAAGCATGGTTCGTAGCGACATCAATAAACTTATAGACCTCGGATATGTATGATGGATCTAGCCATGATAAGTTATACATCCAGGATGTCCTCTCCATCATCACCTGTAAAAAAGTAACATAAAACACATAAGAGCACAAATTGGCAAGAGAAACATAAACCAACATTTCCTAACAACTAAATATATCATGGATAAAGAAAAATTGGCAAAAGAAACATAAACCAACCTTTCTTAGCAGCCTTCTTCCAAAAAATAAAGATCAAAACCTCCCCCTTGTATTTTGTGAAATCTGGCCTTCCAATGAAAGTTGGGCTGCGCGCGAGCTACACAGTTCCTGTCGGGAAGGATGAATGGGGTATTTATACAACAACGGTCACAGGCGGTTGGATTAGGCAACCTAACTACTTTATCTCTAACACATGGTGAAACCCTAGATCGAAAATGTGGCTAAAATTGAGGAAAAATGAACAAAAATTGGCAAGAGAAACATAAGCCAAACTTTTCTAGCAACTAATAAACAAAAAATCTTAATACCCAAACCTATCTCTAACACATGGTGAAAGCCTAGTTTCAAAATGTAGCTAAAATTGAGCAAAAATGAACAATAATTGGCAATTGAAACATAATTAAACCAACCTTTCATAACAATTAATAAAAACAATCTTAATTACCAAACCTATCTTCCTCTCTCTCCATACAACACATGCACCATTCATTAAGCAACTAAATATGTCATGGATAAACTGATTTGAGAACTAAACATGAAAAAGGAGAGATAATAGACAAAATCTAACCATCTTAATCAACCTCATTTGAGGAAATAGAGATAATAACCTATCTATACTCTTCTCTCTCACATGTGAAACCCTAGATCCAAAATGTGGCTAAAATTGAGCAAGAATGAACAAAAATTGACAAAAGAAACATAAACCAACCTTTCTTAGCAACCTTCTTCCAAAAAATGAAGATCAAAACCTCCCCCCTTGTATTTTGTGAAATCTGGACCTCCAAAATCACCTCCAATGGAAGTTGGCTGCGAGCTACAACTCTTGTCGGGAAGGAAGAGGGGTATTTATAACACATAGTTCACTGGCGGTTGGCTTAAGAAACCGCTAGTGGAAACCTATTTCCACTGGCGGTTCGCTTAACACAACCGCCAGTGGAAATGGGCTATTTCCACTGGCGGTTGGTGTAACCGAACCGCCAGTGGAAATAGCCCATTTCCACTGGCGGTAGTGTTAAGCGAACCGCCAGTGGAAATAGGTTTTCACTGGCGGTTCTTAAAGCCGGGCCCACCTGTTATTTTCACTAGCTCACGGTAACTGAAACCGCCAGTGAAAATTCGTGCGTACCGCCGGCTTTGAGCTTTTTTCTACTAGTGTATAAGTGGGGCTAGCTTGACTCGGTTGTGAAAAAGCACCATTTGTTATGCGAGAGTCTATTACCTTTAGCCATCTTTTAATTATTTACCTACCAAGCTAGGTTAGCACCTGTACTAAACAATCATATGATTAAAGTATGGTGATCCGTAGGAATCATATTCATTTAGCCTTTTTCCATTATCATCACATAACCATCCTTGTTTCATCAACATTACTACGATGATGTAGCTCAAGTCAAGTGCTCACTGTCCAGGAGCGATGGCTATTTGAATCGATTACTAACCAGCTGGTGATGTATTTACAACACAAACCACACTCACCCGCTGAAGTGAGCTACAGGTCACCACTGCTCTATTCTGGTAGCCGCGAAGTTGACAGGAGCCACCATACCCAGGGGTCCCCGACTGCCTGGAAGTTCAGGTTCACATTCCTGCCCTTGGGCTCACTCTTCGTGCCCCCGTCATCCCCCATTCATCTCCAGTAGGTGCACCCAGCATAGTCGACTTCCGACCAAAATAGTGCTCTAGCTTCACGATCGGAACGACTTATTCGGCCAGCTAAGTGAGAGGCTGCGTTCAACATGACTCGAGGGACGTATAACGGTACAATCCTTAATCGACACAGACGGAATCACTATAGTTCACAACCCGATAAGACTCCGCCCGGTCTCCAATTATCCATGAACATCCGGTTAATTCCATGATAAAACACCTTGGCTAAGTAAACCATATAACCACCTATATCTCGTAGGTGACAGGATATTACCCGACTTCTACCGGTCTAAGCAGGGCTAAGCATTTAACTCGAGCCTAGACCTAACCAGGTAGCAAGGATACGGATATATCAAGGTAAACAAGGAATATAATGCAGCAACGGTTCCATCCAACTCCTATAACTTAATGCATCAAACATAAAGGACGCAATATAAACATTTGCAAACCATAGGGAGGGAAAGATGCTCCGGGGCTTGCCTTTCTCAAAAGAGCTAGGCTGATGATCGGGGCACTCGGGAATCTCCTCTTCCGGTTCCTCTTCCGCGGGGACTTCCTGCTGGGCTTCCTCTTTAAGTTCCTCGGATCCCACCGCGTGTGTTTCCTCCTGCGATCTTATATGATGCACATGCATATCTGAATACGATAAATGCTTATGGTATGGATATGATACATGATGGTCATAAGTGTATGCGTATGAAAGAACATCTTTTTCCTACTATATAGAGTAGGTGCATATTTCCTCTACAAGGTAGTCAACGTCATCCAAGAACATGTACCCTAATTACATGTCATCTACCAACCCATGTCACTCATCACGCAACAAGACATCAATGTATATATACACACACACATAACACCTAGCATCGACATATATACATACCTACTTAGGTGTATGAAACTTGACCAAACCAAACATCAATCAATCGCACCAGCAAAGTACCATGCTTCAAGGGCACACCAAGCATCCTATTTAAATAGCATGCTTTAACAATTTTTCAATATTTCAACTTTAAACTAAGGCTAGAATAGCAACAGGCAATTTTCTGAACTCGTAAAATTCTGAGAAAATTATAATAACTACCTTACCCCCACTGGAGTCTACCATAAAATTTTTAGCTCAATTGGATAAGTATTTTGACCTACACAAAAATAACAAGCAATAGGGCACAAAAGCACCTAAAAATACTTTGCATTATGAAAAGTGCCAAAAAACATATTTTATATTTTTTCCATCATCTACACAGCATAGGAACACTACAGAAAAAGTTTCACATATATGTATTATTCATCTTTTTAGCTCTACAAATTTTACAAGAAATCAGCAGTTATAACACATTAAATACTTAGCTAATTTCTTCCACAGAACATGCATATCATATATTTATCACAGAGGGTGCATCACATAAGTGACTCAACAAAACTTGAACCATATTTTTTTGAGACTTATTTAATTTATTATGCATTTCCTCAGTTTTCATGCATTTAAAGATTTAAATAAAATTATATATATAAGTATGACAAAAATAGCATTTTATATTTTTAACAAGTAGATCAACTCCAGAAAAAACTAACAAAACTTGTCTCACTCCATTTGGATCAATATTTTTCGAAATATAAATTTTCAAAGCATTTAAACAAATTCTAAAAATTCATTTTTAAAAACCAAACCCAACTTAACTGCTAGGTACACCCGAATCTACACCCAATCGCGTACACCGAGACCGACAGGTGGGGTCCTGGCCCCACACATCAGCCTCACCGGCGCTGGAGAAGCTCGGGCCGGCGAAAGCTCGCCGTCGGCGAGGTCTCCGGCGAAACCAGTCACACCAGCGTGTTCCTCTCGACGAGCTGCACCTATTGAGCTAGGTGGTTGGGGCCGAAACGGTGGCGAGCATGGCCGGCAGCGGGAATGGCGGCACGGCGGCGCTGCGCGTCGATGTGTCGGCCATCTCCGGCCATAGCAACCCAAACCGACGTGCGCTACAGCTTCCTGACATCCTAACGAAGCTATAGAGCTAGCCCTACTCCCTCATTGCAACGGTGGTGAGCTCTGGTCGCGTGCATGGCCGCGCGGCGGCGAGCACACCGTCGGCACGGCAGTGGTGCGGCACGGTGAGACCCTAATCGGCCAAACCATCTTCGATTTCACCCTCTACGGGTCCTAGCGACTACGGAACGAGAGAAAGAGCGAGAAAAAGGCAGCGGGAGAGCGCTGGCCACGGTGACCCGCGAGCTCGTCGGAGCTCCGGTCATGGCGACCGCGGCGAAAGTGCCCGATTGGGCTCTACCTTGGTGTTATCGGTGGCGCTCAGTGTCGTTGAAGGTGGAGCGGACCAAGGCGTAGCTGTGCACGGAATTTTGGAGGCAATGGTGCGGTGGTGGAGGCAAAACACGGTGGTGCTGGCTCGGTTCGCGCTCACTAGCGATGGCGGAGAGAAGAGAGAGCAGAGGGAGAGTGCGTGCGCGAGTGAGAGTGGGGAGAGTGAGGAGGAGTGTCTGGCGTTGTCATCGTCCAAATTGCCCACACGCGGATGATGGCGGCAGCGCGCGGCTTCCATGCGGCGCGCGCGGCCTAACGCTGTCAGCCATGACGCCGTCGACGTCGCACGCGGCGACGACTTCGTTAGGTGACTGACAGAGCTACTTCATGCACGATTATATCCCTAACCAAACTGACAGAGCTACATGAGATCAACAACTTTTATTTACTAATCACCCTCTGATTCAGCATAGATTTCAAACTACAGAGCCCCAAACATGGGTTCATCGAAACTGGAAATCAGTTCCAGACTAAAATCTAAGTCTCAAAACAGCCCCCAAATCTGCCTTCTAACCACTTTTTGAGCATTTTCTACACATTTTCCTGACTTGGCCCCAAAATAACTTTTGTTCCTTATGAAATTCTACACATTTTACATTTAGGGAACATCAACATGCAAGCCCTGTAGATAGCACTTTTTAATTAGTCAGACAAAACCACTTCTAGGGTCAAAACAAAGTCACTATCACTTAGGAGCTTAATTAGCCAAGATGATCAACATGAACATTGCTTAATTATGCATCCTAAGTCACTCTAGGTTGGTTTAGTGAACAACCAACACACTCACTTGTGTTAAGAACTTATGTCCCTATGCAATTCAAACACAATTTAAGCAATTCAAGCAAATTCAAACAAGTTTCATACTCCACATGAAATGACATGGTCTTTTGAGTTGATGCTCATGCCAAGGGTGCTTAGGGTGATGCTCATGATGATGGTCATGGTGATGCACATGCTTATGCAACTTAACACCTAGAGGTGTTACATTGATCAAGCTTGGATTCCCGTCGTTGTCAAGAGCGTGGATTCGGTATAATTCTTTGTACCCCTCTCTCATTGTATTCTCCACCGTTTTTGTGTGCTTGCTACAATGTTTTTGTCAACATTAGTACTCATCATATATATGTTCTTGATTGCAATGTTCTTTGTCTACTTTGATTATATGTCTAGTATAGTTAGATTATCATGGAGTTTATACATATGTTCATATAGAGCTCATCCTATCCAGGATCCTGGGGTGAGTGGTATGCATTATGTAAGCGTGGTGCTTAGATATTGTAACACCCTCGGTGTTACCACGTTAACAATTCATCAAATCATGGCATGCGCATCATGTTTATATGTTAACATTTGTGATAATGTGTATAAATAATTTATTGTGGCTTGAAAAGATAAAAGAAATGTTAAATAAAAACAATTTCTATAGCTTTTGTTATAATACATAGTGCTTCAAGTTAATTTTTATCAAGCAAAAATAATATAAGACATATGTATGATATGTGAATAAAAGTTGAAATATAAAGTTTATAGATGACGATGCAACTTTTTATTTTGAAAAATATTTTTGCTAGTTAGCATTTTTAATAGCTTGAAAATGGAATTTATTGCTGGTTTCGGCTCCGAACGCGGAGTTTGCCTAAGTGTTGGATTTCAGCGACAATGCTATATTGATGAATTATTTGCGAAAAACCTAGCTAAACACTAGTGCTGTATTTTTATTTAAACGCTTGCGTCGCAGTGAGTGCTTCGCAATGGTATAGATGTTGCCTGGGTTAGCTCGGGTTTTGGTCGCTTAATAAATTCCTCAAGAGCTCGAGAAAACGCTGTTGGATCAGCTAGTGCGCGCTCTCAGCCGGCAGTTGGCAGTGCCAACTTGACGTGCCTCTGTCTCCTTCTCTGGTTGATCATGGCTCGAGTACGATGCTCCATTGAGTAGCTTAATGTACCAAGTTCAGCGTTGTCCAGTTGGATGAACGCGAAGTGACCTGGTTTGGGCGAAAACGATGCTTTAAAAAGCATGCACAGCACCCGTGTCGGTTTTTGGCTCTGTGTTCGCGGTCACCGCACGCGTCACGTCACCGACCGTCGTGCGTGGGCGCCGCTGTGCCCGCCTGCGTGCTGCTCCTGCCTCGCTTCTCCGATGCAGCTGTTAGACACGCGATGCGCGTCGCGACGTTGCGGGCGTTGGAGTCATCGCGTCGGGTCCGCTGTTCCTCCCGCGCCACGACGTTGTGGCCGCTGTGGAACTCCGCTTGCTGTTTATGGCGCTGCGGCCTTGTCGTGCGCTGGGGAGCTCAACCGCGCAGTCGGACACTGCACGAGTGCCGCGCAGCTGTCCGGGCCGCGTTGCGACAAGCCAGGCGACCGGAGTCAGCCTGCCAGTCTCCTCACCGCAGTGGGCGCCGGACCCACGCCATCCCTTTTCTTCAGATAGGAAGCACTTCGAGCCAATTCATCCCGTCTATCGCTCCGCTGGGAAGTCAACCACCCGACCAACCTCATCCCACCTCGACTGGAGCACAGTTGAGCTCCAATTTTGGCGTTTGGCCGTTGCGGACGCCGGAGTGGCTGTTATCGGTCGCGTGGGCTATAACTTCCCCGATTACTCAATTAACTTTACCATCAACCTCACTTAGACCTCCTCTGCACCCTGCTCACACCCACCGAACCGCTACCGTCCTCCCTTGGCCGCTGACGCAACCGCGCCACCGCGGAGCGCCGCCGAGCCGTTCAGGTCGCACGTGGCTGGCCCTCCTCCAGCGTCCTCTCCTTCAACCGTCTTCTCGGGTAGGCTGGTGGTAAGTCACTGGTGTTCTCAAGCTAGATGGTTGAGCCGTTAGTCGCTCTGGTTCGCCGGAAAAGCTTCGCCGCCTCCGAGAATCGCCGCTTGCGGCTGGAGCTCGCGTTAGTGCGTCCCGGGGCATCTAGTTGCCGCCTATCCTTGCGCGTTGGGCTGTAGATGGTGTTCGGTCTCTTAGTTTCCGCCGTAGGTAGCCCAGTTGGCCGGCATAATCGTCCAGTGCCGCCCGTTCGCCGCGCCGTCGAGCGCGCGGTCGTTGGGGGCTTCGCCACGGGAATTCGGATCCATCCAGGGGGCTGAGGGTGCGTTTGGTCGCAGAGTCGAGCGGCTCCATTCCAATTTTTTAAATAGAGCCGTTCTATTCTACGTTTGGCAAACAGAACAGAGCCGGTCTATTTTTTGTTTGGTTGAAGAGTAGAATAGAGTGGAGCCGCTCTGTTCTTTGTTTGGTTGGAGAGTCATACGAGTGTAGAGGGGAGGGAGAGGGAGGAGAGCGCTCGCGTCCGGGAGAGCGCTCGCATCCGGTCGTTTTTGTGAAGCGGGAGCATTCCAACTATTTATGGTAAATTTCCATATGAAGACTCCAAGAGCCGTTCCGTTCCTCTTTTGTTGGAAACCAAACATCCAAAAAAAATAGGAATGGAGCCACTCCATTCTCTTCCACTACTCAACTAATTCGGTCAGTGAGAGAGTGAAACAGTGTTTGAACCGCGGGTTAGGGTGCGTTTGGTTGGAGAGTCAACTAGAATGGAGCGAATGGAGCGACGCCGCTACATTCTAGTTGACTCTCCAACCAAACGCACACTTAAACTATGTGGAGAGCTGGAGTCTAGCTGTCACATTCTTTTCGGATGCCCCGTTGCAGTGGTTATATGGTGCTGGGTGAGGGAGGCCCTGAACTGGGAGGGTATCCCGGCGTCTTTTCAAGACTTAAAATGTGCGATTGGGTCAAATTCCTCTATGCAATCTTCGGGCCATGTTATAGTTGCTAGTGTGTGTTGGGCTCTGTGGAAGAATAGAAATAATTGGGTGTTTAACAATATTCTTGTTTCTAATACTAAACACTTCTTTTCAGGTCGTGGGCTATGTGAAACAATGGCAGAAGCTGCAGATATCAGCGGTGGAGCTCCAGGAAGATTTGGCCAGGTTGATGGAGAGGATCAAAGAGTTCTAGGAAGCTAGGTTGTTCTAGTGTCTGTTATTTGTTTCTCGAGGTTGATGACCAACATGTGAGAAGGCTTCGGATGTTGCTGCTTGAAGTTCGTTCCTGTTTACTTAGCTCTTTGGGTAGGGTGTTGAAGGACGTTCTGTTATCCTTGTTCTGTCTTTTGATCTCTATGTTGATCTGCGATTCCTGTTTCCTGAGGTCTAGTAGGAGAGGTTCCAAGTTAGGGAGGTCCGGTTTAGCTGTGGTGTTTTGTTTAGATGCTGGTTGTTTATGAACATCTTGTAACAACTGGTAACCCGAGTCGAATGCTGTTTGGTGTCTTCCAATATAAGCCGGGCAAAATATGCCTTTTATCTAAAAAGCAACATAACAACCCGTCTTGTAATAGCGCACAATGAAAACCAACAACAGCTACGCTAGGCAAATCAGGGGACACACCTGAACAGCGGTTGGATACTAATCGAACGTCTGGCACAGGGTGACCGACGCTTAAGCAAGCGGTCAATCAACTATCACCGAGACAGACCCTTTTTATATATGCAAAGATTTCGATGACGGATAATTAATATACAAAGTTTGGGACTATTTGAATTCATATTTAACTATGTCATGGTCTATACTTTTTAGAAAATAAAATAGACCTAACGACTAATTAATTAGTCTGGTTGGGTAGATATTTCTGATTTTCGTAACAAATCCGAAGATTTATTTTTTTTAGCACATCTTGTATGTATTATTTTATTTATTTAGAGCCTTTTATTATCAATTGTAGGATAAGATAGAATGGTAAAAGATGCCCTTTTATGTCTGTGCGTGCAGGTCACCTATGCGTGCTTATTACATGTTGTTGCGCGTGCTATGATCTTCATGCGCCTCAACCTCTTAGGTTCAAAATGGTGTGGTGGAAAGCAGGCACTGTTGGTGACCTTTATCTACCCGGATTGAAGGCAGCAGAGTTGTACTCCTATATAGCATCGCACCCGCCACTCCATGCATCTGCAATAGTGCTCCATTTAGCTCCACAGTCCACACTCTCCACCTAGTTCGCCACAGGTTCAATTCGACCAGTGTGATAGATGTTGCGCCCAAGCATTCAAACCAAGGCTCTTCTCCTGCTCCTCCTGCTGGTGGTGGAGGACACCAAAGTGGGTATGAGAGACAAGACGTCGAGGTGGAATTCAACCTCGACCACTGTCCGATACCCAATGTACCTCTTGAGTTTACAGCTACTTCACTCCAATGTCAACTCTGGAAGCCGACATCCCGTGAGCGTCGGTCACGTTCTCATTGATCATCAGCGAAGCGTTGTGTTTCAAGTCGGTGCGCCAGACAGTCACTAAGAACTAGGAGGGTTTGGCGTACCTCACCATGGGGCAGTTTAATGGTCTGCTAGCGTGGGGTAGATCTAGTATTGCCTCTACCGCTGGCACACCAACTAAGCAATAACAATGTTTTAAGAGTTGGAATGAACCAATAGTTTACACTATTCAAACGCTTGTTACAACAAAAAATGATATATAAAATATTGTCTATAGCCACCCATGGCTCAACAAAAAATTTACATGTGACAAATAAGCTCTTTGAATGTTCATGTTAGTTCCTATCTATTGTTGTATAATCTACAGCAACAAAATTTTTTAGAGATGATCACTATTTAAACAAAAGATGTGTTGTGATGTTAGGTCTCCATTGGATCCCATACGAGAAAAAAGTAGATGAGGGAGTAAAATGAAGAGAGAAACCAACTAAGTAGGCCAAGAAGATTCCAGTCCATTTCCCTATGGGTCTCTTATATAGGAGAGGAAGGTGGCTCTTTACATTAAATCAATCGAATAATCTAGATATTCCATATAGGTCCTCACACATTACATGGCCCACCAATCTGATGAGCTAGGGCTTCGAGGGGTTAGAACTTAATCCCCAATAGTAGCCCCTTAGCTACTTTGGTTCAGAGGTGCATTGGAGTGAAGTAGCTGTAAACTCAAGAAAAAGGCCTAGTTACAACTCTAACTTAAGGCTGTGGAGAACATTGTAAGGAAAATGGCTTCATGTGCCATATTTCCATAGTTGTGTTTTGCTGATTGATTGACAACCAACACTTGGACTAATAAACTTGTCTAGCTAGATGCACATTCTCAGGTGTTTAGGTCCAAGGGATGAAGAAGAAGAAAAGCCAAAGGCAAGGCCCGATGGGCCGCCCTTCCTTAACAGACTATACTTCGGACCTATTTTCCCAAAGGGCAGAGGATTTGGAAGCGAGGCAAAATTGTGAAGACCGGACAGTCCGAACCCTAAGAAATGAACGGACCGGACAATTTCAGTGAAGACAGCTATTGAAACGACCAAGTTCTACAGACGGGACGGTACGGTCTAACAGACCGTCCTAATGGTCGGACCAAGTCGGCCGAGGGTATAAAGATTGAAGCCGCAGGAGAAATCAACGAACCAGATGGTACGGTCAGTGGGGCTGTCCTATACATCGGGCATTACAATGGCTATTTCAGTGGCTAGTGCAATGGCTAGTTGGCAAGTACAACGGACCAGACAATCTGAAGTATGCCAAAGTGTATAGAATGGACAATACGGTCTATGCACTTTATGGCAGCCTTTTAGCCAACGGCTAGTTCGAGCTTGGGGGCTATATAAGCCATCGCACCCGGCCATTTGAGGCGAGTTGGAGCTACTGAAGACCACAACAAGTGTAGAGGAGTATTCCAAGCATATCTACCACTCCAACCACCAAAAGTGTGCTTAGTGCATCATCCAAGCTAGGTTAGAGCTTAGAGAGAGTGAGCTTGCGATCTCTTCTTGAAGGTAGCTCCTGCGTGAGCTAGAGAGAAGCCTTGGTTGTGGTCAAGCCACATTTTTTTGACGAAGTCTGTTTATGGCAGGTTGCTGCTTTTGCTGACCAGGTGACATCTGGAGCGCTTGTGGACCTCGCGACCTCACGGCTGCGTTCTGAGAAGAAACGGCTGGAGGACAAGTTTGAGCGTCTTCGGACCAAGAACACCAAGGCTATTCGGGACAAGTCTGCGACCGAAAATAAAAGTTGTAATCTTTTGGACAAGGTTGGCACCCTTGAAAAGGAGAACGAGGGCCTCAGTCACCAGCTGGGCGAGCTGAAGGACGCAATGGCCAAGTCGCAGTCGGAGGCCCAAGCTGCTCGGGACCGCGCCGCTCTCTAAGTATTTCGTCTCTCTAAGTATTATGTGTGTGGCAGCGCTATCGATGAGGCATAGTTCACCATCGGTCTCCATCGTGGGAAGTAAACGTCTTGTTCTAAATAAATATAGCATCAATTTAATTCATCATTCGGGATGAGGGATTCATAATCACAAAACAAGAACAAATTAACCAAACACACAGGGAACTTATAAAGTTGCTGATTAACGAAATCTAAGCAAATATAATTTGCTCGACAGGAGCATTATTACATCACGACCAAAGGTTCTTCTGGATTTAAAAATACTAGCTAACAGACATAAATAGATAATGACTGTTTTATCTACTCCAGGAGATCATCATCATCAAAGTCAAAGTCATCATCGCCGGTCTTGCCGTCTCCCTCAGTGGTGGCATCAATGGTGTCATCAACATCCATTGCCACAGCATCTGGCTGCTTAGTAGGCTTAGGCAATTCCAGAAGATGCTCTCCAGTCATAGCGTCAACATGCGCCTGAATAAAGTGAGCTTCTGGGTTCTAGCGTTTCTTCCACTCCTGATGTGCATCAATCAGGTGCTTTTCAGTGGTGCAAGTACGAGACCAATGCTTCTGGGATCCACAGCAAAGACAGCCTGCCCCGGCATGTTTCGAGTTACTTGCATCGCCTTTTTTACCCTTCTGGGGTTTGTCGTTGCCTCTACCATTGCCACCTTGTGACATCTTGAAACTCCCCCTTTTTGGCTCCTGATTGTTGTGGCGCCCATGGCCCCTTCCTCTGGAAGTTGGCGTGTGCTTCAGGCAGTTCCACAGTGTCAACAGGGCGCTTGTTGTAATTTTTCATCAGGAGCTTATTTTGTGACTCGGCAGCAAGCAGCTTGTTAACAAGGTCACTGTACTTCGTTTACTGGTTGTTGCGGTACTGCTGCTGGAGTACTATATTCGAGGGATAGAATGTTTCAAGAGTCTTCTCGATCATCTCCACTTCCATGACTATCTGGCCACAGAAGCAGAGCTGAGCGACGATCCGATGGATGGCAGTATTATATGCCCCCACTGTCTTGAAATCGAGCAGACGGAGATTGGCCTAGACATTTCTTGCCTGTGGCAGCATCACTTGCTTCTGCGTGCCAAAGCGATCCTTCAGCTTTGTTCACTGCACCAAGGGGTCTTTCACCTCAAGGTACTCCATCTTCAGGTCCGAGTGGATGTGACAGCGCAGAAAGATAGTTGCCTTTGCCTTATTGTGGGGTGGTAAGCCAGGGACGTTCGGGCCCAGCCTGATGATTGTGTTGGACAACTGCATGACGTCCAGGTGCATCTGGCAATCATTAGCCCACGTGAGGTAGTTCTTGCCGTCTAGGGCGAGTTCCTTAAATTCCAGCTTGCGGCGGTCAGCCATTGCCTGACAGACAGAATTAACTTCCGGTTAATTATGTGTGTCAATCATCCATAGCAGTAATTAAATGGTCGCACATAAAAAAATCCCAAATATAACATGTTATGTTCAAAATGAGAAACCCGACTTGGCCGGGTTTGGTCGGAAGTACTGGTCAGATTCCGATGGTACCGGCGGTTGGCGGTAGTACCGGTCTAAGTCTGGTACTACCCGCCAAGTTGGCACGTAGTACCGACCGTGGACCGGTAGTACCGGTGGTTAGCGGTAGTACCGGTCACATATTGGTAGATTGATCTGCAAGATTAAATCTAATAGCAAAGCACCGAGTGATCTGGTCATACCATCGTTGATGAATAGTGGATTCGAAGCCTATCGCGTAGGACAGTTCGGCAAAGGCCAAGGACCTGCTGGCCTGACGGAGAGTTGATGCAAAACAGATCTGATTACCACAGCAACATCACGGTGACGTTGAGGTAGAGCGTGCGGATAACGTGTTGAGAAACAACGTTAGCACGGATCACCAGATTTGTTCCCTTCCCTCAGCAGATGAGACGTGGAGAAGCTGTAGATCCCATTCCCTTTCCGGAGAAAAAACACGACAGAGAGGCACATAAGACAAAGGTGGATGGAACTTTTTCTTGTTCTTATTCAATAGATACATTGGTCCCCCCCCCCCACACACACACACATATATATATATATATATATAGAGAGAGAGAGAGAGAGAGAGAGTGAGTGGTGATAGAGACCTTCAAGATCGTACCTGGTATTTGCTCACGTAACCCTACCCGAGGGTTTCTTAACACTTTTATTGTTTTGCCTTATTTTGCTCTCAACTGGCGGTCGGACCCAGCCAGCTTGAGCTCTGTTTTCTGTTTTGTTCATTGGCGATTGAAAGTTGTTAGGCTATCTCCAGCAGATTCCCTATCTCATCCCCTATTTCAAACTTGTCTCTGCTAACAGTGTCATCTACAGTTCCGCGTTCCCTATCACTAGTACACAGAGGCTCTATAGTGGCGGTTCTAGAGCTGTTTGCACTGGCGTTTTTCAGTGCCGCCAGTGCTAGGGGCCAGTGGAAATCGCCATTTCCACTGGCGGTTATTCTAGAACCGCCAGTGAAAATATAATTTCCACTGGCGGTTTTCTTTATTTAGCCGCCAGTGGAAGTTTTCCCGCCTTTTTTTAAATTTTCAATTAGTACTGAAATTTATATATATTTACACACACAAACATATATATATTGATATTGATAAACATGTAGTATTGATATTAAAAGCAACATGGAATTAAATTCTATCATACATTTATATACATCAAAGTCTTGTTTACAACCATGTATGCATCACACATTATATACATCAAAGTTTTCACTTAAGCTCTAATAACTATCTCGGCTAAGAGATAGTCTACTAATTTCTGTTAGTATTCTAAACTCTGGCAAAGCTAATGTTCCGGAAGCATCGTGATATTTCCCTTCTGCGGGAATGACCTCTTTCAATATGAATGTGCACAGGTCCTCAACTATGCCATACAATGCACCTTCAGTCAAGTTCTCCGGGCTTCCTTGTTGAAATTGCTGTAAAGGAAGTTTATAAACATCATCTATTTATACTCAATAATAACACATTTGCATCTTTAATGACATAAATACATACGTGACTATTACTAATAATACCTTGCCAGGGTTCGTGATGTATCGTCCGTTCATTCTCATGAACTCGCACACGTAGAACCCACATAGGACCGATCCGGGTGGTTGCTTGTGGCACTACATAACGGGAGATTGGTTATTTAGTTGCAACATTGTCCTATGTACGTACATATATGATATGTATTCATAAATTCACATACTTACCGGCCAGTTATAATGGATGTCTAGTGGCACGCCTTTTTTGGACGTGTCGTACTTTCCACCTTGTAGCTTATAAAACCTAAATGCCCTGTGATCTCAAATAGAATCACCATCTTATTCTACAATTCTCATCGATATAAGTATGCATGCATAGAAAAGGCTTACAGCTCTAAGATGCTGAGGAATTTTGAATAGGCCGAAGGCTCGGTGTGCAAGGAGTCGAGCACCAGCACCTTTCCAACCTTAGGATAAATGATGAAGCATATCCAGTGGTCCCTGTACGAATCAAACTTGTGATACATGTGTATTGAAATTATTAATTTTATTTATGCAAAATCACACTTACTTAAAGTTGTACGGGGCCACTATGGATTCCCTGTCTTGAAATTGAAGCATTGCGTGTCCTATGTAGGTGGCGTATCTTGCTTCAAAATCCTTCTTCAGATCCTGGATACGCACCTCAATTTCTTCGTCCGTTAGTCCCTGTAATGCTTCGTTGTCTTTTCCGATTCTAAAAGTGTGGCTATCCTCGCATATCTTTTTTGGGTTGAGATACCCAACCCTTTTACTGGCACTAGCATTGGGATTGGTACCATAAAGGATCTCCTGCTGATCATGTTGCATTCTGCAACGCACACGTGCATGTCAGATATTGAAAATTTATACAACTCACTAATAATAACACATATATGTGGAGTATGAGTGACACTTACAATGCAAATATGGTTACAAGTTGCACGTCGAGTCTCTGAAGGTTCATCATTAACCACATGTCCTCGAATGCAACAAAGGCATTTTGATTTGAACCAATAAAAGCATGGGCTGGTATATTGACACTGATGGTGTCGATGCCAACTGAAGATGCCCGCATGTACCAATCATGCAACCTTTTAATATTAGTCGGGACCTTCCTTAGTTTCTCAAAAGTGAGTAGTGGTCTGCCCGGCACATATTTTTTAGGCACGTTTTTATAATCTGCCTTAGTTGGCTTCTTTATCTTTGCGGCCATTGCCTCAGCCTTTTTTGCGGACTCCTCGAGATCGGCCAAATCAACAGTGTCTGACGTGAGGCTCCGTCCAATCCCTTTCAAAAGACGAGCTGTGCCAGCAGTGGATTTACTCTTCTTTTTCTTCTCGAACGGGGACACTAATTTTGGTATAGAAACTTTAGATTTCTTTGATGGTCGTGGATCCCTTGATGGCTGTGGAGAAGGTGGATCCCTGAAGGGCGATGTATGTGGCGGAGACGGTGGGCCACCATGAGGATGAGGAGAAGGAGGGTCAGAAAGAGGATGAGGAGCAACATGTGAAGTTTGAGGAGGTGATGATGGATGTACAATAGGAACAGCAATTTGAGAAGGCGGAGACGGTTGGGCCTGCGACGACGGCTGTCGTGGTGGATCAACCAATTCGACATCCCTTCGAGGCCAAAGGATAAAATTCTTGATAGCTTGTCCAAGTGTCTCGATACCTTCGGGCCCAGGGATGTCTAGCATGTCGTCCTCGGATCCTTGGACGACTGTCGTCACTTCTACCCTGCAATATTCTTCTGGAATGTCGTTTCCATGGAACTTGCGTCCTGGGATCGCAAGGCCTGTGGCTACTTTCTTTGTACGCTGATTGTTAATACCATATCTTATAACTAGTGTGCATGCCACAGGCCTTGTGATGTCATCAACTGGATAGCGGACCTTATTTCCCGTTGACGCGATAGAGCTTGGGATGGTCGTACCCTCGGTGGAAGCCGGTGGTTGAGCTGCTGGAATTATTTGCATCTGTGGAGTGGTCATCTGTTGAACAGACATCGCACTCGCCAATTGCTGCATCAATTCTAGAGGAGGATTCGATAGCATTTCAGACATCAGGCCTTTGAACTCTTTCTTGGCCTCCTCCTTAAAATAATTCACCATCTCTTCCTTGTATCGATCACGTTTCTTGTACAGACCTTCCCATTGTGGTCCGAATCCTTCCTTCCATCCTTCCTTAGATGAGATTCCTCGTACACGACCAGGATGCTCAGGGTTACCGAGACCAGCCGTTAGAATGTCTCTCTCCCTTTGCGGCTTAAATGTTCCTTGGCTCTGCTTAGCTGCAATTGCATATATGTTTTTTGCCGCTTCTTCGACAGTGGGATCATCAAAAGATACACCAGACTCAGTTTCCCTTGGTTTTCTAGCACGGATCCAATTAGCTGTCCTTTCACCAAGTTGCTCGGACAGCGTCGGCAACCCTGCAGCCTTCTTCTCGGCGTCTTCTTGTCTCCATTTAGGAACCTGACGCTTGTAACCACCTGTGCCAAGGTGGTGGTGGTATTTGTTCTTCTTAGATAGTTCCGAATTTGCCTCACTTAGCGATATGAAATCAGGGCTGCTCCTCTGCTCTAGAAATACTGCCCATTGACCTGCTGAGATTTTATATTTTTTCGTCGGGTCTAGGTCTTTCTTTGCAAACTTTGTATTCATCTCAGACCTCCAGTTTCGGAAATTGATTGCAAACTGCTTCATCGTGTATTTTTTCACGAGTTCTTCTGAACCCCGAGGCAAAACGAACCTCGTTATTAGCTTATTCCACATTTGATTCTTGACATCATCTGATACATCTCTCCACTGTCGGATTGTGATGTCAAGATTATCTCTAACTAAGAACCCAAGTGCATTCCGGAACTTAGGCAGTGCCTCTTCTGGAGCTAGGGGCTGACCATTCGGGCTCACGTCTGCGATTTTATATGTCTTGTCAGGAAACTTGTTTAGCCCCCTGTCACCTCTGTTCCGATCGCTCTGCTTCCTTTTCCTTGACCTCTCGGTGGTTGTCTCGGTTGATTCCGGTGCGCCTTGGGTCGGTCCGGTGCGCCTTGGGTTGGTTCCGGTGCGCCTTGGGTCGGTTCCGGTGCGTCTTGGGTCGGTTCCGGTGCGTCTTGGTATCGTGCCGCAGCTTTTTCGAGCATCGCACGAAATTGAGACAAGACCTCCTATTCATGTAATAAAATGCACAAGAAATCATGCATGTGTAATAGACATTGTGAAATCAGCTAATTAATTAGGTACACACACGAAATTAAGGATGTGTAATTTACCTCATGGTCTTGTGGATCATAAGTAGGGTCACGTTGCAACTCACGGCGAGCGGCCCTATTTATGCTAGTGGTAGGAAAAGGGTCGCTAGGCGTTTCATATCCTTCACTGCTGGATTGTTCTTGAGCAACACTCTTGTCCATGTGGTCGGGCCCTAATCCTTGGTCCTTGATTGGAGAACTCATTGAGCTATATATATACAAATACATATTAACACATATTAACATAAGCAATAATTAAATTCATATTAACAAATACCCTAACCCTTAACCACTAACACTAACCCTAAGCCCTAACCCTAACCCCTAATATTGTGATACAGATATTATCGAGTTACGTATAGAGAGGGAGAGTCGTATAGGACGTAGAGAGAGAGATGGAGAGTCGTATAGAACGTATAGAGAGGGAGAGAGGGAGAGTCGTATAGAACGTAGAGAGAGATGGAGAGTCGTATAGAACGTATAGAGAGGGAGAGAGGGGGAGTCATATAGGACGTAGAGAGAGAGAGATGGAGAGTCGTATAGAACGTATAGAGAGGGAGAGAGGGAGAGTCGTACGGATATTATCGAGTTGTGTACCCCTTTCATCAGATTGGAACAAAATATTAGAACATATATATAATATCATACTAAGTTCTTACATAATACGCCGTCCATCATACTAAGTTCTTATATATAATATCATACTAAGATTAGAACATATATAGTAATTTCTACTTTTCTACTCCTCGTCGTCTATCAGTGTCGTCCAATCGATCTCCTCATCTTCATCGTCGGAGATGTTGGTGATGACGGGCACGGAGACAACCTCGCGTGCAGTAGACGGGCCTGCGGCGGCGACACGTTGACGGCGGCGATTCGAGAGAACTCTGCAGGCGCGCATGAAAAACCGGCGTACGGCGACATGATGATTGAGCCTCGACCGGTGCCGGAGCTCGAGGTGGCGGCTGAAAGGGAAATGTGCCTTTGGGCCATTTCTAAGTATTTTGGTGATTAAGTGCAAACACAAATGCTAAAAGGTGAATTTATACCCATGGGTGAACAAAGTGCAAATCACAAGTGAAGGTATGTTTCTAAGCCTTAGTACATTGGTTTTGTGCACTAATATTCTTGTCTAAGTGCTAGAAACAGGAAGAAGAAAAGAGGAGAGTTGGCTGTGTGCAGCCAAAGGCTGTTTCGGGCTGGGGCACCGGACTGTCCGGTGTGCACCGGACAGTGTCCGGTGCGCCAGACCAGCACGAAGCAAACCAGCCGCTCTCGGGAAATCGCCGACGACGTACGGCTAAAATTCACCGGACTGTCCGGTGTGCACCGGACTGTCCGGTGAGCCAACGGTCGGCCGCGGAATCTGCGCGCGACACGTGGCCGGGCCAACGGTCGGAAGGGGGCACCGGACTGTCCGGTGTGCACCGGACATGTCCGGTGCGCCAACGGCTCCTAGATCTTCAGCAGTCAGCAACGGTCAGATGAGCTGTTTATGGAAATAAATCGAGCATCGGACAGTGTCCGGTGTGCACCGGACTGTCCGGTGCGCCACGAGACAGAAGGCAAAGATGGCCTTCCAGATTTGTTCTCAACGGCTCCTAGCTGCCTTGGCGCTATAAAAGGGACCCCTAGGCGCATGGAGGAGGATATCAAGCATTCCTACAACCTTTCTAAGCACCAAGTCATTGATCTCGCGCATTCGATTCATTGTGATAGCATATAGAGCTCTTGTGGAGTTGTGTACTCTTTGAGTTGTGTTGCGAGCTCTTGTTGCTGCTTGTGTGCGTGTTGCTCTGATCCTTTGAAGTCTTGTGTGCGTTGCTCATTTCCTCCTTACTCCGTATTTCTTTGTGAATCTTAAGTGTAAGGGCGAGAGACTCCAAGTTGTGGAGATTCCTCGCAAACGGGATATTGAAAGGCAAAGCAAAACACCGTGGTATTCAAGTTGGTCTTTGGACTGCTTGAGAGGGGTTGATTGCAACCCTCGTCCGTTGGGACGCCACAACGTGGAGTAGGCAAGCGTTGGTCTTGGCCGAACCACGGGATAAACCACTGTGTCATCTCTGTGTTTGATCTCTTGTGGTATTGAGTTTTGTTGAGACTCCTCTCTAGCCACTTGGCAATAATTGTGCTAACACTTAACAAGTTTTTGTGGCTATAAGTTTAAGTTTTACAGGATCACCTATTCACCCCCCCCCTCTAGGTGCTCTCAATTGGTATCAGAGCCATTCTCTTCAAGAAAGGGACTAACCGCCCGAAGAGATGGATCCTAAAGGGAAGGGAATTGTGATCAACGACAAGGAGAAGGAGTCCTTCATCAACGAGCCAAGGGATGACAAGTCCAACGACTCGGGCTCAGGCCACAAGCGAAAAGATGGGAAGAAGAAGAAGACAAGACGCATCAAGGAGATCGTCTACTACGACAGCGATGAGTCCTCTTCTTCCCAAAAGGACAACGACGACTACGACAAACAAAAGACGGTTAACTCAAACTTTTCTTTTGATTATTCGTGCATTCCGCATAGCTCAAATGCTCATTTGCTCCCCATTCCACTTGGCAAGCCTCCTCACTTTGATGGAGAGGATTACGGATTTTGGAGTCACAAAATGCGTACTCACCTATTTTCTCTCCATCCAAGCATTTGGGAGATTGTGGAAAGTGGAATGAAATTTGATAGCTCGGATAGCCCTTTGTTTATTAATGAACAGATCCATAAAAACGCACAAGCTACTACTGTGTTGCTAGCCTCTTTGTGCAGGGACGAGTACCACAAGGTGAGCGGCTTGGATAATGCCAAACAGATTTGGGACACCCTCAAGATCTCTCATGAGGGGAATGATGTCACCTTACTTACCAAGATGGAGTTGGTGGAGGGCGAGCTCGGACGATTCGCGATGATAAGGGGCGAGGAGCCGACACAAACATACAACCGGCTCAAGATCCTTATCAACAAAATAAGGAGCTACGGAAGCACGCGATGGACGGATCACGACGTCGTCCGCCTAATGCTAAGGTCATTTACCGTTCTTGATCCTCACTTGGTGAACAATATTCGTGAAAATCCTAGGTACACCAAGATGTCGCCCGAAGAAATTCTTGGAAAATTTGTAAGCGGGCGAATGATGATCAAGGAGGCGAGGTATGTGGACGACGCGTTGAATGGTCCAATCCATGAGCCTCAACCCATTGCTCTAAAGGCAACAAGGAGCAAGGAGGCGCTACCTAGCAAGGTGGCTCAAATTGAGGCGGCCGGACTAAATGATGAAGAGATGGCTCTCATCATCAAACGCTTCAAGATGGTGCTAAAGGGTCACAAAGGGCAGCCAAGCAAGAACAAAACAAAGGGGAAGCGCTCATGCTTCAAGTGCGGTAAGATTGGTCATTTTATCGCTAACTGCCCTGAAAATGATAGTGACCAGGAACAGGGAAACAAGAGGGAAAAGAAGAAGAATTACAAGAAGGCAAAGGGCGAGGCGCATCTAGGAAAGGAGTGGGACTCGGACTGCTCCTCTTCTGACTCCGACAATGAAGGACTCGCCGCCACCGCCTTCAACAAATCAACCCTCTTCCCCAACGAGCGTCACACATGCCTTATGGCAAGGGAGAAGAAGGTACATACTCGAAACTCTACCTATGCTTCTTCAAGTGAAGACGAATCTAGTGATGAGGATGAAGTAGATTACTCATGCTTGTTTAAGGGCTTAGATAGAACCAAGGTAGACAAAATTAATGAATTGATTGATGCCTTAAATGATAAGAATGTACTCTTAGAAAAGCAAGAGGATTTGTTGTATGAAGAACATGATAAATTTATAGAAGCTCAAAGATCTCATGCTCTAGAAGTTAAAAGAAATGAAATGCTTTCTTGTGAATTATCTTCTTGCCATGAAACAATTTCTAAATTAAGGAGCATTAATGATGATTTGAATGCTAAGTTAGAGATTGCTAGTAAATCCACCTCTTGTGTAGAAAATGTTGTAGCGTGCACTAGGTGCAAAGATATCAACATTGATGCTTATAGTGAACACCTAGCTTGCATTTCTAAATTAAATGAAGAGGTAGCTAGTCTTAATGCCCAACTTAAGACTAGCAAAAGTGAATTTGATAAGTTAAAATTTGCAAGGGATGCCTATACAATTGGAAGACATCCCTCAATTAAGGATGGACTTGGCTTCAAGAGGGAAGCCAAGAACTTAATAAGCCATAAGGCTCCCATTCCCGCCAAGGAGAAAGGGAAGGCCCCTATGGCTAGTAGTGCAAAAAAGAACCATGCTTTTATGTATCATGGTAGGAGACATACTAGAAATGCAAATAGAAGTTATGATGTTTTTGATTCATATGCTTATGATTCTCATGCCATGGTTGCTTCTAGTTCTTCCTATATGCATGATAGAAATATGTCTAGGAGAAATGCCATTCATCATGTGCCTAGAAAGAATATTATTCATGCTTCTAGGAAAGTAGTGAATGAATCCTCTACAATCTATTGTGCTTTAAATGTTGCCTTTGCTATTTATAGAAAGGATAGAAAGGTGATTGCTAGGAAGTTAGGGGCAAAATGCAAGGGTGATAAAACTTGCATTTGGGTCCCTAAGGAAATTGTGACTAACCTTGTAGGACCCAACAAGAGTTGGGTACCTAAGTCCCAAGCCTAAATTTACCTTGCAGGTTTATGCATCCGGGGGCTCAAGCTGGATTATTGATAGCGGATGCACAAACCATATGACGGGGGAGAAGAAGATGTTCACCTCCTACGTCAAGAATAAGGATTCCCAAGATTCAATCATATTCGGTGATGGGAATCAAGGCAAGGTAAAAGGGTTAGGTAAAATTGCAATTTCTAATGAGCACTCTATTTCTAATGTGTTTTTAGTAGAGTCTCTTGGATATAATTTGCTATCAGTTAGTCAATTATGCAATATGGGATATAACTGCTTGTTTACAAATGTAGATGTGTCTGTCTTTAGAAGATCTGATGGTTCACTAGCTTTTAAGGGTGTACTAGACGGCAAGCTTTATTTAGTTGATTTTGCAAGAGAAGAGGCCGGTCTAGATGCATGCTTAATGGCTAAGACTTGAATGGGTTGGCTGTGGCATCGCCGCTTAGCACATGTGGGGATGAAGAACCTCCACAAGCTTCTAAAGGGAGAACACGTGATAGGTCTAACTAATGTTCAATTCGAAAAAGATAGACCTTGTGCAGCTTGTCAAGCAGGGAAACAGGTGGGAGGCACTCATCACACCAAAAATGTGATGACGACATCAAGACCCTTGGAGATGCTGCATATGGACCTCTTCGGACCCGTCGCCTATCTGAGCATAGGAGGAAGTAAGTATGGTTTAGTTATTGTTGATGACTTTTCCCGCTTCACTTGGGTGTTCTTTTTGCAGGAAAAGTCCGAAACCCAAGGGACCCTCAAGCGCTTCCTCAGGAGAGCTCAAAATGAGTTTGAGCTCAAGGTAAAGAAGATAAGGAGCGACAACGGGTCCGAGTTCAAGAACCTTCAAGTGGAGGAGTTCCTTGAGGAGGAAGGGATCAAGCACGAGTTCTCCGCTCCCTACACACCACAGCAAAATGGTGTGGTAGAGAGGAAGAACAGGACGCTAATCGATATGGCAAGGACGATGCTTGGAGAATTCAAGACCCCCGAGCGTTTTTGGTCGGAAGCCGTGAACACGGCTTGCCACGCCATCAACAGGGTCTACCTTCACCGCCTCCTCAAGAAGACTTCGTATGAGCTACTAACCGGTAACAAACCCAACGTATCTTACTTTCGTGTATTTGGGAGCAAGTGCTACATTCTGGTGAAGAAAGGTAGAAATTCTAAGTTTGCTCCCAAAGCTGTAGAAGGGTTTTTATTAGGTTATGACTCAAATACAAAGGCGTATAGAGTCTTCAACAAATCATCAGGTTTGGTTGAAGTCTCTAGCGACATTGTATTTGATGAGACTAATGGCTCTCCAAGAGAGCAAGTTGTTGATCTTGATGATGTAGATGAAGAAGATGTTCCGACGGCCGCAATACGCACCATGGCGATTGGAGATGTACGGCCTCAGGAACATTTGGAGCAAGATCAACCGTCTTCCTCAACTATGGTGCAACCCCCGACTCAAGATGATGAACAGGTTCATCAAAAGGAGGCGTGTGATCAAGGGGGAGCACATGATGATCATGTGATGGAGGAAGAAGCGCAACCGGCACCTCCAACCCAAGTTCGAGCGGTGATTCAAAGGGATCATCCCGTCGACCAAATTTTGGGTGACATTAGCAAGGGAGTAACTACTCGATCTCGATTAGTTAATTTTTGTGAGCATTACTCCTTTGTCTCTTCTATTGAGCCTTTCAGGGTAGAAGAGGCCTTGCTAGATCCGGACTGGGTGTTGGCCATGCAAGAGGAGCTCAACAACTTCAAGAGGAATGAAGTTTGGACACTGGTGCCTCGTCCCAAGCAGAATGTTGTGGGAACCAAGTGGGTGTTCCGCAACAAACAGGACGAGCACGGGGTGGTGACGAGAAACAAGGCTCGACTTGTGGCAAAAGGTTATGCCCAAGTCGCAGGTTTGGATTTCGAGGAGACTTTTGCTCCTGTGGCTAGGTGTAACACTCAAGTTGTATACCAAGAGTAATATAGAGAGCTCCTCATTTTGTGTGTCTTATTTGCATCATAAAAAGAGCACCTATGTAATTGAGAGTGACTAAATAAAACAATTATGCTAAAATAAAGAAAAAGTGCATTTGTTGGAGTTTTATGTGTTGTGCATTAAATAAAACCATGAGGATAAAAATAATAAGGTATTAATTATTTGAAGCTTGATTTAACCCTAAATTTGAAATTAGGGTTTTGAAAATAAGGAAAAGAGAAGAGATAGGAAAATATAAATAAAATGTATAAATAATTATCTTCAGTCTTAGTATTTTTAATGGCAAAAATAGAGTTTATAAATGAAGATCCACAAAAAGTTTGAATTAAATCAAATTGGGTTTGAAAATAAAGAAAATGGAAAGAAAAAATGAAAAAGAAAAAGATAAAAACCTTACCTGGGCCCTGAACCTGGAATTCGGCCCAACTTACCTTTCTCACCGCGCGGCCCATCAACCAGGGGGAGGGAAGCGCCGACACCTGGGCCCTCCTCGTCAACCTCCCTCGTGCCCGCGCCTCGCTCCCTCACTGCCGCACGGGTCCCACCGTCCAGGCGTATTTCGCTGCGCTCGGTCTCTCTGGACCACGGGGCCCGCAGGTCAGCTCGGTCTTCTTCTCAACGGATCGCGACTCCTTCTCTGCGCGCGCACGCTCGGATCCGTGGAAGTCGGAGCTCCTGCGCCGACTGTGGAGAACTTTGCGGGCGCCTTGGACCGATTCCCCTTGGCTGCCGATCGCTCAGCCCTCTGGAGCTCGGGCCCGCGCGTCAGTGCGTTCACCTACATCGCAACGGATGGCGAGAACTCCGCCGCCATGACCGGGAACGTGGCTCAACTCTGTTCAACCACCTCGCCCGGGGTATAAAACCCAACTACTCGAGACCCTTTGACCATGCCCCGTCGTCCAATCCACTAGTGCCATCTCGTCGCCGAGAATTTCTCTCCGCCGTGAGGACCAAGCTAGCCGCCGTGACCCAATCGCGTAGTCGTCGACGTCGGGTCCCCGGTGATCGGCCTTGGAGCGTCTCCAAGTCTATTAGAGGGGTGTCGTGTCATTCGCGGGCGAAGTCGGCCACTGGGCGTGGCGCAATTCTTCGTCGAACTTCGATTCTCCGCCGCGGATCCGCCTTCGCCGTCGCCGGACCCTCTGCGCGCCGAGACTGTCGGTAATAACCCCTCTACCACGTTCGCCATCCCCTCGGCTGCGTGGCGCACCATTTAATTTCTAGAATAGCGCGCCTGGGCGTCGGATTGCCATTTCTCCGGCGATGCTTCGCGTGAAGTCGGGCGGCGCCGCCGTCGCTGGCGGAGAGATTGGGGGGGAACGCAGACGCCGTTAGATCTTGATGAACGGCTCTGATTAGACCTCACGTACCGATTCGCCCCTGCTCATCTCAGCCGTTGATCGGCGCGCGAGCGGGTGAGATTGTGCTCTGGCGTTTATGTTTGTGGGGCGAATTTGGGCCGTTGGATCTAGATCCAAGGCTCCACATTGTGTACCGGTTCAGAGGAGATCGCATCTAATCCTGGCGGCCGAATTCTAATCTGACGGCTGAGATCCGTGGATACCCCTTCGCGGGGCAATTTTTCTAAAGAGACCCCCTGTTTTCGCAGAATCAACCCGCAGTCCATGTGTTACTATTCACTGAGTCTAGGATTTTATTCGCGCAGACCCCTGGACTTTCCAGAAATTGGCGCCCAGTCCAGAGCACGTTTAAAACATATAAATGAATTAGTAAAGGTATTATTAATACAAAAATAATTCCTAGAACTTAGTTAATTCATAGAAAGTTCATTTTAGCTCCAAATTGGTCCATTCCAGTTCCTAAATTTTTGTAATAATATTGTCTACGCATTAGTGCCTCTGTTTTGGCATGAAAGGCTCATTTAAATTTATCTAATACTTAATCTTGTATTAAATACATAAAAGCTACAGAAATTCATAACTTAAATTCTATAACTCCAAATTTAGTGATTCCAGTTTCTATGGTTTCATTTTAATGTGTAGATTTTTACTGTATATTTCATTCATCTGTTTGGTGTGATGTTGATTTTGGCTATACTATGTATGTATTGTGTTGATGCGAGTAGACGAGCAAGCCACTGTGGAAACTGAGGTTCAACAAGTAGAGATAGCTGAGCAGGAGCTCATTGAAGGCAAGTTGTGCCCTTGATCACTTACTTTTCCCAGCCATGTTCTTATTAATTTTAATGATCTGCATAGGTTAATTTTGATGGGAGCCTTTATGTTACCCCAGTTTTGATTACCTCTATACCTTGTTCACCCCTGAAATATTTTTGGGTAGTACTTGCTATTGCTTTATGTGGATTGGGTATGGAGATTCATTATTCATGATTATTCTGTTATTATCTTGTTATTATTACTGTTCATGTTAAGATCATTAAATTAATGGGAACATGGAGCGACCACCCGGGAAAACAGTGCTACCACAAGGGTTTAATGGGACGCCCTTGGCTGACTAATTAGGAAAGCTAGTGGAAGACTACCTTACCCGAAAGGGGCAAGGGCAGTAGGGGAGTGGTCAGTGTAGGGAGGTCCCTGGTTGATTTTGCTGCGATGGCGGTCAGCCAGGAACCCTGCATTGGAACTTCCTATAAACTGTAGCGGGTTTTCGGAAGCTAGTGGAACTTTGTAAAGGCCTCGTAGTGGATCCCTAGCCATTCACCTCGGTAGTGTCTAAGGGCCTTGCAAACCCTGGCGACATGGGATACACGACTTGTGGGTAAAGATGCGCAACCTCTGCAGAGTGTAAAACTAGTATACTAGCCGTGCTCACGGTCATGAGCGGCTCGGACCCTCACATGATTAACTATGGAACTTAAATTTAATTTGACATTCGCATCGCATTTGGGATTATTTTACTATTACTGTTCTTTATTATTATTAAGGTTTGGTATTTACTTACACTTAGTAATTGCTAATAAAATTTTGACCAACTTATAAAAGCAATGCTCAGCCTTAGCCTTTATTTCATTGATCAGCCTTACACTACATGAACTCCCACCTTTGGTGAGTTCATGCCACATTATTCCCCACGACTTGTTGAGCTATGAACGTATGTGAGCTCACTCTTGCTGTCTCACACCCCCCCCACAGGAGAAGAGCAGGTGGTTGAAGAGGAGCCGCCTAACACTGAGGAGTTCGATCTGATCTAGGTGGCGTTTCTCAGTCGACATTGGCGCCGACGATCCTTAGTTCGTTTTATGATTATACTTCTATTTTGTAATAAGACTTCCGCTATGTAATAAATACTCTGATGTTTTATGACATTTATCTCTATACACTCTGTTATTATATGTGTTGTCTTCTTGGCGCATGTATGAGATGCACCCGGCTTTGTCCTTTAAAACCGGGTGTGACAGAAGTGGTATCAGAGGAAATGTTGACTGTAGAACGAAACTTAGATAGAAATGGACAACCCTTACCTACTTATCTTAATCTGATTCATTCTACACTTACCTCACTCTGATTCTTCCTATACTTATCTTGATCCTGTCTCACCTTCTACTGTTCCACTCTGATCATTCTTACCTTTTCTACTCTGAGACAAGATGGATTTCAAACCTTGGAATCCCTACCCCTATGACATTCTTAAGAGTTAGGGAACCCAAAACAAAAGTTAAAACTATTTTCTTAAAAAAATGTTGGTTGATTGTGCTGATGCTCAATGTCTGATTTGCTTCTTTGATTGATTGAAACATTATAGTTGGGCATCTTAGCATGTACCACCATAAGGTGATGTATTAGCGTTAGTAGGTGACACACTAATCTACTTAGCTAATAAATCCCCCGCAGTAACATTTCTCGTAATTACTCACCTTGTCTACAATTCTTCCTTTCTTACCCTGTATTTCTAACCCAGATGGGCTACCCCTATAGTGTTAGAAGAGAGCAGTATAGACTTGACCCTTGGTATGTCATGGTTAAGCAAGGCAAAGGCAGTATATACACTGTGCTAACGGAACCGTAGAACTCACCAGTTCCAAAGGATAAAGATTTGAAGTTGAAGTTGCAGTAACTACCACCATCAGACTAGCAGCATTCTTAGTAGGTGGGAAGTTTGTTGGTGTCAACATCCATGTGGTTAGAGATTTTTCGGATGTCTTCCCAAAAGAGTTACCAGGGATGCCACCAGATAGGGAAGTTGAGTTTGTCGTGGATCTCTTACCTGAGACCGCTACTATTTCTAAACGGCTACACAGAATGTTCGTAGAAGCACTAAAGGAACCAAAGAAGCCGTTAACGGAGTTACAAGAAGCTGGATACATTCGTTCGAATTCTTCACCTCGTGGAGCGCCGGTTCTGTTTGTACAAAAGAAGGATGGATCGCAAGGGATGTGCGTGGATTGTAGGACCCTTAATGATGTCACCGTGAAGAACAAGTATCTGTTACCCTGCATTGAGGATTTATTTAATCGGATGAGAGGTGCAAGAGTATTCTCGAAGATTGATCTCCGATCGGGTTACCATCAAATGAAGATTAGGCCATTGGATATTCCCAAGACAATTTTCTCGACTCGATATAGATTATATGAGTTCACTGTGATGTCGTTTGGATTAACCAATGCACCAGCATATTTTATGAACTTAATGAACAAGGTGTTTATGGAGTACTTGGACAGATTCGTCGTGGTGTTCATCGACGACATTCTTATTTATTCACAGAGTGAAGGTGATCATGAACAACATCTAAGGTTGGTGCTACAGAAGCTACGAGATAATCAACTCTATGCCAAGTTCAGCAAGTGCGAGTTTTGGATTGGCGAGGTGCCATTTCTTGGTCATATTATTTCTAATGGAGGAATATCAGTGGATCCTGCTAAGGTTAAGGAGATAATGGAGTGGAGAGTACCCACTACAGTTACGGAGATACGAAGTTTCTTGGGACTTGCAGGATATTATCGGATTTTTATTGAAGGATTTTCTAAGATTGCTAAGCCTATGATCTCGCTTCTGGAGAAAGGAAGAGAATTTAAGTGGGATGAAAAGTGCCAAGAAAGCTTTGATCAATTGAAAAAGAGATTGATGTCACCATCAGTATTGGTTATGCCAGACCTACAGAGAGGATTTGACATTTATTGTGATGCATGTGGCCAAGGACTTGGATGTGTGCTTATGCAAGAAGGCCATGTGATTGCTTATGCATCTCGTCAGTTGCGGAAACATGAATTGAACTACCCCACTCATGACTTGGAATTGGCAGCAGTTGTGCATGCACTTAAGATTTGGAGACACTATATTATGGGAACTAAGTGCCAAGTATATACGGATCATAAGAGTTTGAAGTATATATTCACTCAGAAGGATCTCAACCTGAGGCAACGCCGTTGGTTGGAGCCTATTAAGGATTATGACTTGGAGATTCACTATCACCCAGGCAAGGCGAATTTGGTTGCAGATGCCTTGAGTCGAAAGGAGCATGTTCATTCAGCTGTTGTTGCCCAGCTACCCGATGAGATTGTTGAGGATTTCAGAAGACTTAACCTGGGGATAGTTACTCACACTGAAGGAGTTACCATTGATGTGGAATCTACCTTGGAACAAGAAATCCACAAAGGACAGATTGGTGATACCAAGATACAAGAGATTAAGGATCTGATTACTGAAGGTCGAGGTCCAGAATTTACGGAAGATGAGCAAGGTGCCATATGGTTCAAGGACAGGATATGTATTCCTAAGATTGATAGCCTTCATGAGACTATTTTAAAGGAGGCCCATGACTTGGATTATTCTATTCATCCTGGTAGTACCAAGATGTATCAGGATTCGAAGCAGAAATACTAGTGGTATGGACGGAAGAGAGATGTGGCTGCACATGTGGCTATGTGCGATGTATGCTAAAGAGTTAAAGCTGAACACCAGAGGCCAGCCGGACTATTGCATCCACTGAAGATACCTGAGTGGAAATGGGAAGAGATTGGCATGGACTTCATTGTTGGATTACCCCGCACGTCTGCTGGGTATGATTCTATATGGGTGATTGTGGACAGGCTAACCAAGGTAGCCCACTTTATTCCAGTGAAGACCACTTATTCAGGAGCCAAGTTAGCAGAGTTGTACATGGCACGGATTGTATGCCTGCATGGTGTGCCAAAGAAGATTGTGTCAGATCGAGGATCACAGTTTACCTCTCGATATTGGAAGAAGTTGCACGAGTCATTGGATACGAGATTGAATTTTAGTTCGGCTTACCATCCCCAGACTGATGGGCAGACTGAGAGAACTAACCAAGTGCTTGAAGATATGTTAAGAGCTTGTGCTCTTAAGCATGGTGGAAGTTGGGATAAGAGTCTACCGTATGCGGAGTTCTCATATAATAATAGCTATCAGGCCAGCTTGAAGATGTCACCGTTTGAGGCTTTGTATGGCAGAAAGTGCAGGACTCCCTTGTATTGGAATCAAACTGGTGAAAGGCAGTTGTTTGGACCTGAGATCATACAAGAAGCAGAGGAACAAGTTCAGCAAATAAGGGAGAATTTGAGAACTGCACAATCCAGGCAGAAAAGTTATGCTGATACCCGGAGAAGACTGCTTGAGTTTAAAGAGGGAGATTATGTCTATTTGAAGGTGTCACCACTCCGGGGCATGAGAAGGTTCAAAGTCAAAGGAAAGTTGTCCCCTCGCTTTATTGGACCCTTCTTAATCTTAAAGCGAGTGGGAGAGGTTGCATACCAATTGGAGTTACCGGATCATCTCGCGGATGTTCACGATGTCTTTCATGTATCTCAGCTGAAGAAATGTCTCAGGGTGCCTGAAGAACAGTTACCAATGGAAGACCTTAGTGTTCAAGAGGATTTGACTTATGCTGAATACCCCATCAAGATTTTGGATACTTTGACTCGAGTTACGAGGAATAAGGTTATAAAGATGTGCAAGGTGCAATGGAGCCACCACGGTGAAGATGAAGCAACTTGGGAAAGAGAAGAAGAACTTCGTATAGATTTTCCCCACCTTTTCCCTAGATCTTCTTAAATCTCGAGGACGAGATTATTTTTAAGGGGGGTAGGATTTGTAACACTCAAGTTGTATACCAAGAGTAATAGAGAGAGCTCCTCATTTTGTGTGTCTTATTTGCATCATAAAAAGAGCACCTATGTAATTGAGAGTGACTAAATAAAACAATTATGCTAAAATAAAGAAAAAGTGCATTTGTTGGAGTTTTATGTGTTGTGCATTAAATAAAACCATGAGGATAAAAATAATAAGGTATTAATTATTTGAAGCTTGATTTAACCCTAAATTTGAAATTAGGGTTTTGAAAATAAGGAAAAGAGAAGAGATAGGAAAATATAAATAAAATGTATAAATAATTATCTTCAGTCTTAGTATTTTTAATGGCAAAAATAGAGTTTATAAATGAAGATCCACAAAAAGTTTGAATTAAATCAAATTGGGTTTGAAAATAAAGAAAATGGAAAGAAAAAATGAAAAAGAAAAAGATAAAAACCTTACCTGGGCCCTGAACCTGGAATTCGGCCCAACTTACCTTTCTCACCGCGTGGCCCATCAACCAGGGGGAGGGAAGCGCCGACACCTGGGCCCTCCTCGTCAGCCTCCCTCGCGCCCGCGCCTCGCTCCCTCACTGCCGCACGGGTCCCACCGTCCAGGCGTATTTCGCTGCGCTCGGTCTCTCTGGACCACGGGGCCCGCAGGTCAGCTCGGTCTTCTTCTCAACGGATCGCGACTCCTTCTCTGCGCGCGCACGCTCGGATCCGTGGAAGTCGGAGCTCCTGCGCCGACTGTGGAGAACTTTGCGGGCGCCTTGGACCGATTCCCCTTGGCTGCCGATCGCTCAGCCCTCTGGAGCTTGGGCCCGCGCGTCAGTGCGTTCACCTACATCGCAACGGATGGCGAGAACTCCGCCGCCATGACCGGGAACGTGGCTCAACTCCGTTCAACCACCTCGCCCGGGGTATAAAACCCAACTACTCGAGACCCTTTGACCATGCCCCGTCGTCCAATCCACTAGTGCCATCTCGTCGCCGAGAATTTCTCTCCGCCGTGAGGACCAAGCTAGCCGCCGTGACCCAATCGCGTAGTCGTCGACGTCGGGTCCCCGGTGATCGGCCTTGGAGCGTCTCCAAGTCTATTAGAGGGGTGTCGTGTCGTTCGCGGGCGAAGTCGGCCACTGGGCGTGGCGCAATTCTTCGTCGAACTTCGATTCTCCGCCGCGGATCCGCCTTCGCCGTCGCCGGACCCTCTGCGCGCCGAGACTGTCGGTAATAACCCCTCTACCACGTTCGCCATCCCCTCGGCTGCGTGGCGCACCATTTAATTTCTAGAATAGCGCGCCTGGGCGTCGGATTGCCATTTCTCCGGTGATGCTTCGCCGTGAAGTCGGGCGGCGCCGCCGTCGCTGGCGGAGAGATTGGGGGGGAACGCAGACGCCGTTAGATCTTGATGAACGGCTCTGATTAGACCTCACGTACCGATTCGCCCCTGCTCATCTCAGCCGTTGATCGGCGCGCGAGCGGGTGAGATTGTGCTCTGGCGTTTATGTTTGTGGGGCGAATTTGGGCCGTTGGATCTAGATCCAAGGCTCCACATTGTGTACCGGTTCAGAGGAGATCGCATATAATCCTGGCGGCCGAATTCTAATCTGACGGCTGAGATCCGTGGATACCCCTTCGCGGGGCAATTTTTCTAAAGAGACCCCCTGTTTTCGCAGAATCAACCCGCAGTCCATGTGTTACTATTCACTGAGTCTAGGATTTTATTCGCGCAGACCCCTGGACTTTCCAGAAATTGGCGCCCAGTCCAGAGCACGTTTAAAACATATAAATGAATTAGTAAAGGTATTATTAATACAAAAATAATTCCTAGAACTTAGTTAATTCATAGAAAATTCATTTTAGCTCCAAATTGGTCCATTCCAGTTCCTAAATTTTTGTAATAATATTGTCTACGCATTAGTGCCTCTGTTTTGGCATGAAAGGCTCATTTAAATTTATCTAATACTTAATCTTGTATTAAATACATAAAAGCTACAGAAATTCATAACTTAAATTCTATAACTCCAAATTTAGTGATTCCAGTTCCTATGGTTTCATTTTAATGTGTAGATTTTTACTGTATATTTCATTCATCTGTTTGGTGTGATGTTGATTTTGGCTATACTATGTATGTATTGTGTTGATGCGAGTAGACGAGCAAGCCACTGTGGAAACTGAGGTTCAACAAGTAGAGATAGCTGAGCAGGAGCTCATTGAAGGCAAGTTGTGCCCTTGATCACTTACTTTTCCCAGCCATGTTCTTATTAATTTTAATGATCTGCATAGGTTAATTTTGATGGGAGCCTTTATGTTACCCCAGTTTTGATTACCTCTATACCTTGTTCACCCCTGAAATATTTTTGGGTAGTACTTGCTATTGCTTTATGTGGATTGGGTATGGAGATTCATTATTCATGATTATTCTGTTATTATCTTGTTATTATTACTGTTCATGTTAAGATCATTAAATTAATGGGAACATGGAGCGACCACCCGGGAAAACAGTGCTACCACAAGGGTTTAATGGGACGCCCTTGGATGACTAATTAGGAAAGCTAGTGGAAGACTACCTTACCCGAAAGGGGCAAGGGCAGTAGGGGAGTGGTCAGTGTAGGGAGGTCCCTGGTTGATTTTGCTGCGATGGCGGTCAGCCAGGAACCCTGCATTGGAACTTCCTATAAACTGTAGCGGGTTTTCGGAAGCTAGTGGAACTTTGTAAAGGCCTCGTAGTGGATCCCTAGCCATTCACCTCGGTAGTGTCTAAGGGCCTTGCAAACCCTGGCGACATGGGATACACGACTTGTGGGTAAAGATGCGCAACCTCTGCAGAGTGTAAAACTAGTATACTAGTCGTGCTCACGGTCATGAGCGGCTCGGACCCTCACATGATTAACTATGGAACTTAAATTTAATTTGACATTCGCATCGCATTTGGGATTATTTTACTATTACTGTTCTTTATTATTATTAAGGTTTGGTATTTACTTACACTTAGTAATTGCTAATAAAATTTTGACCAACTTATAAAAGCAATGCTCAGCCTTAGCCTTTATTTCATTGATCAGCCTTACACTACATGAACTCCCACCTTTGGTGAGTTCATGCCACATTATTCCCCACGACTTGTTGAGCTATGAACGTATGTGAGCTCACTCTTGCTGTCTCACACCCCCCCCCACAGGAGAAGAGCAGGTGGTTGAAGAGGAGCCGCCTAACACTGAGGAGTTCGATCTGATCTAGGTGGCGTTTCTCAGTCGACATTGGCGCCGACGATCCTTAGTTCGTTTTATGATTATACTTCTATTTTGTAATAAGACTTCCGCTATGTAATAAATACTCTGATGTTTTATGACATTTATCTCTATACACTCTGTTATTATATGTGTTGTCTTCTTGGCGCATGTATGAGATGCACCCGGCTTTGTCCTTTAAAACCGGGTGTGACACTAGGCTAGAATCAATTCGTATCTTGCTAGCATATGCCGCTCACCATTCTTTCAGGTTGTACCAAATGGATGTGAAGAGCGCTTTCCTCAATGGGCCAATCAAGGAGGAGGTGTACGTGGAACAACCCCCTGGCTTCGAGGATGAACGGTACCCCGACCACGTGTGTAAGCTCTCTAAGGCGCTCTATGGACTTAAGCAAGCCCCAAGAGCTTGGTATGAATGCCTTAGAGACTTTCTAATTGTTAATGCTTTCAAGGTTGGGAAAGCCGATCCAACTCTTTTTACAAAAACATGTGATGGTGATTTGTTTGTGTGCCAAATTTATGTCGATGACATAATATTTGGTTCTACTAACCAAACGTCTTGTGAAGAGTTTAGCAGGGTGATGACGCAGAAATTCGAGATGTCGATGATGGGTGAGTTGAACTACTTCCTTGGGTTCCAAGTGAAGCAACTCAAGGACGGCACCTTCATCTCCCAAACGAAGTACACGCAAGATTTGCTGAAGTGGTTTGGGATGAAGGACGCCAAGCCCGCAAAGACTCCGATGGGAACCGACGGACACACCGACCTCATCAAAGGAGGTAAGTCCGTTGATCAAAAGGCATACCGGTCAATGATAGGGTCTTTACTTTATTTATGTGCTAGTAGACCGGATATTATGCTTAGCGTATGCATGTGTGCTAGATTTCAATCCAATCCTAAGGAGTGTCACTTAGTGGCGGTGAAGCGAATTCTTAGATATTTAGTTGCTACGCCTTGCTTCGGGCTCTGGTATCCAAAGGGGTCTACCTTTGACTTAGTTGGATACTCAGACTCCGACTATGCTGGATGTAAGGTCGATAGGAAGAGTACATCGGGGACGTGCCAATTCTTAGGAAGGTCCCTGGTGTCATGGAACTCTAAGAAACAAACTTCCGTTGCCCTATCCACCGCTGAGGCCGAGTATGTTGCCGCAGGACAGTGTTGCGCGCAACTACTTTGGATGAGGCAAACCCTCCGGGACTTTGGCTACAATCTGAGCAAAGTCCCACTCCTATGTGATAATGAGAGTGCTATCCGCATGGCGGAAAATCCTGTTGAACACAGCCGCACAAAGCACATAGACATCCGGTATCACTTTTTGAGAGACCACCAGCAAAAGGGGGATATCGAAGTGTTTCATGTTAGCACCGAGAACCAGCTAGCCGATATCTTTACCAAGCCTCTAGATGAGAAGACCTTTTGCAGGTTGCGTAGTGAGCTAAATGTCTTAGATTCGCAGAACTTGGATTGAATTGTAGCATACATGTGTTTATGCCTTTGATCATGTTCATTCTGCATTCTGTTGCTTAGTGTGGTGCTCAAGTTGTACAAACACTCCCTGGACCTCACAAGTCCGTTGCAAAGTGATGCACATGTTTAGGGGGAGATGTGTTACAACTTGACCCTTTGAGACTAACCATATGCTTGAGTTTGCTTGATTTAGTCTCGAAGGAGAATTGAAAGGGAAAGGTGGACTTGGACCATGAATGACTTCCACTGCACTCCGATGAGAGGGTAACTTATTCCAAGTTCATCTCATGAACTCTTATTGCCATTTGCTCTTAATTGAAGATTTTGGTGAGGCAATGGGGTTCTAGGGCCAAGATTGATCCCGTTTTGGTGCTTGATGCCAAAGGGGGAGAAAATAAAGGCCAAAGTGATAAATGGATCAGCTACCACTTGAGAGGTTTTAAAAATAGTAGAATAAAACTTTTTGTTTTGTCAAAACTCTCTTATTGTCTCTTTTGTCAAAAGTTGGCTTCTTTGGGGAGAAGAAGTGATTATGGGAAAAAGGGGGAGTTTTTGAAATCTTTGATCAATCTCTCTTGGAATGACTCTCTTTATGCTTCAACATGTGTGTTTGACTTAGAGATAGAGATTTGAGTTTGATTTGCAAAAACAAACCAAGTGGTGGCAAAGGATGATCCATATATGCCAAAAATGAATCAAAATAGATTTGAGTTCTATTTGAAGTGATTTTGCACTTGTTCTACTTGCTTTATGTTGTGTTGGCATAAATCACCAAAAAGGGGGAGATTGAAAGGGAAATGTGCCTTTGGGCCATTTCTAAGTATTTTGGTGATTAAGTGCAAACACAAATGCTAAAAGGTGAATTTATACCCATGGGTGAACAAAGTGCAAATCACAAGTGAAGGTATGTTTCTAAGCCTTAGTACATTGGTTTTGTGCACTAATATTCTTGTCTAAGTGCTAGAAACAGGAAGAAGAAGAAGAAAAGAGGAGAGTTGGCTGTGTGCAGCCAAAGGCTGTTTCGGGCTGGGGCACCGGACTGTCCGGTGTGCACCGGACAGTGTCCGGTGCGCCAGACCAGCACGAAGCAAACCAGCCGCTCTCGGGAAATCGCCGACGACGTACGGCTAAAATTCACCGGACTGTCCGGTGTGCACCGGACTGTCCGGTGAGCCAACGGTCGGCCGGGCCAACGGTCGGCCGCGGAATCTGCGCGCGACACGTGGCCGGGCCAACGGTCGGAAGGGGGCACCGGACTGTCCGGTGTGCACCAGACATGTCCGGTGCGCCAACGGCTCCCAGATCTTTAGCAGTCAGCAACGGTCAGATGAGCTGTTTATGGAAATAAATCGGGCACCGGACAGTGTCCGGTGTGCACCGGACTGTCCGGTGCGCCACGAGACAGAAGGCAAAGATGGCCTTCCAGATTTGTTCTCAACGGCTCCTAGCTGCCTTGGGGCTATAAAAGGGACCCCTAGGCGCATGGAGGAGGATATCAAGCATTCCTACAACCTTTCTAAGCACCAAGTCATTGATCTCGCGCATTCGATTCATTGTGATAGCATATAGAGCTCTTGTGGAGTTGTGTACTCTTTGAGTTGTGTTGCGAGCTCTTGTTGCTGCTTGTGTGCGTGTTGCTCTGATCCTTTGAAGTCTTGTGTGCGTTGCTCATTTCCTCCTTACTCCGTATTTCTTTGTGAATCTTAAGTGTAAGGGCGAGAGACTCCAAGTTGTGGAGATTCCTCGCAAACGGGATATTGAAAGGCAAAGCAAAACACCGTGGTATTCAAGTTGGTCTTTGGACTGCTTGAGAGGGGTTGATTGCAACCCTCGTCCGTTGGGACGCCACAACGTGGAGTAGGCAAGCGTTGGTCTTGGCCGAACCACGGGATAAACCACTGTGTCATCTCTGTGTTTGATCTCTTGTGGTATTGAGTTTTGTTGAGACTCCTCTCTAGCCACTTGGCAATAATTGTGCTAACACTTAACAAGTTTTTGTGGCTATAAGTTTAAGTTTTACAGGATCACCTATTCACCCCCCCTCTAGGTGCTCTCAGCGGCGATGCATGAGCCGCGCCGTTGCCAGCCGCCCCGCAAGGGTACGTGCCTTGAGGCGCGCTGCGAGGGCATCCACTGGGTCCATTGAGGCTGCGACGACGGTAGTTGTATAGTTGTATTCCCTAAACGGTAGGGTTTAAAAAATAGGATTGATAGTTCATAATTAGGATACCTAATCTATTAATAAGCCCACATCATCCCTTGTGCCTAGAAAATGTTCTCATATCATAACAATTCTAGCAACATAAACACTCAAAAGTAAAGGATCAGAAACCTGAGATACAACACAATTCTAGCAACATAAACACTCAAAAGTAAAGGTTGCTCAAATGTTCCCTTTCCCTCTCTCCTCTCCTCTCTCTTCTCCTCTCCCTCTCTCTCTTCCCTCTCCCTCTCTCTTCCCTCTCTCTCTTCCCTTTCCCTAGCTCTCTCCTCTCCCACTCTCCCTCCTCTCTCTTCCCTCTCTCTCTCCCTCCCTCCTCTCTCTTTCCTCTCTCTTCCCTTTCCCTCTCTCCTCTCCTCTCTCTTCCCTCTCCCTCCTCTCTCGTCCCTCTCTCTCTCCCTCCCTCCTCTCTCTTTCCTCTCTCTTCCCTTTCCCTCTCACCTCTCCTCTCTCTTCCCTCTCCCTCCTCTCTCTTCCCTCTCCCTCCTCTCTCTTCTCTCTCTCTCTCCCTCCCTCCTCTCTCTTCCCTTTCCCTCTCTCCTCTCCTCTCTCTTCCCTCTCCCTCCTCTCTCTTCCCTCTCTCTCTCCCTCCCTCCTCTCTCTTTCCTCTCTCTTCCCTTTCCCTCTCTCCCTCCTCTCTCTTCCCTCTCCCTCCTCTCTCTTCTCTCTCTCTCCCTCCCTCCTCTCTCTTTCCTCTCTCTTCACTTTCCCTCCCTCCTCTCCTCTCTCTTCCCTCTCCCTCCTCTCTCTTCCCTCTCTCTCTCCCTCTCTCCTCTCTCTTTCCTCTCTCTTCCCTTTCCCTCCCTCCTCTCCTCTCTCTTCTCCTCCCTCCTCTCTCTTCCCTCTCCCTCCTCTCTCTTCTCTCTCTCCCCCCTCCCTCCTCTCTCTTTCCTCTCTCTTCCCTTTCCCTCTCTCCTCTCCTCTCTCTCCTCCTCCCTCCTCTCTCTTCCCTCTCCCTCCTCTCTCTTCCCTCTCTTTCCTCTCTCTTCCCTTTCCCTCTCTCCTCTCCTCTCCCTCTCTCTCACACTCTGCAGAGACGCGCGCCCTAGGGTTTTTACACGCGTGCGGCGGCGGCGCGTGCACGGCGGCGGCGGCGGCACGCGCGCGATCGAAGTCGAAGAAGGGAGAGAGAGAGAGGGGAACGTACCTACGGCGCGGGGACGACGACGGGGACGACGGCGTGGACGACGGCGGCGCACGGCGGAGAAGATCGTCGGGGCAAAATTTCGGCAGCCTGACGGCGGGAGTGTAAAAGACTGGGCGCCAAAGACTTAGAGAAATTTTCGGCCCCGCGTGCGCTCCTTTATATAGGAGATATTTCTACTGGCGGTTGACAATGACAACCGCCAGTAGAAATGATTTCTACTGGCGGTTGTCATCGAGAACCGCCAGTAGAAATGGCTTCCACAGACTGTGGAGGCCATTTCTACTAGCGGTTCTCATTGTAAACCGCCAGTAGAAATCATTTCTACTGGCGGTTTTCGTTGTGAACCGCCAGTAGTAATATTTTTAGTATATTATTTTTTATGATATATACATATATTAAGTATATAAATTTGTATACATATTAAATATATAAATATATATATTTAGTATACATAATATATATATTTATATATTACTTCTCTCTCTCCCTCCTCTCTCTCCTCTCTCTCTCTCCTCTCTCTCTCCTCTCTCTCCTCTCTCTCCTCTCCCTCCTCTCTCTCCCCTCTCCCTCCTCTCTCCCTCCTCTCTCTTCCCTCTCTCTCCCTCCTCTCTCTCTCCCTCTCTCTCCTGTCTCTCCTCTCTCTCTCCTCTCTCTTTCTCCTCTCTCCTCTCTCTCCTCTCTCTCTCCTCTCTCTTCCCTCTCTCTCTCCTCCTTTCCTTCTCCCCCTCTCTCCTCTCTCTCCTCTCTCTCTCCTCTCTCTCTCTCTCCTCTCTCTCTCCTCTCTCTCTCCTCTCTCTCCTCTCCCTCCTCTCTCTCCCCTCTCCCTCCTCTCTCTCCCTCCTCTCTCTTCCCTCTCTCTCCCTCCTCTCTCTCTCCCTCTCTCTCCTGTCTCTCCTCTCTCTCCTCTCTCTCTCCTCTCTCTTTCTCCTCTCTCCTCTCTCTCCTCTCTCTCTCTCCTCTCTCTTCCCTCTCTCTCCTCCTTTCCTTCTCTCCTCTCTCTCCTCTCTCTCCTCTCTCTCTCCTCTCTCTCTCCTCTCTATCCTCTCTCTCCTCTCCCTCCTCTCTCTCCCCTCTCCCTCCTCTCTCTCCCTCCTCTCTCTTCCCTCTCTCTCCCTCCTCTCTCTCCCTCTCTCTCCTGTCTCTCCTCTCTCTCCTCTCTCTCTCTCCTCTCTCTTTCTCCTCTCTCCTCTATCTCCTCTCTCTCTCCTCTCTCTTCCCTCTCTCTCCTCCTTTCCTCCTCCCCCTCTCTCCTCTCTCTCCTCTCTCTCTCCTCTCTCTCTCTCCTCTCTATCCTCTCTCTCCTCTCCCTCCTCTCTCCCCTCTCCCTCCTCTCTCTCTCCTCTCTCCCTCCTCTCTCTCTCCCTCCTCTATCTCTCCCTCTCTCCTCTCTCTCTCTCCCCTCTCTCTCCTCTCTCCCCTCTCTCTCCTCTCTCTCTCCCTCTCTCTCCTCTCTCTCTTCTCTCTCTCGCCTCTCTCTCCTCTCTCTCTCCTCTCTCTCTCTCCTCTCTCTCCTCTCTCTCCTTTCTCTCTTCTCTCTCTCTCCTATCTCTCTCTCCTCTCTCTCCCTCTCCCTCTCCTCTCTAGAAAGTCACTAGAAAGTCGTGTAAAATTACATGCTTCGGTTTGTCGCTAACAATAATCAATTACATGACATGTCCTAACAATAATCAATTACATGACAACTATATAATCTAGGGAGCTATTGTTCTGCCTTGTCCATCGTGGCGTACCTAGGGCATCGAATTGCGTGGGATGCTTCGCTCAACATTCCTTATCTTGGTTGGATGGTCTATGAAAAGAGACATATCGTTGAACTGGTTAAAATCCTCTAAATCAGATACACCATCAACTCTATGACCTCTATTGTTACCCGATGGAGCAGTAGAATGTAGTTCACCATTATTGTCAAAGTACTTATCCATCTTTCGCATGTGGTACCTGTGTCCTTCCAATAAAAAGCGTCTGTGCCTCATGTACACTATCTTCTTAGATGCAGTAAGGGACACGTAAGCAGTTCCATCAATGCATACTGTGCAGCCAACCTTTCCCTTAAACTGGCCTGATAATGTGAAGAGTGCAGGGTAATCGTTGAACGTAACAAAAATAATTGCTCTCAGCGTGAATGAATCTTTACGATACTCATCCAACATTTGAACACCCGTTACCCACAATATTTTCATATCCTCCATTAAGGGCTCTAAAAATACATCCATATCAACTCCAGGTTGTGTAGCTCCAGAAATAAGGATGGTTAGCAAAATGTACTTCCGTTTCTGCATCAACCATGGAGGAAGGTTGTATATGGTGAGGATCACTGGCCATGTGCTATGCTTGCTGCTCCTTTCAGCAAATGGATTCATTACATCAGTACTCAGTGCGAACCTAACATTTCTTGGTTCATCGGCAAAGTCTCGGTGGTTCTCATTGAAATCTTGCCACTGCTTCCCATCGGCTGGATGTCGAAGCTTCCCATCGTTTTTGTGCTCATCAGAAGCATGCCAGCTCATAAGTTTGGCATCCTCAGGGTTAGCGAACAAACACCTCAATCGATCGACGACGGGGAGGTACCACATCACCAAAGCAGGAATCTTTTTGAGCGCATAATAGTCTACTTCTTCTTTTTCTTTGCTCGTGGATTTTGAAGTCTTCTTTTTGGCTTTCTTTCGCTTCTTCCCTTTAGACACAGATGCAACACACTCTTCCTCTCGATAGTCTTTATTCGTCTTGTACCTACTTGCACCACACTTTGGGCAGCTCTCCAAGTCTTTATAATCATCACCTCGATAAAGGATACAGTGATTTCTACACGCGTGGATCTTCTCCACGCCCATAGTGAGTGGACTGATTAGTTTCTTTGCATAGTACGTGTTAGCAGGCACTTTGTTCTCCTTTGGAAGCATGTCTGTGACAATACTCAAGAACGCATCGAAGCCAGCATCAGACAGACCATATCTAGCTTTTAACATCAACAGCTTTAACACAGACCGGAGCGTCGTGAACTCTTTGGTACAACCCTTAGACTCGTCGTACAAAGGCTCTTCTGCTGCCTTCTTCAGGGACTCCATACCTTTCATGAAGAACATCGATGGATCTGTATGACGACGCAACATTGCCTCTAACAACTCTGCATCTTCCTCGTCCATAACATTTGGCAGAACATGGGTTCTTTCACGTTCATTTCCTCCAGTGTAACCATGATCAGTAACATTTGGCACTACATGTTCGCTCTGTGGAAGAGGTTGTTGTGTCTCGTGAATGAACTGAAAGCTGTCGTCGATGTTCGCAGGGTTTCCAGCTGTATAAGGCGAAGAGCTACCCTCTCCATGCTTTGTCCAAATTATGTAATCCTTCACAAATCCTCGGCATACCAGATGAGATATGATTTGTTCTGTGTCATCAAATACAACAGCATTTTTGCAGTCCATGCATGGACAATATATGTGCTTTGTCTTTGTTCTCCAAGCATGGTTCGTAGCGACAACAATAAACCTATGGACCTCAGATATGTATGATGGATCTAGCCTTGATAAGTTATACATCCAAGATACCCTCTCCATCATCACCTGTAAAAAAAGTAACATAAAACACACAAGAACACAAATTGGCAAGAGAAACATATACCAATATTTCCTAACAACTAAATATATCATGGATAAAGAAAATTGGCAAAAGAAACATGAACAACCTTTCTTAGCGACCTTCTTCCAAAAAATAAAGATCAAAACCTCCCCCTTGTATTTTGTGAAATCTGGCCTTCCAATGAAAGTTGGGCTGCGCGCGAGCTACACAGTTTTTGTCGGGAAGGATGAAGGGGTATTTATACAACAAAGGTCATAGGCGGTTGGATTAGGCAACCTAACTACTTTATCTCTAACACATGGTGAAACCCTAGATCCAAAATGTGGCTAAAATGGAGGAAAAATGAACAAAATTTGGCAAAAGAAACATAAGCCAAACTTTCCTAGCAACTAATAAACAAAAAATCTTAATACCCAAACCTATCTCTAACACATGGTGAAAGCCTAGTTTTAAAATGTAGTTAAAATTGAGCAAAAATGAACAATAATTGGCAATTGAAACATAATTAAACCAACCTTTCATAACAATTAATAAAAACAATCTTAATTACCAAACCTATCATCCTCTCTCTCCATACAACACATTCACCATTCATTAAGCAACTAAATACGTGTCATGGATAAACTGATTTGAGAACTAAACATGAAAAAGGAGAGGGAATAGACAAAATCTAACCATCTTAAGCAACCTCATTTGAGGAAATAGAGAAAATAACCTAGCTATACTCTTCTCTCTCACATGTAAAACCCTAGATCCAAAATGTGGCTAAAATTGAGCAAGAATGAACAAAAATTGACAAAGAAACATAAACCAACCTTTCTTAATCACCTTCTTCCAAAAAATGAAGACCAAAACCTCCCCCTTGTATTTTGTGAAATCTGGAGCTCCAAAATCGCCTCCAATGGAAGTTGGCTGCGAGCTACAGCTCCTGTCGGGGAGGAAGAGTGGTATTTATAGCACATAGTTCACTGGCGGTTGGCTTGAAAAACCGCCAGTGGAAACCTATTTCCACTGGCGGTTCTCTTAACACAACCGCCAGTGGAAATATGATATGATATTTCCACTGGCGGTTGGTGTAACAGAATTTCCACTGGCGGTTCTGTTACACCAACCGCCAGTGGAAATATCATATCATATTTCCACTGGCGGTTGTGTTAAGAGAACCGCCAGTGAAAATAGGTTTCCACTGGCGGTTCCCAAGCCGGGCCCACCTAGTTTTTTTTACTGGCGCGCGGTAACTGAAACCGCCAGTGATAATTTATGGGTGCCGCAGTCTTTGAGCTCTTTTCTACTGGTGTATTTTTCACACCCTACTGGAGACAGTCTTGATACCGCGAAGAACAAGTTTAGGTCTCGATTTGCACGCCGCATGCATGTTTCGCATTTTGCCGTTTCAGTGCTGTTGGAGACGCAGTCCATAATTTCGTGTCTGTATGTGCTCGCGTGTTTTGCATCGATGAACCCTCGCAATTGGCATCATGCATGTTTTCATGTGTATATCATCTGGCCTTAGATCCATGCATGACATGACAATTGACAAGGTGGCGGCGACAAGTACTATGACAGGGATTTGCCCAGGCCCACACAGACTAAAAATGGCATCCTTTCCTATATATATATATATATATATATATATATATATATATATATGCAAGGCACACTGACTGTGATGGGGGACGATCGATACGGCGGAGGAAATAAAATGCTGTCGAGAAACCATCTTGCTGTGAACAAATGGACGACCAAGGTGAACTTCTTATTGTTGGTTGCGTCGTTGAGTTTGAGCTTCTTGGGCATTCATGGTCAGCTCGATAGCCTTGGTAAGCTCATAACCTACCTCGCTACTACAGATACTAGTTGTTGTGCTTCTTCAGTAGAAATAAATGATGGTGGGCAAAAGAATTGAAGCATTATTGCTATGGGTGCGCAAAAAAATCTGAAAACTAAACGCCAAAAATATAAAGTGAACAGGCGATGTTATTTCGATTTTAAAATTGTCTTAGTATAGGAAGACCACTATATATATATCTCGGTTCCCAACGTTCAAAAGCAAAGATACTTTGGATTATATAATACTAATCCATCAATCCGTGCTCTCGCATGGGCTAGAATTTTAGAGGATATAAGTATTAGGTACTGTTTTATGATCCCTTCATTCGAAATTATAAGACATTTTGTCTTTCTATATATATTGTTTTTACTATGTATCTACACATTGGTCGGCGTTTTAACCCGAGGGGTCCTGACCGACTAGTGAAATTTGTGTTGCGTGTCCCTGACCCGGATGGTTTATGCGAGAAGACACAATATTTATCCTGGTTCGGGCAAAAGAAGGCCCTACTTCCAGCGGGGGGATGAGGCTTGTATTATCTTGCACCTAAGTGCTCATAGTAGGGGGTACAAGCAGGTCGAGAGAGGGAATCTGTCCCAAGTCTCTTGAGGAAGATTGAGTACGGGAGCCTATGGTGGTGTGAGCGACGAAGTGTTGTATTCGAGTGTTTGTGTGGAGATGTCCGCTGTTCGATCCCCGCTTGGCAGGCCCTGGGGTCTCCTTTTATAGTCGTAAGGAGACCCAGGATTACAGATATTTGTTGAGTATGAACCCGGCGTTGGCGTATACGGCGTCCGAGCTCTATAGCGGTATGTCCGAGCCCTGTAGCAGCGTGGCCGACCCCTATAGCGGATGTCCGATCGGAGGTGTGTCTGAGCCCTGTAGCGGCATGTCCGAGCCCTGTAACAGCATGGCGGATGGGATGATCTTATCCTCGAGTCGTCCTCTGGTTTAGGCAGAGATCCGGGGTTGGTTCGGGAGCGTGGTTGTCCTTCCGAGCCCACCTTTGTACAGGGGCGCGGACGGGACGTATCCGGAGGTGTTTGAACTGGAGTAGCTGGAACAGTGCTCGGGATGGCGTAAAGTCGTATGGTAATCTTATCCGGTCGTCGTCCGAATGATGGCACCGGTCTTGTCGTTACTGTAGTACTTTATGCATTCAGCAGTGTTTTCGGCAGGGCAAGTGTGCCTTCCCGTTGGAGTAGACGACTGAGACCGGGCTCGGGCGAGGCAGAGGTTTCTCCCGAGGCCGAGGCCGAGGTCGGGCGAGGCGGATATTTCTCCCGAGACCGAGGCCAAGGTCGGGCGTTACCTGTAGCCGTACCCTGCGCGGTTTGAATAGTGGTTGGAGTGGGGGAGCAGTGCCTGTTATTTGCGCTTGTGGACGGTGGAAAGCAGATTTTACTGCGGTCGTATCGCTCTGTTTTGACCGTGACGTCTACAGTGTTGTGGGCGGTCGTACAGATGTGCATTAAATGAGCACGTTCTATGGTAGGCCAGGCCGGCGTGCGTCGGGTTCTTCGTTCGAGGTGCCTTTGGGCGAGACGGAAAGGGGTTTTCGTCCGAGGGCGGCCTCGGGCGAGTCGCGAACCTTTGCAGGGGTACTGCTCGCCCGAGCCTGGGCTCGGGCGAGGCGTATCTACGTGGTTGGGCGGTGATGCCTTGGGTGAATCGGTTTGGCTGCTTGAGTGGCCTCGGATGGTTTTTTGAGGGGGCGTGTTCGTTCCCTTTTAACTTGGGTGTTTAGTTTAGTCGGGGGTCATGATTAGGGTACCCCTAGTTACGGTCCCGATAGTAGCCCCCGAGCCTCCGAGGGAGTGTGGGCACTGGTTCGGAGGTTCCGTGAAATCCTCTGAGTGCTTTGTCGGGGTATTTTTAGGGTCTTGATGGGGTTTTTCCGATGGGTGCGCGCGAGCGCACCCGTCGGGTGTAGCCCCCGAGGCCTCGGAGGAGTGATTACTCCTTTGAGGTCTTTGTAGTTTTTCCTTAGTGGAGACTGATAGTCGCCTAGAGGGGGGGGTGAATAGGGCGAAACTGAAATTTACAAGTATAAACACAACTACAAACCGGGGTTAGCGTTAGTAATAAAGAAATGAGTCCGCGAGAGAGGGCGCAAAACAAATCCCAAGCGAATAAGCAAGTAAGACACGAAGATTTGTTTTACCGAGGTTCGGTTCTTGCAAACCTACTCCCCGTTGAGGAGGCCACAAAGGCCGGGTCTCTTTCAACCCTTCCCTCTCTCAAACGATCCACGGATCGAGTGAGCTTTCTTTTCTCAATCACTTGGAACACAAAGTTCCCGCAAGGGCCACCACACAATTGATGCCTCTTGCCTCGATTACAAGTGAGTGTTTGATGACAATGAAAGAATCAAGAAGAAAGAAAGCGATCCAAGCGCAAGAGCTCGAAAGAACACAAGCAAATCTCTCTCGCTAATCACTAAAGCGTTGGGTAGAGTTGGAGAGGATTTGATCTATTTGGTGTGTCTAGAATTGAATGCTAGAGCTCTTGTAGTAGTTGAGAGGTGGAAAACTTGGATGCAATGAATGGTGGGGTGGTTGGGGTATTTATAGCCCCAACCACCAAATGTGGCCGTTGGGGAACCTGTCTGCTCGATGGCGCACCGGACAGTCCGGTGCACACCGGACATGTCCGGTGCCCCTGCCACGTCATCAGTGCCGTTGGAATCTGACCGTTGGAGTTCTGACTTGTGGGCCACCCTTGATGTCCGGTGGCGCACCGGACAGCTCCTGTTCATTGTCCGGTGCGCCAGTATAGGCAAACCTGACGTCTGCGCGCGCTGCGGCGCATTTATTGCCTCTGCAGGTAGCCGTTGGCGCGGGATAGCCGTTACGCTGGAGTCACACCGGACAGTCCGGTGCACACCGGACATGTCCGGTGAATTATAGCGGACGAGCCGTTGGCTTTTCCCGAAGCTAAAGAGTTCCTGAGGCCGCTCCTTCATGGCGCACCGGACACTGTCCGGTGTACACCGGACAGTCCGGTGAATTATAGCGCGAGTGCCTCTGGAAATTCCCGAAGGTGGCGAGTTTGAGCTGGAGTCCCCTGGTGCACCGGACACTGTCCGGTGGTGCACCGGACACTGTCCGGTGGCACACCGGACAGTCCGGTGCGCCCATACCAGAGGGCCTTCGGTTGGCTCTTTGCCCTTTTGTTGAACTCAACACTTGGTCATTTTATTGGCTATGTTGTGAACCTTTGACACCTGTAAAACTTATACACTAGAACAAACTAGTTAGTCCAAAGATTTGTGTTGGGCAATTCAACCACCAAAATTATATAGGAACTAGGTGTAAGCCTAATTCCCTTTCAATCTCCCCCTTTTTGGTGATTGATGCCAACACAAACCAAAGCAAATATAAAAGTGCATAATTGAACTAGTTTGCAGAATATAAGTGCAAAGGTTGCTTGGAATTGAGCCAATATAACTACTTCATAAGATATGCAAGGATTGTTTCTTACTTATAACATTTTGGACCACGCTTGCACCACATGTTTTGTTTTTGCAAAACTTTTGTAAATCTTTTCTAAGTTCTTTTGCAAATGGTCAAAGGTAAATGAATAAGAGTTTTGCAAAGCATTTTCAAGATTTGAAATTTTCTCCCCCTCTTTCAAAATGCTTTTCCTTTGACTAAACAAAACTCCCCCTAAATAAAGACCTCCTCTTAGTGTTCAAGAGGGTTTTGAGATATGATTTTGAAATGCTACTTTCTCCCCCTTTGAACACAAGAAGATACCAAATTGACAATTTGAAAATTATATTTTAAAACCGGGTGGTGGTGCGGTCCTTTTGCTTTGGGCTCAATCTCTCTCCCCCTTTGGCATGAATCGCCAAAAATGGAATCATTAGAGCCCTATCAAATGACTTTCTCCTCCTTTGGTCATAAATAAAGAGTGAAGATTATACCAAAGTAGGAGTCCTTTTGCTTTGCTCTCTCCCTCGAGGATAGAGAGCGGCTCGGAGTGACGGCGAAGAATGAGTTACGGAGTGGAAGCCTTTGTCTTCGCCGAAGACTCCAATTTCCTTTCGATATACCTATGACTTGGTTTGAAATAGACTTGAAAACACATTAGTCATAGCATATTAAAGAGACATGATCAAAGGTATATTCATGAGATATGTGTGCAAGTTAGCAAAAGAAATTTCTAGAATCAAGAATATTGAGCTCATGCCTAAGTTTGGTAAAAGTTTGTTCATCAAGTGGCTTGGTAAAGATATCGGCTAATTGATCTTTAGTATTAATGTAAGCAATCTCGATATCCCCCTTTTGTTGGTGATCCCTAAGAAAATGATACCGAATGGCTATGTGCTTAGTGCGGCTATGCTCGACGGGGTTGTCGGCCATTTTGATTGCACTCTCATTATCACATAGCAAAGGGACTTTGGTTAATTTGTAACTGTAGTCCCGCAGGGTTTGCCTCATCCAAAGCAATTGCGCGCAACAATGACCTGCGGCAATGTACTCGGCTTCGGCGGTGGAAAGAGCGACTGAATTTTGCTTCTTTGAAGCCCATGACACCAAGGATCTTCCCAAGAACTGGCAAGTCCCCGATGTTCTCTTCATATTAATTTTACACCCCGCCCAATCGGCATCCGAATAACCAATCAAATCAAATGTGGATCCCCGAGGGTACCAAAGCCCAAACTTAGGAGTATAAGCCAAATATCTCAAGATTCGTTTTACGGCCGTAAGGTGGGATTCCTTAGGGTCGGATTGGAATATTGCACACATGCAAACGGAAAGCATAATGTCCGGTCGAGATGCACAAAGATAAAGTAATGATCCTATCATCGACCGGTATACCTTTTGATCCACGGACTTACCTCCCGTGTCGAGGTCGAGATGCCCATTAGTTCCCATGGGTGTCTTGATGGGTTTGGCATCCTTCATCCCAAACTTGGTCAGAATGTCTTGAGTATACTTTGTTTGGCTGATGAAGGTGCCCTCTTGGAGTTGTTTGACTTGGAATCCTAAAAAATACTTCAACTCCCCCATCATCGACATCTCGAATTTCTGTGTCATGATCCTACTAAACTCTTCACATGTAGATTCGTTAGTAGACCCAAATATAATATCATCAACATAAATTTGGCATACAAACAAATCATTCTCAAGTGTTTTGGTAAAGAGCGTAGGATCGGCCTTTCCGACTTTGAAGCCATTAGCAATAAGGAAATCTCTAAGGCATTCATACCATGCTCTTGGGGCTTGCTTGAGCCCATAAAGCGCCTTAGAGAGCTTATAGACATGGTTAGGATACTCACTGTCTTCAAAGCCGGGAGGTTGCTCAACATAGACCTCTTCCTTGATTGGTCCGTTGAGGAAGGCACTTTTCACGTCCATTTGATAAAGCTTAAAGCCATGGTAAGTAGCATAGGCTAATAATATGCGAATTGACTCAAGCCTAGCTACGGGTGCATAGGTTTCATCGAAATCCAAACCTTCGACTTGAGAGTATCCTTTGGCCACAAGTCGAGCTTTGTTCCTTGTCACCACACCATGCTCATCTTGCTTGTTGCGGAATAGATCCATGCCGAATAGATCCATGTGTAGGAGCTCTAGTGGCCTGTCCGTTGTCATGATGTTCTTGTGTGGATGATGGGTGCCAACCTGCTTTCCTGCCTGGCATGCGCTACAAATCCTGTCTTTCTCAAAATGAACATTTGTTAGTCCTAAAATGTGTTCTCCCTTTAGAAGCTTATGAAGATTCTTCATCCCAACGTGGGCTAGTCGGCGGTGCCAGAGCCAACCCATGTTAGTCTTAGCAATTAAGCATGTGTCGAGTTCAGCTCTATCAAAATCTACTAAGTATAGCTGACCCTCTAACACACCCTTAAATGCTATTGAATCATCACTTCTTCTAAAGACAGTGACACCTACATCAGTAAATAGACAGTTGTAGCCCATTTGACATAATTGAGAAACAGAAAGCAAGTTGTAATCTAAAGAATCAACAAGAAAAACATTGGAAATGGAATGGTCAGGGGATATAGCAATTTTACCCAAACCTTTGACCAATCCTTGATTTCCATCCCCGAATGTAATCGCTCTTTGGGGATCTTGGTTTTTCTCATATGAGGAGAACATCCTTTTCTCCCCTGTCATGTGGTTTGTGCACCCGCTGTCGAGTATCCAACTTGTGCCCCCGGATGCATAAACCTACAAAACAAATTTAGTTCTTGACTTTAGGTACCCAAATGGTTTTGGGTCCTTTGGCATTAGACACAAGAACTTTGGGTACCCAAACACAAGTCTTTGACCCCTTGTGCTTGCCCCCAACATATTTGGCAACTACTTTGCCGGATTTGTTAGTTAAAACATAAGATGCATCAAAGGTTTTAAATGAAATGCTATGTTCATTTGATGCATTAGGAGTTTTCTTCTTAGGCAACTTAGCACGGGTTGGTTGCCTAGAGCTAGATGTCTCACCCTTATACATAAAAGCATGATTAGGGCCAGAGTGAGACTTCCTAGAGTGAATTCTCCTAATCTTGCTCTCGGGATAACCGACAGGGTATAAAATGTAACCCTCGTTATCCTGAGGCATGGGAGCCTTGCCCTTAACAAAATTGGACAATCTTTTAGGAGGGGCACTAATTTTGACATTGTCTCCCCTTTTGAAGCCAATGCCATCCTTAATGTCAGGGCGTCTCCCATTATAGAGCATGCTACGAGCAAATTTAAATTTCTCATTTTCTAAGTTGTGCTCAGCAATTTTGGCATCTAGTTTTGCTATGTGATCATTTTGTTGTTTAATTAAAGTCATGTGATCAACAATAGCATCAATATTAATATCTCTACATCTAGTACAAATGGTAACATGCTCAGTGGTAGATGTAGATGGTTTGCAAGAATTAAGTTCAACAATCTTAGCATGTAATATATCATTTTTACTTCTAAGATCGGAAATAGTAGCATTGCAAACATCAAAATTTTTAGCCTTAGCAAGTAAATTTTCATTTTCATTTCTAAGGCTAGTAAGTGAAAAGTTCAATTCATCAATCTTAGCAAGCAAATCATCATTATCATCTCTAAGATTGGGAATTGAAACATCACAAACATGGGAGTCAACCTTAGCATTTAATCTAGCATTTTCATCTCTAAGGTTGTCAATCATCTCACGGCAAGTGCTTAGCTCACTAGATAATTTTTCACATTTTTCTACTTCTAGAGCATAAGCATTTTTAACCTTAACATGCTTCTTGTTTTCTTTAATAAGGAAGTCCTCTTGGGTATCCAAGAGATCATCCTTCTCATGAATGGCACTAATTAATTCATTAAGTTTCTCCTTTTGTTGCATGTTGAGGTTGGCAAAAAGAGAGCGCAAGTTATCCTCCTCATCACTAGCATTATCATCACTAGAAGACTCATATTTAGTGGATGATTTGGATTTTACCTTCTTTTTGCCGTCCTTGGCCATGAGGCACTTGTGGCCGACGTTGGGGAAGAGGAGCCCCTTGGTGACGGCGATGTTGGCGGCGTCCTCGTCGTCGGAGGAGTCGCTTGAGCTTTCGTCGGAGTCCCACTCACGACAAACATGGGCATCGCCGTCCTTCTTCTTGTAGTATCTCTTCTTTTCTCTCCTCTTGCCCTTCTTGTTGTTATCCCTATCACTGTCACTTGATAATGGACATTTTGCAATAAAGTGACCGGGCTTACCACACTTGTAGCACACTTTCTTGGAGCGGGACTTGTAGTCTTTCCCTCTCCTTTGCTTGAGGATTTGACGGAAGCTCTTGATGACGAGCGCCATCTCCTCATTGTCGAGCTTGGAGGCGTCGATTGGTTGTCTAGTTGGTGTAGACGCCTCCTTCTTCTCCTCCGTCGCCTTGAATGCAACGGGATGAGCCTCGGATGTGGTGGGTTCATCAAGCTCGTTGATCTTCCTCGAGCCTTCGATCATGCACTCAAAACTAACAAAATGCCCGATAACTTCCTTGGGGGTCATTTTAGCATATCTACGATTACCACGAATTAATTGAACTTGTGTTGGGTTAAGGAAAATAAGAGATCTTAAAATAACCTTAACCACTTCGTGGTCATCCCATTTCTTGCTCCCGAGGTTGCGCACTTGGTTCACCAAGGTCTTGAGCCGGTTGTACATGTGTTGTGGCTCCTCCCCTTTGTGAAGCCAGAACCGACCGAGCTCCCCCTCGATCATCTCCCGCTTGGTGATTTTGGTGAGCTCGTCTCCCTCGTGCGCGGTTTTGAGCACATCCCAAACCTCTTTGGCGCTCTTCAACCCTTGTACTTTGTTATACTCCTCTCTACTTAGAGAGGCGAGGAGTATCGTTGTCGCTTGAGAGTTGAAGTGCTCGATTTGGGCCACCTCATCCTCATCGTAATCTTCATCCCCTACAGATGGTACCTGCGCACCAAACTCAACAACATCCCATATACCTTTGTGGAGCGAGGTTAGATGAAATCGCATTAAATCGCTCCACCTAGCATAATCTTCACCATCAAAAGTTGGTGGTTTGCCTAATGGGACGGAAAGTAAAGGTGTATGTTTTGAAACGCGAGGGTAGCGTAGGGGGATCTTACTATACTTCTTGCGCTCTTGGCGCTTAGAAGTGACGGATGCCGCGTCGGAGCCGGAGGTGGATGGCGATGAAGAATCGGTCTCGTAGTAGACCACCTTCCTCATCTTCTTCTTCTTGTCCCCACTCCGATGCGGCTTGTGGGAAGAAGATTTTTCCTTCTTCTCTTTGTGATGAGAAGAAGATTTCTTCTCCTTCCCTTTGTTGGAGGAGATCTTCTTCTTCTCCTCCCTTTTGTTGCGGGACTCTTCCGATGAAGTGCTCCCGTGGCTTGTAGTGGGCTTTTCACCGGTCTCCATCTCCTTGGCGTGATCTCCCGACATCACTTCGAGCGGTTAGGCTCTAATGAAGCACCGGGCTCCGATACCAATTGATAGTCGCCTAGAGGGGGGGTGAATAGGGCGAAACTGAAATTTACAAGTATAAACACAACTACAAGCCGGGGTTAGCGTTAGTAATAAAGAAATGAGTCCGCGAGAGAGGGCGCAAAACAAATCCCAAGCGAATAAGCAAGTAAGACACGGAGATTTGTTTTACCGAGGTTCGGTTCTTGCAAACCTACTCCCCGTTGAGGAGGCCACAAAGGCCGGGTCTCTTTCAACCCTTCCCTCTCTCAAACGATCCACGGATCGAGTGAGCTTTCTTTTCTCAATCACTTGGAACACAAAGTTCCCGCAAGGGCCACCACACAATTGATGCCTCTTGCCTCGATTACAAGTGAGTGTTTGATGACAATGAAAGAATCAAGAAGAAAGAAAGCGATCCAAGCGCAAGAGCTCGAAAGAACACAAGCAAATCTCTCTCGCTAATCACTAAAGCGTTGGGTAGAGTTGGAGAGGATTTGATCTATTTGGTGTGTCTAGAATTGAATGCTAGAGCTCTTGTAGTAGTTGAGAGGTGGAAAACTTGGATGCAATGAATGGTGGGGTGGTTGGGGTATTTATAGCCCTAACCACCAAATGTGGCCGTTGGGGAACCTGTCTGCTCGATGGCGCACCGGACAGTCCGGTGCACACCGGACATGTCCGGTGCCCCTGCCACGTCATCAGTGCCGTTGGAATCTGACCGTTGGAGTTCTGACTTGTGGGCCACCCTTGATGTCCGGTGGCGCACCGGACAGCTCCTGTTCATTGTCCGGTGCGCCAGTATGGGCAAACCTGACGTCTACGCGCGCTGCGGCGCATTTATTGCCTCTGCAGGTAGCCGTTGGCGCGGGATAGACGTTACGCTGGAGTCACACCGGACAGTCTGGTGCACACCGGACATGTCCGGTGAATTATAGCGGACGAGCCGTTGGCTTTTCCCGAAGCTAAAGAGTTCCTGAGGCCGCTCCTTCATGGCGCACCGGACACTGTCCGGTGTACACCGGACAGTCCGGTGAATTATAGCGCGAGTGCCTCTGGAAATTCCCGAAGGTGGCGAGTTTGAGCTGGAGTCCCCTGGTGCACCGGACACTGTCCGGTGCGCCCATACCAGAGGGCCTTCAGTTGGCTCTTTGCCCTTTTGTTGAACTCAACACTTGGTCATTTTATTGGCTATGTTGTGAACCTTTGACACCTGTAAAACTTATACACTAGAACAAACTAGTTAGTCCAAAGATTTGTGTTGGGCAATTCAACCACCAAAATTATATAGGAACTAGGTGTAAGCCTAATTCCCTTTCAGAGACGTTTGGGCCGTAGCCTGGGTGCAAGGGTAGCCCCCGAGCCTCTACACAGAGCGAGAGGACGATCAGGGACCACCTTGACTTTTTATGATACGCCTCTTACGCCTCCCTTCCGCAGGGAGGTAGAGGGGGAAAGTGTCATGCTACTCTCGGTGGGCAACGAGCATGACATTTCCGGGGTGAGCTGTTAACGGGTGATCCGGGTGGAGGCACGTGCCCCGTTCGCTAGGGGTCGGTTAGCGGTCCAGAGACGCGCTCCAAGAGTACCTGCAGGTGATTCATTGGACCCGGACCCATTCGATAGGATCCGAGGGCACGGGGCCTCCCTCCGGTGGGATTCCATTATGAATCGTTCCTGCTGGTCCCGGAAATGTCCTAGGGGACCTCAGGATTGTAGCCTGAGCCTCGGCCATGTTTGGCGTACCCATGTTCATCCCTGACTCAGTTGCTCTGGGGCGGTTGTCGAACCCTGCCGAGGGGCCAACCTTCGAACCCCTGATCAGTAATGGGCTCGGAGCTCGTGGGATGTTATCCCTTTTGCTCTGAGGCGGTTGATGAACCCTGCCGAGGGGCCAACCTTCAAACCTCTGATCAGTAATGGGCTTGGAGCCCATGGGATGTTATCCCTTTTGCTCTGAGGCGGTTGATGAACCCTGCCGAGGGGCCAGCCTTTAAACCTCTGATCAGTAATGGGCTCGGAGCCCGTGGGATGTTATCCCTTTTGCTCTGAGGCGGTTGTTAAACCCTGCCGAGGGGCCAACCTTCGAACCTCTGATCAGTAATAGGCTTAGAGCCCATGGGATATTATCCCTTTTGCTCTGAGGCGGTTGTTAAACCCTGCCGAGGGGCCAACCTTCGAACCTCTGATCAGTAATAAGCTCGGAGCCCGTTTCCTTTTCTAGGAAGGAAGTCACCGTGTTTTTCTCTTACTCCGTCATCCGCAGAGAGAGTGAATGGAGGGGCGCGCCTTTTTAGGTGCCAGCCCTGGGGAAGTGGGACGGTTGCTCGTAAGTCGTGAGTGCGGCGCGGCCCGTGGGCGGCAATGGGACATGACGCTTCACGAGCAGTCAGCCGTTGTGCGCGTGCGTGCGAGATTCGAGGAGGAAATCATTTCGGATTTTGCACATTGAATGCGGGGGCTCGGGCGCAAAATCTCGGCGGTTCTGCCGTTTCCCTTCCCCGTCCTTACCGTTTCTTCTTCTCTCGCCTATATATATATGGGAGAGAGGGCGAACTGCAGTTCACATCCCTTACTCGCCTTTCGCCTCCTCTGCTTTTTTCGGCCGCGGCCAGAGTTGCAACCGTAGTGAGGTTGGTTTTGAGAGAGCGGGAGCCATCGCGTACCTTGTCGCCGCCGCATCCCGTCCTCCCGCCATGGCTGAGAGGGTCACCGTCCTCCCGCCCCGCGATCCATGGCCGTTTTCCTCGGTCTCCGAGGAGGACCTGCAGGAGCTGGTTGACGGGGGTCTACTCCGCCCCCTTATCCCCGAGGAGCGTCCCAGGTGGATCGTGCCTGGGGACGAACTGGAGCCGAATCCACCCGCGGGCTATGTGGTTAGCTTTGTCTCCTTCCATGAGCGGGGGTTCGGAGTTCCGCCGAGCCGCTTCATGCGGGTGCTCTCGTACTACTACGGTGTGGAGCTGCACAATTTCAATCCCAACTCCATCGCGCAGGCGGCGGTTTTCGCGGCGGTCTGTGAGGGGTACCTCAGGATCGACCCTCACTGGGACCTGTGGGTTCACCTCTTCCGTGCGGAGCCCTTCGCCAACTCGACGGAGACGAGGAGGGTCCGCACCGCGGTGAGGGCCGGAGGGTGCACGCTGCAGTTGAGGGTGGACCGGGCGCAGCAATATATACCGGCCTCCCTTACTTCGTCGAACAAGGGGTGGCAGAGCCGCTGGTTCTACCTTCGAAACGACGAAGGCGGGCTGCCCCCCTACACCCAGCGCGTTGTGACCGCCGTGGGGGAGAACTGGCGGTGGGGCGCTCCTCGGGACTACCAGGCCAAGCTGGAGCCCCTTCTGGAAGCCCTGCGGAAGCTATGGGACCGAGGTCTCACCGCTGCTCGGGTTGTGGCCTCCTTCCACCGCTGGAGGGTGCTGCCGCTGGTGGAGCGCCGGCTGCGGCTATGCGAGATGACGCCCGAGGCCGAGTTGGAGAGCTCTCGGATGTCCTCGGTGACCCTCACCACCGATGACCTTATGAGGCGGGTCAAAGGTACGGTGGGGAGGGCCGACCTCGACGTCCTCGCCCAGCCCCCGATGCGCCCCGACCACGGTTATGTGTCCCTGGTGAGTTTAAAAAAGCCTGCTTCTGTTCGTCCCTATCTCTTCCGTGTTTTACCTTGACCGTCCTGGATTTCTGAATGTTCTCAGGGGCTGAGGAACTATAGGACCGCCTAGCCTCTAGTCCTAGAGGACGCGGCGGTCCGGGCGTTGCGCAGATCTGCCATAGAGTGACAGAAAGAGAAGAAGGACGAGGAGAAGAGGCGGGCCCGTGAGAGGAGGGCCGCTCGAGAGGAATTGGAGAAGCGCCATAGAGCGCAGGAGCGGGTGGGTCAGGAGCCGAAGGAGTCTCCTGACTCGTCCGATGAGGACGATGATGACGATGACGACGAGGGGATGGAGGTCTGGCTTGGCTTTAATCCCGAGGCATCCTCCGCGGGGGCGTTGAGCCAACCATCAGGCGGGCAGGCGCTGGTGGCGGCCGAGCCCGAGGTGGAGGTGCTGGCGCCCGAGCGTGCGGCGTCGGTGCCTCGGCCCATGGAACCGGTGCTGACCGAGGTGGTGACTGACCCCTCAGCTGAAGTTGGAGGGGCCACGGAGGGCCCAGTTATCCTCCCGATCCCACATGCGTCGGAGGCGGAGGTGGCAACACAGCGAGCCACCGACCAGCTTCCGGCGCCGAGCGGGGGGCCGAGGGTCTGAGGTGTCCTGTGCCGAGGCGGAAGGCCATGCCTCGATCCGGGTGAGCGTCACGGTCCCTTAGGTGGGTGTTTTTCAAGTTCTTCGTATGGATCTCAACTCATGTACTTCTTTTTCAGCCAAAAGCACAAGGCGGGCGCGCCGTCCCTGGCGCCTGCGAAGGCCCTGAAGACGGGCGCGTCCTCAACGGCCGGGGCGACGGCTCGGCAGGTCCCCTGGGTGGACGTGGCCCAGGAGGCCTTTCGGCGGGGGGGCGAGGAGGCTCGGATTGCAATGGGGTCTCCGACTCCCGGGTGGATCCTCCTACCGAAGCAGGGTCGTTACTGCGGGGGGAGGCGACCGCCATGGAGCCCCCCGCCGTGCCCCTGGCGCCGATGTCGATGCCGGGGTCGTCCGAGGTCCCTCCTGGCCCATCCATGGAGGGGTCGGGGCACGCTGAGGTGCCCCCGACCGATGTGCCGTTGGCTTCAGCGGGAGATGTGTCGGTGGCCTCGGGGTCACCGGTCATCGTGATTCTTGACTCCCCAACCTCTGACCAGGGCAAGGGGGCGGCTGGTGACGAAACCGGTCCCTCGGATCGGCCCGAGGTCCCGGTCGTGGAGCAGGCCGACCTCGAGCCGGGCGAAGCGAGCATGGCCTTTGCCCCCATCGCAGGTGACCCCAACACGTGGGGGGGGGGTCCACGTCTTACGTGGCGGGACAGTGCCGCCTCGGGGGGCAGACCCGTGTTTACCCTCGATGACGGGGAGGAGATGCGGCTCTGGCAGGAGTTCCAGGGCGTTGGCCAAGTGGTGGAGAAGGCGCTCGAAGCGGCGACGTTTGCCCTTACCAAGGAAATGGCGTCGATCTCCCAGGTAAAGGTTTTTGGTCCTCATCCTTGTCGTCAAATAGGTTTAGCGTCTTAGTGACGTTTTGTTCTCCATTTTCAGGGACTCATAAAGAAGACCGCGGCTAAGTCCGCGTTCCTTCGTCGTGAAAGCGGCCTCTGTGAGTCGCTGCGGCGCCAGAAGGGCTTGCTCGCCCAAGCCAACGAGCGCCTGTCCCAGCAGGAGGCCGAGCTGGCGGAACTCCGGGGGAAGGTGCAGCAGCTGGAGGGCGACCTCGGTAGGGTGACCGGCGAGCGGGACCTACTCCGGGAGCAGGCCACCAAAGCCTCCAGCCGGGCCGACTCCCTTTCCGTGGAGCTGGAGGCACAGCGGACCGCGCTGGCCCAAAAGGAGGAGGCACGGGCTGAGGCCTCGGAGGCGTCTATCGCGGCGTGGGCCGAGGCCTCGCGGTGGAAGGAACAGGCAGAGGGTATGTTTTGTTTTGCCAGCATTTTGGTAGGATTCCCCTTCTGGTTGTGCTTACGTGTTTTTGTTTTGACTGGTTTTAGGCCTTCAGAAGGATCTAGACGTGTCTATTGACAACTCTAGGGTGCTTGTCTAGGCCGTCGAGTAGCAAGAGGCCGAGGTCAAAGCCCTTTCCAAGGCCGTCGGTGCCTTCTGCCGGACTTTCGGCCTTGAGGCGCCCCCTCGGTAGCTCGCCGCGGAGCCGCATGCTCGCCCTGAGTGGCCACATGTGGAGTGAACTCCGCGAGGCCCTGCATACGGGCGTGAAGCGGGCGCTGGCCGTCGTCTCCTCCCACTACGAGGTCGACCTCGAGCGGGTGAGCGAGGGCTATGTCCTGCACGAGGCGGACGATGCTGCCGAGGCCGAGGTCCAGAGGCTTGCTGAGGCCGCCGAGGGTCCAGGTGCGACACTGGCCCTTCATTTTGACGAGGAGGTCGTGCCGCCCATATCTCCGCCCGAAGCTGGGTCGTATTCTGCGGCCACGCCCCCTAGTGATGTCGAGGGCGCTTCGGTCGTGGGTGGTGACGCCGACCCTGAGGGCGTCGACCCGGCGGACGCCGCCTCCCCTTCCTCTGGCGCCTGAACTGCTTGGCCGTAGGGCCTGTAACGAACTTTTGTGGGTGATGATGCCTTGGGGCAGAAAACACTTTTTAGAGTTTGTATGATAATCGCGTATTTTTCTCCTTGTTTCGTGCCTTCAGCTAGTCCCTTCACAGAATCCCGGCCAAAGCGCGAGTTACCATTTAGGCGAAAGGTGGTGAGTGGGAAAACCATATCCCAGAGGCGTAGGTATTCCGCGGCTCGGCCGTCCTTGCCACTTGGGGTGTCTCTTGCCTTTTTTAGGAATTCGTGCGCGACTGGGCCAAGGGTACGAAAGTCGTTTTCTAAGGAAAACTTTTCTGAGAAAGAGTAACGCAGAGGGGGTTCCCCCCTTCTAGCCCCTGAGGGAGGTTGGTCTGATGAGTCAGGTCGAACCTCACTTGAAGGTTAGATTTTATTTATATTCGAAGGTTTTAGAATACAACGACTTGGAAATTTTAAGGGTAGAAGCGACGTAGCTGCTCAATGTTCCAAGCATTGCGGTAGATCTCGCCTTGGTTGTTGGACAGCTTGTATGTTCCTGGCTTTAACACTTCGGCGATGATGTATGGCCCTTCCTAGGGTGGAGTGAGCTTGTGACGCCCTCGGTTGTCTTGACGTAGCCGAAGTACTATGTCACCGACTTGGAAGCCTCGGGGTCGGATTCGTCGCGCGTGGTAGCGCCATAGCGACTACTGATACCTGACGGAGTGCAGCAGTGCCACGTTCCGAGCCTCTTCCAGTTGGTCGAGTGAGTCCTCGTGGTTGACTTGGTTGCTCCGTTCGTTGTATGCTCCTGACCTTGGGGAGCCATACTCTAGGTCTGTGGGTAGGACAGCCTTAGCCCCATAGACTAGAAAGAATGGCGAGAACCCCGTGGCCCGACTTAGGGTTGTCCTCAGACTCCAAACCACCGAGGAGAGCTCTTTGAGCCACCGCTTGCCAAATTTGTTCAGCTCATTGTAGATTCTTGGCTTAAGGCCCTATAGGATCATGCCGTTGGCCCGTTCTACTTGCCCATTTGTGCTCGAATGGGCCACGGCTGACCAATCCACTCGGATGTGGTGGTCACTGCAGAAGTTCAAAAATTTGCCTCCCGTAAATTGCGTGCCGTTGTCGGGGGGGTGCCTTTCTCTTTGTCGTCGTCCGCCGAGGGGTTGGATTTGTTGAAATAGCGCCGGAGCATGTCGCACTCTTCGAGGGTGTGCTTGACGGGGCCCTTGTGATAAGGGCATGATTCCTTCAACATTTTGTCAAAGGGGCCAGGACCCCCGAGGGGTCCTCGGGAGTTTTTGCGGTCTGCTGCGGCAACTAGATCGGCCTTGAGGGTTTCGCGTCTTCCTAGCGGCGGCTTTTCCTTGCCCTTCTTCGGGTTGCGCTGAGCGGGCGCCTCGGGGGCATCCTCCTTCCGCTTTTCCTTGCCCTTGTCGTCATGGAAAGATGGCTTCGATGGCTTCCTGCCCCGAGGCGAACTTGGTGGCGACGTCCATTAGTTCGCTCGCCCTGGTGGGGGTCTTGCGACCCAGCTTGCTGACCAGGTCCCGATAGGAGGTGCCGGCGAGGAAGGCTCCGATGACGTCCGAGTCGGTGATGTTGGGCAACTCGGTGCGCTGCTTGGAAAACCATCGGATGTACTCACGCAGATCCCAGGAGTTCCCAGGGCGCACGTAAGTGCCCTGGAAGTTTCCTCCGAAGATCCTGACTAGGTCGTCCCAGTCATAGATCTGAGCGGGCGGAAGGTGTTCGAGCCAGGCCTGGGCGGCGTCAGACAAGAATAATGGTAAGTTGCGGATAATGAGCTCGTCGTCGTCTGCGCCTCCCAACTGATAGGCCAAGCGATAGTCTGCAAGCCACAACTCAGGCTTCGTTTCCCCTGAGTACTTGGTGATAGTAGTCGGGGCTCAGAACCGTGCCAGGAATGGCGCCCTGCGTATGGCTCGGCTGAATACCTGCGGGCCCGGCGGTTCGGGTGAGGGGCTTCGATCCTCCTCACTGTCGTAGCGCCCACCGCGCCGAGGGTGGCGGTTACATGTGGCGCAAGGGCGCCCGTTGCCTCATAGTTGTCTGCTTTGGCGAACTCGAGCGTCGTGGTCATAGTCGTTGTAGTGGTCGTTGAAGAGGCGGTCTCGGACCACCGGTGCCCTATCCCTTGTGGGCTCGGGATGAACCGAGGCCTCCCGATCCAGATGGGAGGGTCCCGCTCGGTGCTCAGAGGCAGGCTCTCGAAGTCGGGAGGCGGAGCTTTCGGCCTGCTGGACCGCTGCACACTGCAGGAGACCCTTGATCTCTCCCTGGACCCGGCGTCCCTCGGTTGTGGATGGCTCTGGCATTGCCCTGAGTAAGACCGTCGTCGCAGCGAGGTTCTGGCTGGCCCTGTTGAAGACCGGGGGTGGCCCGGTTCCCGCATCCTCATTGATGCGCCGGTGGACCTCACGTGCCCTGGCGCGCGCTCCTCCGCCGGGGGCTCGGCCCGCCCCTCCTTGCTCGAGGACCTGCTGAAGTCGTTGTAGGCATTGTTGCTCTTCGGCGAGCTTGGCCTGCATCTCGTGGAGTTGGTTAACTTGAGCGCCCTGACTCCCCGCAGGGGTCAGGGCCTCCTCCCGCTCTCCCGAGGCCTCTGCGCGTGGCATTGCTACGTTGTTGTCCCTGGGCATGCCTAGCTGGTTGCCTCCTTCAAGCTCCTCAATCTCGGCGTAGAAGCACTCCCGAGTTGGGTCATAACCCTCGTCGTCGGAGCTGTTGGAGAGGTAGTAGTCACATGTGGACAGGAAGTGTTGCATGGCCCTGGGACTGTGGAGCCCGGAGAAGTCGAAGTCGGGATCCAGATCATCCTCTACCTCGGAGTCCACGCGCTCCGAGGTTGGAAATGTGGCGAGCAGGTCCCAAGTCGACCACAGATGAGGGCCCGGAAGACCTGCGTACGCCCCCATCGCGGTACTTACAGAAGGTGTGTCGTTTGGGGGGTCGAAGCTGAATCTGAAAGGAATGGGGTGGAATACCAACCCTGCCTCCTGGGCTGTGGGAGGAGGTAACGGTGGGCCCGTCGTAGAAGCATCGGGCGTAACCGTCGTTGGTTCTGGCGTGAAGTTTACGCCAGACAGGTCCCTCGCGAGGGAGTCTGTGCCGTCGGCCCGCCCAAGAATGCCGACCGGGCGGGAAGTACCTTTGGAGGTGTGGTTGCGACTCCTCCGATTCCGTCTCCTTTGGTGAGAGGGACGGGGGCGGAGGTCCGGATGTTCCTCCTACGGCCAGAGGGGTGGCCGTGCATCCACTGGCCGAGAGAGGTAGTCGTTGCCGTCGGTGTGGTGTCTAGGTGGGAGGAGTACCATGTCATAGTCGACGCCGAGGGACATGAACTCGAGACTCCCGAACCAGACCACTGTGCCGAGCCGCATGGGGTGTTGTGGATTGGCCATCCGGATTCTGAACGGGAATGTGCTTGTGAACACGTAGCGGACCCTACCTGGTGCGCTAACTGTCGGCGTTTTAACCCGAGGGGTCCTGACCGACTAGTGAAATTTGTGCTGCGTGTCCCTGACCCAGATGGTTGATGCGAGAAGACACAAGATTTATCCTGGTTCGGGCAAAAGAAGGCCCTACTTCCAGCGGGGGGATGAGGCTTGTATTATCTTGCACCTAAGTGCTCATAGTAGGGGGTACAAGTAGGTCGAGAGAGGGAATATGTCCCAAGTCTCTTGAGGAAGATTGAGTACGGGAGCCTATGGTGGTGTGAGCGACGAAGTGTTGTATTCGAGTGTTTGTGTGGAGATGTCCGCTGTTCGATCCCCGCTTGGTAGGCCCTGGGGTCCCCTTTTATAGTCGTAAGGAGACCCAGGATTACAGATATTTGTTGAGTCTGAACCCGGCGTCGGTGTATACGGCGTCCGAGCTCTGTAGCGGTATGTCCGAGTCCTATAGCAGCGTGGCCGACCCCTGTAGCGGATGTCCGATCGGAGGTGTGTCCGAGCCCTGTAGCGGCATGTCCGAGCCCTGTAGCAGCATGGCGGATGGGATGATCTTATCCTCGAGTCGTCCTCTGGTTTAGGCAGAGATCCGGGGTTGGTTCGGGAGCGTGGTTGTCCTTCCGAGCCCACCTTTGTACAGGGGCGCAGACGGGACGTATCCGGAGGTGTTTGAACTAGAGTAGCTGGAACAGTGCTCGGGATGGCGTAAAGTCGTATGGTAATCTTATCCGGTCGTCGTCCGAATGATGGCACCGGTCTTGTCGTTACTGTAGTACTTTATGCATTCAGCAGTGTTTTCGGTAGGGCAAGTGTGCCTTCCCGTTGGAGTAGACGACTGAGACTGGGCTCGGGCGAGGCGGAGGTTTCTCCCGAGGCCGAAGCCGGGGTCGGGCGAGGCGGATATTTCTCCCGAGACCGAGGCCAAGGTCGGGCGTTACCTGTAGCCGTACCCTGCGCGGTTTGAATAGTGGTTGGAGTGGGGGAGCAGTACCCGTTATTTGCGCTTGTGGACGGTGGAAAGCAGATTTGACTACGGTCGTATCGCTCTGTTTTGACCGTGACGTCTACAGTGTTGTGGGCGGTCATACAGATGTGCATTAAATGAGCACGTTCTATGGTCAGCCAGGCCGGCGTGCGCCGGGTTCTTCGTTCGAGGTGCCTTTGGGTGAGACGGAAAGGGGTTTCCGTCCGAGGGTGGCCTCGGGCGAGTCGCGAACCTTTGCAGGGGTACTGCTCGCCCGAGCCTGGGGCGTATCTGCGTGGTTGGGCGGTGATGCCTTGGGTGAATCGATTTGGCCGCTTGAGTGGCCTCAGATGGTTTTTTGAGGGGGCGTGTTCGTTCCCTTTTAACTTGGGTGTTTAGTTTAGTCGGGGGTCATGATTAGGGTACCCCTAGTTACGGTCACGACAACAGTATATCTAAGTGTATAGCAAAAGTTATGTATTTAGTAAATACAAAATGTCTTATAATTTGGAATAGAGGTTATACATCGGACTAATAAAGAATTACTTATACTAAACTATATGTTTTTCTCTTTGCTTATTTTCTAACAAAATAGACATAATAGATACTTCGTAGTCTATATCTAGTTATCATAAACTTATTAATCACTATTTTTCAAGAAACTCATCTATATATTCTTTTATCCATATTCATATTTTTTTTCTTTGCATGACACCTCTATATATTTTAAATATGCAATTACATTGAAACCTTACCATTAATCATGGTGGCTCTTGTTGCATCATGTATCTTATGAAGTGATGAATCTAAATTTTTATTTTTCAAATTTTATTCTTATCAACTGCTATGGATTTTCTCTCTCCTCAAGTTAAGTTGAAACTCTTGTGCTTATTGTATCTTTCATTAACCCTCCTTTTTGTAGTTTTTTAAAAATAAGGATTTTAGGTCATAGAGTACGTTCTTAAGTACTATAATAGCATAGGCCATTATTTGAAACATGCACCCAGCTTAGTCAAACTTAAGATTTTTTGACTTCTCGGGAAGCGAGATTTATATTCTTTTTGGGATGGAGGGAGTATTACTATTTACGTGTAGATTTTATAGATTTTTTGTTTATTTTTTATAATGGCTAAGGTAGATACAAATTTAAAGGTAATACCTTATATTATCTTTCACAATGACATATATGGATATGTTCAATGCAAACTTAGAATACTACAAAGTTATCTTTTATAATAGTTGATGTGGGTAATTTAGATACAAAGTTAGAGGATTATTTTAAATTATCTTTCATAATGACAAAGCTGGGCAATTTATATGCAATGTTCGGGTTTATTTTAAATTATATTTCATAATAGGCAAGGTGCGTAATTTAGATGCAAATTTAGGGGGCAATTTTGAATTATTTTTAATAATGACAAATGTGGGTAATTTATATAAAAATATAAGGGGTTATTTTGAATTATCTTTTGTAATGGCAGAGGTGGGTAATTTAGATGCAAAATTAGAGGGTTACTTTATGTGTTTTTCATATTGGCAATGGTGGTAATTATTTAATAAACAACAATGGATCCAATGGCTATTATCGGTGATGATGATAATAGTCTACCAATCTGATTATTATGATGTGGTGAGAATTATCGAGGTGCCTCGTTGGGGCCTCTAATTAGTAATAATAAAATAAGAAAAGTGTCGCATTTCTATTCTTTCTTTATGTCATATAGGATAGAGGCCCATGGGCCCACTTAACAATTGTGGGACACGTTTTAGGCTATTTTGGGCCGTGTAGTGGGTTCATCATTAGGAGGAAATGTTTAATTGAGGGGCATCATAGTCCCATAATAAATAAATAAAACCATAATTATGTCATAGGGACAGCACACGGGAGAACACAATATATATCTATATCAAATAATAAAGAGACAAAATTTCTTCCGGTCTTAACCGTTTTTCGTCTGGCCCATTCGGCTACATGTCCCATTCACTATGCACTCACTCGCAGCCCAGTCCACTCCACTCATCGGTCAATCTGGGCCACTAGCCTGAAACCAGCCCCATCTGTCAACCTGGCCCATAGCAAAATTAGCTGGAAAAACAGCCAAAAACACTCCCACCATTAGGGTTGAAAACGGATGGAAAAAATCCCGTCCCGGCCCGTACCGTTTTCCATATTTGGCCCGTCAGTTTTCGTATTTGTGGAAAAATCTGGAAACGGGACGGAAACGGGAGAGGGTCTATTCCGTCCGTTTTTTGCGGGATCCCGTTTTCTTCCGGATTTAATCCATATTTATCCCGTATTTAAGAAATCTGGGATGAGCCCAATATGCATTAGTGCACAAACTAAAGCCTCATATTCTTAAGTGATATATTATAGCATAAGTGGTCATTCTAGCCACCGCCTTTCCTCAGTGACAAGTGGTCTAAAGGCTCAAGCATCATCGACCGTAGTTATATGTACACCACTAGCAAGCAAACAACAATGAAATGTTGTCTCTCTATATCTATTTGTTTCATGTTATTGCCTTGCTAGTCAGTTATCAATATCATGTGTGCTTGTATTAAATTACGAGTTTCCGCTTAATATTTCCGCTCCCGTTCGTTTTCGTACACCCGTTTATTCCGCTCCCGTTTCCGTTCCCGACTATTCCGGACCTGATCCCGTTTCCAGTGATAAAATGCGGGAACAGAAACGGGAGAGGGGTTTTTGCGTCCGTTTCCATCCTTACCCACCATAGGATTCGAACCCTCCGACTCTAGAATACAAGCTGATTACCACCAGACCACATGACCTTCTGTGATGTTCAGCGAGTCATTTTCTATTTATAAATGATTAACTCGATAATGTGGTGAACTCAGAGCAAACTAAAAAACAGAGTTGGAGCAAAATAATAACGTTGGAGAATTTGACGCTGACAAAAAAAAATCAACTATTCAGAACATTGTACTACTTGAAAAGATTAGCAACATATTATATCCTCAGTAAGAATGGTTTATTATATCTGAATGACAAACATATTTGTTTTTTCTTCATTAAATTAATTGTAGTTATAATATTTTACATCAGATATTCCAACTAATAAGAAAAACATTAGTTCGCAACAAAACATTAAACATTATCCGGATAACATGGTTAATGAAAAATCTTGTAAAAACAATAAAATATAAATAGATATATTGCATTCATGTCTTCGTTTCCATTAACATCTGATAGACTGTGTTTTCATGCTTGCTTGACATATGACCCATTCAAGGCCATCTCCAGTAGGCCGTGTAAACGGCCGTGCAAAGTACTGTTTTACACTGTAGATTACACTGTTTGTAGAGTGGTGTTTGAAATAAGAAGTAAGATAAGGAGTGGGTTAGGGAGTCTGCTGGAGATAGTCTCCGCGTAGTGGACCACCTAGAGCCATAGACTGTGTCGCATGGCAAACAAGCCCGTGTTTATTTGGAGGTGAATTTTTTTTTTCGGGTGTTACATCGAATGTTTGACTAGATGTTCGGATGAGTTTTCGGATACCAATCAAAAAACAAATTATAGATCTCGTCAGGAAACTGCGAGATAAAATTTTAAACCTAATTAAATCATCATTAGCGAATATTTACTGTAGCACGATATTGTCAAATCATAGACTATGTAGGCTCAAAAGATTCGTCTCGTAAAAACAATGCAAACTGTATAGTTAGTTATTTTTTTCCATATTTAATACTCCATACAAATGTCAAAGCATTCGATATGACTAGTTTGAGAAAAAAATTTGGGAACTAAACAGGGGCCAAGTTGTTTCGTCCTTTTCATAGAACTACATACATATACAAGCTGTACTACTAAACGATTATCAACAGAGTAGTTCTCTTATTTGTTGTAATCATGCTTTTCAGCAAGACGAAAAAATCATTCGAATTGCAATAAAATCCTTGTACACTACATTTATAGCAGTTTTTAATACTTATCGACAACAGATTTTAATTATATATTGTTCGATCTACTTGAAACCTAGCGCAAATTTCGTCCTAGAGGTGAGGCACCACAGGAGCCCGTCGGAGGCGGTCAGGCCGCACAAGCTATGGAGAACGATTAGGACCCGACACAAACTGTATAATTATCAGATGATAAAAAATTATAAACTGAATGAACGAATCAATTTATTGCAAAATTATAAAGTGGAAACAAATCATTTTTGTGCAGGCAGTACCAGCGAACGTCCAGCTTCTTGCAGGTCGATCTCCACGGCAGCAAACGATGCTGGTGAAAACGACTCGACTCTGTTGGCTGAGATTGTCGACGAAATGGTGGAAAATTTTTCTAGAGTCCATGGTTTTGGTGCTTATATCTAGTCAAGGGAGATCTAGAGCGCAGGGTAACTATTTATTTTTCTTTCTGAGATCCGTATCGATTATTGATTATTGATCGGTTCCTATTAGGACTTCTTTTAATATTTGAATATCCTAAGTATGAACGTGTATCTGTTTTTGAATCGGAGTCCTAGTAGCACACGTTCCCTAGTACTCCTTCCTTGTTCTTCATGTATCAGAGTAGTATCAATATCAGGAAATTATTGTTTTTTAATAGAACACGTCAGAGTTGAATTAATGTAAGTGTTTTTGTTGGCTGGCACATGGCGCGGCAGCAGGTGCAGGAGTTCACCCAGGCTGGACATAGACACGATGGTCAGACGAAAAAATTCTCAGGTAAAAAGAAATTTTGCCGCTTTATTATTAAGTATAGAGTATAGATATAGATATAGATATAGATATAGATATCTATACGACTATATTAATGCTGTAAGGGGTATCCTGCCTCTTCTGGTTCTGCCTCCCGTGAATCTGCACTGTCGGTCTATCCCTGCTCGATCCTCGCCCCGCCCGATCCGCCCCCACTCCGCCTGTCCCCGTCCAACCGCCCCCGCCGATTCGTTGTGCAACAACCTCCGTCTCCGTCCGGCGCGCGCCCCTCTCCGCGCCCGTCGCGAACGCCACCCCCTCCGCGACCGCCCCCTCCGCGCCCGCCGCGACCCCTCCCCTCGTCAACCCCGACTGTCTGCGATCTTTAATGTACGAATTGACGAGCTGAGATCCACAGCGCATCTTCTGTCCCATGAGTCACTTCAACCTTATTGTATGCATCACCTCTTCTTTGCCTAAGTACCACTCCCAACTGCATTTCCTCGTCTCCTACAAAAACAAATAATAAGTAAGGATGGATGCAACAGTACATCTCATGCAATTCGAGAACAAATACCAACCTCATCGTAATCTACCATATGTCCGCGAAAATAGCCCACACCAAGCTCGGAAGGAACTAGTCCATACTTAGATTCAACACCACATTTGCAGAGTTCAGGATCAGACTTGCACTCTTCCGCCCACTCATTTTTTTCTTGTCCTTTGCCTCTGGCTCAGGCCAATGGGACCTAGGCCTATACAACCACTCTCTGAAAATACACTTACGCCCATCGTATGGCTGCAGGAGAATAAATTAGTAAATTTATGCAAAACCTATCAAAATTTTGGAAATATGTTATGCACTTACATAATTACTGTTGGGACACACGAAGTACTTCGCAGTGTCCTCACATATCATAGCACGATCTCCACAATCGCACCGAGGCGGAGACTCCAGTCGTCTTTCTGTGGCTATGTTCTTCTCCTCATCCGTCATTGGTGGCGGGTTCGGGGGAGGAGGCACCCAATGCTTAAAACGCTCACGTGTGTTCTTCCCGCTCAACCAATTATCGAAAAGTAGATACCGAGGGTCAAACTTATCAGGACCGTCGATCCACTGGAAAAAAAGCACCTCAAGTGAGCCTACAAGAATGAAACGAAGCATTAGTACACATCAGGTAGACAGCAAAAACTCACAAGTGAAAAACTACGTACGTTAATACCGCCACATGTGTAGAAGCAGCGAGCAGTCATGTCTGGATGTTTGGATTGAAATACCCAAGCCAGTCTGCCACAGTCACAATTAGACACAGGAAGATCAGGAGGAACCGGAGCATCCTTACTAGATGCATCCGGATATAACTCCCGAGGACGACCTCTCTTCTGCCACAACGACTCCCGATACATGTCTTCCATCTACGAAACGATTTTATATTAACACAACTATAGAAATACCAGAAATGATTTAAACTTATAAATACCATGGTACTCATAGTTTCAAAACCCTAAAGATTTTATAAACACGTGATTCGCAAACTATCTAACAAACTGTAGTCTTCGTATCAACCATATATCCTAGGAATCATGACTAATAACAATACGCGCACCAATCAAAACTAATTAATCGAAACCATACAACACAATATATGTAACAAACGAATCAGTGAGACACCATACCTTGGTCTTCAAGATATACGGATCAAATCAAAGTTTTCCAACTCGAACACGCAGATTGGAGCACCTCTCGGCGGTATGGATGAAGATGGCAACGAGGGAGGCAAATGGCCGGGCGCAGCTCTCGGCCAGAAAAGAGCCGATTTATATGACTTCCTATCTCGGCGCCAAGATCTATGGCGCCGAACTAGGTGCCACGTCGGCCCCCGCTCGCCAGCGCGGCAGGTACCTCGCCAGCGGGGTAGATACCTCGACGCCATAGCCTATGGCGCCGAGCAGTGTTACCTCGGCGCCACGGCCTATGGCGCCGAGCAAAGGGTCCAAAAATAGAATTAAGTCCTCCAGGGATCTAAACGTGAATTTTTTTCGGAAAAAGGGCCAAAATACAAAAAAAATTCGGCCCCGCGGGCGCCGCGCCCGCCCCCCTCCGCGCCCGCCGCGAACGCCACCACCCACTCCCGAGCGTCACCCCTCCTTAACCCTAGCTGCCACAACATCACGAAAGGACCGGATCTTGGTGAGCTCGAGGGTACATGACGCGGTTCTTCCTATCGCGGCAGGTGACCAGGACCTCTATCCCCTCCTTGATGGAGGTCGGGGACTGGGATGGAGGCCAGGGACTCGACGGCGGTGGGCCTGGAGGTGGCGGCAAAGGCCTCGGCGTCGACGGCCGCGGCGGTGCGCATTTCTCGGCTCGTTCATTCTTGTGCCCTCCTTCGATTACTTCATTTCGTCGCGTCCCAAATCGGTCGATGGAAAATGGAATCTCGATGGCTTTTGTTAAATCTGGATTGCTATGCATGTCTAGCGATGCACTTGGATTTTTGGTACAGTGAGATTGGTAGCCGCACATGGGGAATCTCGATGGCTTTTGTTAAATCTGGATTGCTATGCATGTCTAGCGATACACTTGGATTTCTGGTACCGTGAGATTGGTAGTTGCAGATGGATACAGGGGGCCTTAGTGAAGTGGCAGCAGAAGACCTGAATATGGGGGTGGACACATCTTCTCATCTGGACGTTGAAGCAATGTCTTCAGTTCCTTGGTGGTGGTCGGTTAATGCTTCTTTGTAACAGGTGCAATGTCTTTTCTGTTTTTGAACCCTGTGTCTGTCTTCTGTAAGCTGCCACGGTTGGCTGGTGTGTTTTTCTGCTTTTTCATTAGCTATTGTTGTTAAAACTTTGCCCTGGCTCCGGTTGGTGCTAGGTGTTCTGGCATTTAAACTTGAGCTGTAATGGATATCTGGTCTATTACTATCAGCAAAAGGCCGGGGCTATTTTGGCCCTTGAACTCTACAAAAATCCCCAATGTCACGGACAACATCTCAATTAATGTTTATAGTTGTGGTCACAACAACGATAGCTGAAAGTGGGTAAATGTTTTCATACTTTTAGTGGCCTCGTAACCAAGATTTTAACCATCTACTTATGGAATATGTCCCCATCTTACCGAAACTTTGCCTACAGTTTCATCCTTCTCCATCCTCGTTCTCCCCGTTCTCCCACCTCCCCGACGCCCGCCCACTTGTTATCCAGGTGTTTCGCTTTAGTGATTGTGATTTCCTTATTGACTTTGCCGATTCTAGCATATAATTGTCTAACTACAGTGATTCACTGTTTCCATACTCTTGCAGCACGCCAGCACCAGACGTGGAAAACTCCGTCATGCAACTATTGTCAATTGCAAATTGTTGGTGGATGGCCTCAAATCGGCATGTCCTTGTATTGTCTGTGAGGCTTTGAGTGTTGCTGCTCTTGAAAATGGGGGTGTCACCTTCTAAGCTTGAAGATGACAAGGTCCTTGTGTTATGTCAGGAGAGGGAGTGTTTTGTTAGAGAAGCGCTAGACAGAAATCGTGTGAATTTTTTTTCATACTATTGGTTTCATTCCATTGTGATTACTTTTTTTACTTTAGCTTCTTAATCTTCACTGGACATTCTTCATGTGGATGTAGAATTGAAGAAATCCCAATTATTCTTGAGGAAGATAAAATCCAGTTCCGTCATCTACTGTGTGGAGATTGGAGAAATAGGTTAGATATCAAGCAAATATCTTTTTGTTCATGACTATTTTGCCTCGCTTGTCTTACAATTTGAGATAATATTAAGTAAAAAATGATTTTCTGCAGCACATGGATCAAAGCCATCAAGTTTTTTGGCAGCATTGTTTGCTTACTTCATGGAGGATGCCACTGTTCCTAAATGTGTGTTAATTACTTAATTGTCTCAAATTATTTTTGTGTTCAAAATACAATTACAAGCTAGGCTTCTTTTAGCGAGTAATCGTAATGTGGTACTCAGAAATTGTGTGAAATTATTTTCATACTATTGCTTTCATTCCATAGTGATTACTTTTTTACATTAGCTTTCTTATATAAGTGGTTATTTTTCAGTTATTTGTGATTTGCACTATAAAATATCAAACATAATCTTTCCTGTTGTACAAATAATGTGATGCACAATGGTTTAATGCATCTCCTCCTCAAGCTGAGATAAAGTACCTTACTTGGCATAGATCAGTGTCCTCAAAACTTTCACCATCTAGAAATCTTCTTGGGACTAATGCTGGCAGCCATATCTCAACACTTGATAGATTGTATTTCTGGGAGAGCAAGCTTTATGATGAAGCCAAGGTAATATTTATTTTCTGGATGGATGATCTCTCTATACTCTAGAAAACTAATCTGTTTGATGGGTGTTCCACAATGAGAGATTGATACACTTGGAGCTAATCTATATTGTTCTGCTTTCAGGCCAGCAGTGCCATCTGCAGGAAGTACGGTGGGAAATGTAAGAAGCTAAGACTTCATGAATCAAGAGGGGTGAATCAAATTGATAACGATTTTACCCGTGCGGCAAGGGAAAGATGTCAGTATCACTGCATCCTCCAAGATGATCGGATATGCTCTTCAGGTGTGTGTGTGAATGTAGATTTCTTAAGCAGATGTCAGAACTGTTTGATTAATGCTTATGCATGTGTTGACTTACTGTCTTCTCCATGCATTTCATAGTTGTTGGAATTCAACATGTCATTGGCTAATAGTGTGATTCTGAATTGTATATGTTATTCTGTTTATGAAGGATTATTTATCACACAAATATTTCCAAGCAAGTCAATATATACTATATAATGCATGTTTTGAATTCTTTGCCTAATCTTGCTTCGCTATGTGCGCGTCCATCCACATCGTGCCTAACGGATGGCCATCGTGTGCCGCACCAAGTCGCTGCCTTGCATGGATTTTACTCTGCCTTGCATGGATTTTACACCTTTTCCTTCAGTTTAGACTTCATATCTTTATTACCCCATTTATTTGTCCATATTTTATGGCTTAGAGATGTCGGATGAAGAATCAGACGGCTACAATCTATATAACACCTAATTAATTATTTGTAATATATATATACAAGGAAACTTCTGCTTGCCTTTTCAGTTTCAGTGTGAAAGTTAGAGTGAATGAAACATCGTTTGGTGGTGGATGCCTAATACTGTACCTGGAAAAATATAGCCAATCCTTTTGATTTTTCTTCTATGAGCAGCTTGCTCAATGTATTGCTATTGCCTTAATATGTTTTGGTTAAGATGCTTATGTTGTACAGCTGTTTTTTTCCTCCCGGCTGAATCATATTCCTATTCATTCATTTTGTTAATTTTACTATAGTGTTATATGCTCGTCATGTGCAGGACCCATCAATAAGAGAGATGGCTGAGCAAATTGCAAGTGACCCTGTGTTCAACCAGATGGTTGAACAGCTTCAGAAAAGTGCTCAGAGCATCTTGGGAATGCCCTTATGTAGGTACCATGTTTTGTCCCCACTTGTTGATAGGGTTATCCCTAGATGATGATTTCCCTTATGTTTTCTCCTTTTTTGATAGGATCCTGCTATGTCCAGAATGCTTGAGAACTTGACCATTCTGGCTCATAAGGAGTAGCTTGAGGAGAGGATGGCCCGTATCAAGGATGATCCATCCTTGAAGCCAATTCTTGATGAGATAGATAATGGGCGTCCATCTGCAATGGTGAAGTGTTGTTACTGTTGTCTACTATTACTATCCATGAGATCTGTTTGGAATATGCATCGGACTTGTGGTGAACATGAATGACTTTGGTCATTCTGAGATAATATTAGCTACTTACACAGGGAATATGCCGAGTTTATGCATCTTCCAAGAAATTACAGATTTTGGTAATTCGTCTATTTTTTTCCTTTTGGGGCTGCATGATTCATGGCTGATGAGATAAGATTATATCAAACTATATTGTCACTTATGGTTGAGGACTGCTCTATAGTTGAATTTTGTGATGCTCATTGAAACATCCTTTTTTATATTATTATATTAACTATGCTATCCTACTTTGCTGTATTTTTTCGTTTTGTGGCAAATGGTCATCAATGCTAAACCAGACTTGTCCGAATTTTAAATTGTGTAAACTCAACTTATCCATCGTTCTTCTACCCAAAACTTGTAGAGCTTTCCAAAACATTTCTCCCGAAGCTAGATACAGTCTACTATATCCACAATTTCAAGGGAGCTAAAGGGGAACGCCTTTTCAGGTTTGCATTCTGATCCTATTCCTGTTACAATCGGTTCTCCCCAAACTTGGCATAGCATGCATTTACATAAGCAAGGTTAGCATAGGTTCATAGACAGCTAGAGACGCTTCGTACGCATAATGTGTTTGTACCTTGAATTTCATTGATACCGTTTCAGGATTAGCTAAAGTCGCTAACAAAATGAAATTTTAACTACTATGGCATTCGGAACTTGTGAAGGCCCCACCTCTCACACTTTGCAGAGGACCCTAACTATGTTGCTAAATTGTAGTTCAGACTGAAACAGAATCTGAACTTGTAATACGATTTTATGATGGCACAAAGAAGACTACAATTACAATATGTTTGTATAGATCAAGCCTAGACATCTTATTATATTGTGCCAAACCACTGTTATCTGGCAGGTGCTACCCTGAGCCTTGGAAGGTCATGAGAAAGGCATCGTCCTACAGCTACATCTGCCTGCATCAACAAGAGGAGATGCCTTCGTTGAAGGAAGTGTCCCTCGACATCCTTCCTTCTGTTTAGCTAGGACCTCTCGAGAGTTGTTGTGTCAATAAGAGAGTTTACGCGACTAGATCTTCATTTCTCACTTCTTTGGTTTATACCTATGCTGACCGGTGACTGCTAAGTTGCATATTGCCGCTATCAGAAGTTTTCCATGGAGCACTGTGATCTATGTAGGGGGTTGCCAGATTGAAACCATAACGTTCTTTTGTCTCCCCTCACATGCCACTGTGCCACCATAGCCTTCTCCATCAGAATCGTCTTCTCTGGTATCCATGCATTTCTGGGCATTTCTGGAACGACTCTCTCTCTTTTTAATCGGAAAGCTCGTTTCCATTAGGCACCATCTCCAGCCAAATCAGTGGAGACCACCTTGATACAAAGGTGGAGACTTGGCTCATGAACACAGTCAAACCAGAGCTAACCCCGCCCCATACATTACAAGGCAATTAATCCATAATTTTGTTGCAATTTCTCGTCCTGTGCATTTGTTGTCTGTACAAATATTCTTTTGGATACGCCTTTACTGATTGAGTGTGCGGTGCTCTTCCTTTCTCAATGTCTTCTGTGAGCAGTATGAGACCTGCCTTTTAATTTCTATGGCAAAGTACGTGCACATACATATATATTTTATAAAGTATGTAAACCTCTAACATTTAAAAGATGCTAACAAGAGCATAGAACGACAGTTAGTCCTTCTATATCTCAATATATCTTAATATAACATGTTGACTCCGTAACAACGCACGAGTACATACCTAGTAGATATAGATATAGATATAAACATAGATATAGATAAATTTGACCAGTCATCTTATTTGAAAAAATGTCCGTAATGCTAATCTTCTGGTTTGGACAGCGGAGGATGCTAATCTTCTTGTCCAATGTGCAGAGATCTCTTCAGCCTGGGGCAGTGAGACGCGTCAAGCTCGACAGATGATGGGAAATTCTGCACATACAGTATATATTAAGCTCCTCGTGCAGTACAGGTTGAGACTTGAGAGCCCCAGCGATAGAGGTGTTGTCGTGCAAGGCCCAAAAACCAATCGACGAGCGGGAAGAGATGATAATAAACATACTTATGCCAGACTTGAAGAGGGAAGAGATGAACACAGGCACTGTGTTTTTGTTTTCTTCTATGACAACTGATTGTTGACAACTGTAGATATCCTCTCATCGGACGGGCAGGCTGTAGCAACAACACTTTGTTTAATCACCATATATTTTGATCCCCCGCTGTGCCCGAAAGCTTATCCCGCATGCTATGCTAAGCACATAAATAATTGACGTGTTATGTAACGAGTTTCATTACAAGCAACAACAACTAAGAATCTGGAAAGCAACTTTGGGCAAAGGATTCAATTTATTAAATGACTGCATGAGCGATCGTCGATGCAGCTGTGCAATCCTCAGTCTTCGTTTGAATATTCATGCAAACTTGTGTGTTCCAATGTGGCTGATCTTGCTGCAATTCAATTTGACACACCTTGGGTTTACGACTCGCAGGTATAACTTGATGCCAGGTGTGGTTGATTAATGAAAGCACACAGACTCGCAGGTATTCCAAACTTGGGAGGCAGCACAGACCATCAGGGAGGTGGGTGCAGCAAGGCAGGTTCTTAAGCGTCAAATACCTCAGGCTCTTAAAGTCTGTGGATGCTGGAGCATGCATCCAGTCAGCAGGTAGCCGACGACCATCGTATCCCCCTTCCAAACAGAGACTCTCTAGGCAGGTTGGTGGGCAGAGCGTTTCCAAGACCTCGATTACACCAACAGAAGCTCCAAACAGCCAAGTGGTAGGCTCCAACCTCTGTTTGTGTGGACCTGAATGTGAGGGGCTGCAAAGGGATGGATTTGCATCCGGTATGTAGGGAATTTTCTTCCAAACCTGTTGCGTGCTTCTGCTGCTGCTGCTGCTGCTGCTCAGCCTCACCACCGCCTGTCCCTATAGTATGTCCACTTGAACTATAGTTCAACACCAGATACCTAAGGTGGCGTTTGCAGCCATCTGGCTGTCTTGCACCATCTCTAGGCCATATAGTGAGAGATCTCTAAGCTGAGAAAGAGGCTCCAGCTCTTGCAAACTGCACCAGCCACTGTATGCATCCATGTCCATGTGTACAGGGAACCCATTGAGTGACCTCAGATTTGTTAGCCCACCAAACCCCTTTGGCACAGCACTCACATTTGAACCGGTGATGTCAAGAGATCTTTAGATGCACAAGTTTGATGATGCTGCTAGGAAGATGCATGGCACAGCTTCTTACAATTGCCAACTAAAATGTAAATCAAAAATTTCATCTCATGTGGATGTCATCTGGTAGTCTAGATATATATCAGTATCCTCTAAGTGAAGGTATCTTAAGTGCTTCAGCTTTGATAGAGAGGGAAGCAAGGTATCAGAGTCAACAACAGACCCTATGTATAGTACCCGAAGAGAAGAAAAACTACCTACCTAGCGAAGAGTGAAGGTATCTTTGACATGCATGCCACCACCACCACCAATACCAGTAGCAGCCTGTTCTCTACCAACCACCACTAGTGATTCTTCTCTTGCCATGTATTCAGCAAAGGTGCGGACCACATCGTGTATGGTGCACCTAAATCCAGTGAGAGAATATTCGATTATCGGTTCTATAAGGTTCCTCTTTATTAACTCTTGGTAGTATTCACTTGCTATCTCTTCGAACCCATACTGAGGTGAACTATTACTACTACCATCCGGAGGTTGGATAAATCCTTCACTAATCCACATTTTAGTTACTACACCATGTATGATATTCACACCTTTAGGGAATAGTGAGCAGTATAGAAAGCATTGCTTCAATTGGGGAGACAAGTCTTCGTAACTCAAGTATATCCGGTTGTCTAGTTCTGGGGGCAGTCCGGTCAGTGACCAAGCTGGCTTGTTCAACACAGATTTCCACTCATGCTCACTTGGGTATTCTGTGCTCAAGAGACCTCCAATCACTTTAATTGCAAGTGGTAAGCCATCACAATTTTCAAGAATTTCCATCCCAATAGTTTTCAGTTGGTCGTCAATTCCGGTTACCTGCCAATAAATTGATTTAAGGCTCCTCATTATTTCTGACAACGATCAGGTTGCTTATGTACATTTCCATGGAAACTCAAGATTTGACAAATGCTTCTTCTAAAAAACAATGACATATTAAAAGTGTGCCATATTTTGTAGGGTAGATATGCTCTAGGACACTCTTCACTGCCAGTATATGTAATGGACACTACTCAATATTGTCTTTACTAGAAACACTTTTTCAACTGTTGTAACTGGCTCTTAGAAACTAAATCTATTAAAACAATATTTTAATGACTGCACACGTGAGAGAAGCAAAAAATGACAAAAATGCCCCTGACTATTATAATACAATTATATAAAAAAAATTATTACTTTTGCATATAAAGTCGTATGAAGATGAACTTTATGTAATATTTTTAATTTCAAAACTTGAGAATTTAGAAAAATCTTTTGACATCTGAATAGTTTCAAATGAAAAACTTGTCAATTACAAAGCTGCATATCTTATTGAGCTTTACAAATTCGATTTAAAGTTTGTGTTCATACCGCTTCACATGCAAAAATTATTTGTTCTTTATATAACTATTAAGGTTTGTGCTATAATAGTCAGGGGTATTTCGGCCACTTTTAACTTCTCTCTCCCATATACTCGTAGATTATATTATTACAATAGACATAGTGTCTAGGAGCTATAACTACCACAATTGAAGAGTGCCTTATAGCAATATATGACAATAAATATCACCACTGAAGAGTGTCCTGGAGCAAAATTACCCTATATGTCAGACGATCTTACAAACAAGCCTCTGCTCACAATGGGCAAATAAAATCTGTACGTTGTAAAACTAATATAGAGTTCATGCATTGCACTTGAGCTGTAAATGTTCCCATTTGGCAATTGGGACTACCCTGTAATGTTTTCTGGTGGTTACTTTAAACATAATTCGCACTGAGGTGTGTTTTGAAGGCAAGAGGTTTCAATAAGTTAGGTTTGTTGTAACTTAAAAGGCATGGCCAACTACGGGGCATTAGCTTTAGGACAACTACCATAGTCCAAACTTGGGGTACATAGTATTTGTTCAAAATTATAAGTTGTCTAGGCTTTTCTAGGTGTATAAAAAAGCCATGTAGGTACAACAAAACCATGTACATAAATAGCCTAACCCAGCCAAATAGCTTTTACTATGTAATCTAGAGATAGTGTATAACAAAGCCATGTATCTAAAAGAGCCAAAACGACTCGTAATTTGATTGGAGTACCAAACTATCCTTATCTGTTAGAGCATACTAGAGGCAAAAAAATATATATTTATTTGTAGTTGAAAGGTCAGTAAACCGAGTGAAAGGTTATATGTGTCCATGGCCCCACCGGTTAGTTAATTTGTTCAAGAAGTCGTCACTAATATACAATCTTTTTTATACGTTGGAAAATATGATTTGCAAAGGCAGGTGATGCAACAACCTCTGGCTGGGCACTAGTGGAACTATTGAGAGCATTGTTGTGGAGTCATTAAATGAAGTATCGAATTAAGTACTCCATACAATCCAACAGTTGACAGCTTTATTATTTAAGTCAAACTATCATAGGTTTAACTAAATTATAGAGAAAATTATCAACATTTTTGTACAGAATACACACACACACGGTCAGGCTATTCTGCAGCTGGCTACTGAATAGCTTATTCTTATGGTCACCTTGATTTACGATAATATCTATATGAAATATACGATAAAAACAATACACACTTACGATACATGTGTTACTATAATTTAGGATGACACTTACGATAACATCATAGCAAATCACCTGGTATGGAGTTACTGTAATCTTGTAAATTAGTATAGTAATTATCGTAACTTAAAGTGGCCATAAAATAAATAAATTATTGTCTGTCCACTTTGAGTTACGATAATTACTATACTAATTTACGAGATTATAGTAGCTCCTTATTAGGTGCTTTTGCTACAATATTATGGTAAGTGTTATCTTATATTATAGCAACACATGTATCGTAATTATCGTTGATGCTATAGGCGTTGAGGGTCTACATATCGGCTCTAAGACTTGGCATTTCTTTCACAATGTGCACTTGCATTCTACAAATCACGGCGTGGGTTAGTTACAACAAAATCCAAATATTACATTCATATCATACCGAGAGGGCAAGGACTTACAGGCACCAAGCGCGAATTAGATTCATTTCTATTGCTCCGAGGTGAAAGCATGTCTAGACGTTATTGAAGTCAAAGGCAATTCCCCCAGTTGGGCTTCTGAATGTGCCGGCTGCAGGGAAGCATGCTTGTATGACGTTTAGTTTCGTTGGGACAGCACACAAGTACCAATCATGGAACTTTCTCATTCCAAGTGGCATGCGCTAGCTGGATGATCTGGTTTGGGAGGAAGTGCTTGCCTCTTTTATATGTTCTTGGGAAATCCTTTGACCATTTGATGTCATCAACATCTGGATGCTTGTTGGAGTTTGCTAGTGACGACCTCCTCTGAAGCACGTGCTTTGACTTCTTTAACTTAGTTCTCAGGCTTGAGTGAGTTGGTCATGGGCATACTGCTGTTCATTTTGGGGTTTTCTTTTTTATTTTCATATTGGAAATAAAGAAATGAATTAAAAAAAGGATGGGCCAGCCGAGCTGGGCCGCTTCCAGGCCTTAAGGCCGAGCAACCCAGCCGGCTGGCTGGGACGAGGGCGCAGAGCGCAGAGGGCGCAGGGCGCATCGCGCAGGGGCTGGGCGGCCAAGAGGGCGAGCGGCGGCGCCCTCAACTGCTCTTCGATCTGGGCGGCGATCTCAGCCGTATCTCTCGCAAGTTCGGTTCTCCTCTCCTCTGCTCGGTCCCTTACAAATGGGAGGTAAATCCCCTCCTTTCTGGGCACAAGAGACACACGCTCTCTGCTCCTTTCTCCATTGTGCTACTGCTCCTATGTGGCGACGGCGAGGTGCTGCTGCTCCTGTACGGCGAGGTGCTGCTGCTGCTACTGTGTGGCGAGGTGCAGCTGTGCTCCATTGCCTCACTTGTGCGCCTGCGTGGTGCTTTGTTTGTCTGGTTGCTGTCCACCGTGGCCTGGTGTTTGGGCTCCCTGCTGCGCGGTGTTCCTCTTCTCGGGCTGGTGCCGTGGACGTCTCCTACGGCATCAGCAGCGGCTCTAGTATCTCCGTCAACCTCCCGCTGTGCATGCTCGGACGTGGGCGGCGGAATTGGTTTTCTGGGACAGAACTTTGTGTTCGTTGAGCTGGTCTTCCCACGTAAACAATCTACGTGTTGTGAGTTACCCGTTGCCTCTATTTATTTACTGTTTAAATTTGTGCAATCTGCTAGTATTATATATTTGGGTGTGATTGAACAAATTGTGGGCGGATCTATTTGCTCGATGATGATAGCGGTGTAGTGAGACGACGTGACAGTCTGGGTTTTAGTGTGTTGTTATTTTCAGCATTAAATATATATTTGTGCCTAGTTATATCTCTCTTTGTTGAGGCTGATTACTTGTGTTAAGTTCTGTTATTTTATTTAGTGCGCAGTTCCTTACTCTTGGTATTCATGCTTGGTTTCTAGGCTCATTATATCTGATCTAAAACCCTGATTTGGTAAGATAGGACTGTCACATTAGTCAAGGATCTTTGATCACCACTTAGCGTTGGAGGGCTGCCTAGTGCAGCAACCCGCTATTTTGAGAGCAATATCAAAATATAAACTATCATGTTTATGTGTATAATCTGCCTTCTTCATCTACTGGCCATGTTTAATGTTCAAATGGACTTGAGTAGCTATATTACATGTTTTCATGTCCTAGAATTGCTACTGTTCATTGCTGTTATAATTATATATGGCATTTATCTGAGTTATATGCTTGTTTTATTCGGAATTAGTATATTTAATATCTTTAAATATATTGAAAGTATGTCACTTATTTCTCTAAAACTACAACAATCCAGAAAACCACTTCCGGTAATGGCCTCCAGTTCTGATGTCATTAAGCCTGAAGCGTTCGACGGCGCATGCTTTAAGCGCTGGCAGATTAAGACTCACATGTGGCCCACTGACCTAAAATTATTTTGGGTAGTGTTGTCGACTGTTCCCCAGGCTGCATCAGATGATGCTGATGATGCAGCGAAGGCCGCCGCACTAGCGGAGAAGGCCAAGTGGGACGAAGCCAATGAGGCATGCTTGTCTCGTCTGCTGAACGTCTTATTGAACCACTTATTTGACGTGTACTCTGGTTTTACCTCCGCTAAGGGTCTATGGACTGAACTTGAGAATGAGTTCTCTGAAGTTGACAATGGCAATGAGTCATTCACAACGGAAAACTACCTCAACTATAAAATGGCTGAGGGAAGGTCTGTTATGGAGCAGCTACAGGAGATTCAACTCCTTGTAAGGGACTTGGTCCAATATGGCTGCGTCATACCAGACAGTTTTCAGGTGAATGCGATACTGGCAAAACTTCCACCTTCTTGGCGAGACTTTGTGACTTCACGCCGCCACATGAAGAAGCAAATGTCCCTCACTGAGCTGTCTGCTGCTATAAATGTGGAGGAGCGTGCAAGGGCCAGTAACAAGCCATCCCAGCAACTCCAAGCTCACATTGTAGAGAAGGGCGGAGATAGAAAATTCCAGAAGAAGAAGAAGAAGAACTCTCCACAGAAGAATCAGAACCAACCTAAGCCTAAAAAGATGAAGAAGAAGAAGGAGGACTTTATCTGCTTCGTTTGTGGTGTCTCCGGGCATACTGCTCAGAGGTGCAAGCTAAGGAAGGGAAAAGGTCCTCCACCTCAGCGCAAAGAAGGGAACGTGGTGGTTAACTCCACCTCAGGGTATGCACCTCAGGCCTTTATGGCAAGTCCATCAGATGACTGGTGGATAGATTCAGGTGCTAATGTTCATATTTGTGTTGATCGATCCATGTTCTCTTCATTCCAGGGATACAGCAGCGCACCGGTCTTGATGGGAAATGGTGTTCCGGCAGCAGTTCGAGGCACTGGACAGGTCTACATGAAGTTAACTTCAGGGAAGACGCTCGTGCTGAAGGACGTACTCTATGTGCCCTCGATGAACCGGAACCTCATATCCGTGTCGCTGCTACTTCGACAGGGTCTCAAATTAGTGTTTGAGTCTAATAAAGTGGTCCTGTCTAAGTTTGGTACTTTCGTTGGAAAGTCATATGAGTCAAGCGGTTTGTTCCGTCTTTCTGTTCTGAACAATCATTCTTCTTACCATGTTAATGTGGTCTGTAATAACGATTCCATTAATGATATTTGGCATTCCCGTTTATGTCATGTGAATTTTGAGGCCATTAAGAGATTAAGTGACATGTCTTTAATTCCTGAATACAAACATGCTAAAGGTGCAAAGTGTGGTATTTGTGTGCAAGCTAAACAGCCCAGGAAGCCGTTTCATACGGTTGAGGGTAGAAGTACCACTCCTTTAGAACTAATTCACTCAGATGTGTGTGAGATGGATGGTATAATCACAAAAGGCGGTAAAAGATACTTCCTTACCTTAATAAATGATGCTACCAGGTTCTGTTATATTTACTTACTCAGAACCAAAGATGAGGCACTAGAATACTTTAAGATCTATAAGACTGAAGTTGAAAACCAGTTAGACAAGAAAATTAAAAGGTTGCGGTCAGATAGAGGAGGTGAATACCTCTCCAACCTTTTTGATGAGTACTGCAAAGAGTGTGGAATCATTCATGAAACCACCGCTCCATATTCACCTCAGTCAAACGGGGTAGCTGAAAGGAAGAACCGAATGGTGTGTGACTTAGCTAATGCTTTGTTGCAAAGCTCGGGGATGCCTGACATCTGGTGGGGCGAGGCAGTACTCACGGTGTGCTATGTCCTGAACAGGGTGCCGCCTCACAACCGTGAGGCCGCGCCCTATGAAGGATTTAAAGGAAGGAAGCCAGATCTTTCTCATCTTCGGACTTGGGGCTGCCTTACAAAGGTGAATGTCCCGTTGCCGAAGAAGAGAAAGCTAGGCCCTAAGACCGTAGACTGTGTCTTCCTGGGTTATGCACATAACAGTGCAGCTTATAGATTTCTAGTGGTCCATTCCGAGACGAGCGAAGTCGCTGTAAATGTCATAATGGAATCTCGGGATGTGACATTCTTTGAGAGCATTTTCCCTATGCGGGATAAGGAAGTAGTAGCCTCAGATGGTCCATCTCGGACATATTCTCTGCCCTCACATGTCCTTGATCAGACTCCAGATTTGGAGTTAAGGAGGAGTAAGAGACAAAGGACTGAAAAGTCTCTGGGAGATGATTATATAATTTATCTAGTGGATGAAGAACCACGCTCCCTCGCAGAGGCATATGCATCTCCGGATGCAAAGTACTGGAGGGAGGCTGTTCGTAGCGAGATGGATTCTATCATCTCGAATGAAACTTGGGAGATATCTGATCTCCCAGCTGGTTGCAAGCCTGTGGGCTGCAAATGGATCTTTAAGAGGAAGAGGAGACCTGATGGTACTATTGAAAAGTACAAGGCCCGTCTTGTGGCTAAGGGTTTTACTCAAAAGAAAGAGGAGGATTATTTTGATACTTATTCTCCGGTGGCTCGATTGCCTACAATCCGTGTGCTTTTGGCGCTGGCGGCTGCTTATAAACTTCTTGTTCATCAAATGGACGTAAAGACAGCATTCCTAAATGGAGAGCTGGAAGAGGAAATTTATATGCAGCAACCAGAAGGATTTGTGGTTAAAGGACAAGAGAGCAAAGTGTGTCGCTTGATTAAATCCTTATACGGTCTTAAGCAAGCTTTCAAACAATGGCATGAGAAGTTTGATAACACTCTGACCACTGCCGGGTTTTGTGTAAACGAAGCCGACAAGTGTGTGTATTATCGCTTCTCTGGGGGCAAAGGTGTCATCTTGTGTTTATACGTTGATGACATATTGATATTTGGGACCGATTTGGAGGCTATCATGGAGACAAAAGTATTCCTCTCCAAGAACTTTGATATGAAGGACTTGGGTGAAGCTGATGTAATATTGAACATCAAGCTGATAAAGGGTGAGGATGGGATTACTTTGTCACAATCCCATTATGTGGAAAAGGTCCTGACTCGCTTTGGACATATGGACTGTAATCCAGTCGCCACGCCCTATGATCCAT